>NC_090935.1:652747127-653050157 GCF_040938575.1 Ambystoma mexicanum | reverse complement strand
GAATGCCATGGTTGTGCAGGCTGACAGGGTGTCCTTGATTTGTTGGAAGGCTTGTTGGTGGACGGGTGTCCACTCCCACTTCTGATCTTTCTTCACCAGTTCTCGGAGTGGGCTTGCGATACTGGCGAGGTCTGGAATGAATCTTGCGCAGTAGGTTGCCATCCCCATGAAACTCCGCACTTCGGTGGCAGATTGTGGGGCTTAAGTGTTTTTGATATCGTTTACTTTTGAGGGTTCTGGTGACACTCCTTTTGCATTGAATATGTAACCGAAAAAGCATAGTTCTTCCTTTGCGAATTCGCACTTCTCTGCATTGAGTGTTAACCCGGCTTCTTCTAGTCTGCCTAGAACTGCTGCCAGGCGTTTGTAATGTTCTTTTTCGTTGGATGCGTATACCAGGATATCATCGCTAATGTTTGTTGCTCCCTCTAGACCTGTGAGGACTTTGCGGATTTCATGTTGGAATACTTCTGCGGCCGACGAAATCCCAAAGTTTAGCTGCTTGTATCGTCTCAGACCAAGGTGGGAGGAGAATGTAGTGATGTATCTCGACTCTCTAGCTAGCCTGAGTTGGTGATAGCTGGATCTGAGGTCTAGTTTGCTGAATATTGTTGCTCCTGTTAGGTCGACAATGAGTTTGTCTATTGTTGGGGTTATGTGGTGTTCTTTTCCGATGGCTGCGTTGGGGAGTCTCATATCAATACAAATTTGTACAGCATTAGGTTGTTTCGGTTTTTGAACAACCACCATGGGGGATACCCATGGGGTTGGGCCTGAAGTTTTCTCGATTATTCCTGCTTCCTCAAGCTTGGCTAGTTCTTCTACGACTGCTTCTCTCAGGTGGAATGGTATTCGCCGGTGGCGTACAGCCTTTGGTTCGAGGGTGGGGTCTATGTGGAGCTTGATGGTTCGCCCTTTCAGGCATCCGATGCCTTGGAATATCTTCTGGTGTTGTTCTAGTTGGTCATTGAGTTCTTTGTGTTGGATGCTGAAGGTGAAATGTATTAGTTTTAGCTTTTCTGCTGTCTTGCAGCTTAACAGTGTTTCACAGCCAGCATCCACGACGTATACTCTTGCTCGGCAACTGGATTCGTTGTGGGAAAAGTCTGATTTGAAATACCCTTGCACGGGCAGGGGTTTCTTGCATCCGTTTGCGTATAGTCGAACTTTTTTCTCATGGAGTTTGGGTTTTGGGCAAAGTTCGCTGAATGCAGTAGTTGGCATTACATTTACTGTTGCGCAGGTGTCGATGACCACCCGCAATGGTTTCCCGTTGGAGATGATTGTGCACGATGGTCTTTTCCGTTGACGGGATCGATGTGGCTCGACCGCTGAGATAAGGTGCACTTTGTGTTTTGTTTTGGTCCCTCTTCTCCGTTTGTCTTTGTCCCTTCTGTCGGGAGACTCGCTGTCCTCACTGTCTTCACTTTCGCTTGTGTCTGGGGATCTTTGGGCATGATCTAATGCTCTCGCTTTTCCTTTTCTGTCATGTAGGTAGGGCGTTTCCTTGGGTGCAAATTTCTTCCGGCGCTCTTGCGTTTGTCGCGGTGCTTGTTCTCTGTCGTTTCGGTTAGGCGGGTTTAGGCAAACTGCCGCGTAATGGTTGAGGCGGTTACATTTTCGACATGTTGACCTCATGCGGGACAGGACTCGCCTTTATGCCATGGGCCACCGCACCATCTGCAGGTCTTGTCTTTTCCTTGTGGTGTTTGTGATCTGGAGGTGTTGTTCTTCCGCTCGTGTTTCTCTCGAGTGCTCTGATGTCTGGATATGGCTGCAACGTCTTCTGTTGGTTTAGGGTTGTCGAGCGGCAGTCTTTGGATGGCTGCTTCGATTACCGCTACCTGGTCTTCTGTTTGTTCGCGGAGGCGAGCCATTTCCAGGATGCGGGATAGGCATATGTTTTTTCTGAAAGGATGGCTCTTCTCAGCTTCTCCGATGATGTGCCGTCGATTATTTGGAGACGGATGGCGAATTCCCCGTTGGGGAATTCGCAGCCGACTGCCATTTCGCGTAAGCATGCGTGGAACTTATCGACTGTTTCGGTTTCCCGTTGCCTGGCCATGCAGAAAGGAAAGCGTTCATAGTCAGGGTTGAGGTCTGGTTTAAACATGTTTGTGAGTGTGTTCATTGCTGCGTCATAGTTGTTTGCGTTGCCACGGTCTGGGGTGGCGTTGAATAGATGTAGGGCTGCAGCCCCAATGTTGAGTAGGAGGAATGTGCGCTTCTTCTTTGCCACTGTGATGTCCCTCGCATCGAGGTGCATTTCGAATTGCTGTAGCCAGATTTCCCAGCGGATGGCTGCTCCGGTGGTGAATGGGTCGAAAGGTGGCATGATCGCGGTGAGCGCTGGGTCAGGGTGATCTGGGGTGGTCTTTCTCCTAGTCGATGAGCTTGTGCTGGCCCTCACGGGGCTGGTTTCGGGGCTAGACATGGTGAGATATGCTGCCAGGCAAGGGGGGGCAGTTTAAGGCTGGGTGCTTTTGGGTGCACTCACTGGTGCTTGGAGCTGGTGCCTGGACGTGGTGGTCGAGGCCTTCTGCTTGCTGAGTAGACCAGGGCCGTGTACAGTTCAGGAGTCTTGCGGGCTGTGTTATACAAGTGGTGCAGGAGGTGTTAGATGGCTTGGGGTGAGTTTCGCTACGGAAGCGGCTTGTTCCAGCTTCCGATCCGTCTAGCGAAGGTTCCGGAATGTTGGGGGGTTAAAAATGAGGCTCTGCTAACACGCGTGTTATTGCGCGGCTCCACAAGGCTTGCTGGGCGTGATGAGGCCCAGCAAGCCTCGTACAGGCTTTTTTTTTTGTACACGTGCGTGGCGTTCCTCACGGCGTCCTCGTCACCAGTGTGATGTTTGTCCGCAAGCCCAAGGGTGTTGGGGGCCTGTGGGGGTCGATAGGCCAGCGGGGCCCTGGTGGCAGGCGTCGCGCAGCGCAGCAATGAAAGACGCGACCACTCGTGAGCTTGCATAAACCCGGACTGCCCCTTTGGTGGCAGTTCCGGTGATTCCTTTATTTTTGGACGTCACGTGACCCGGAACTATCGGGGCACGTGACACCACAACGGGGACGAGTGGGAGTAATGAAGATTAGCGGTAAGTAATCAGAGAATCATTTGCATCTTTAGAATTGCCAGCGGTAGACGTTGGAAATTAAGTGTGATGAAATATGGATGAGTAGCTGAGTTTGAGGCCCTTGAAGCTGGGTTCCAATCCCACTTTCAACATTTGAGCGGAAAATAGGGTGATTGTCCGTTTTTATATCACGCTACCTCAAACGTTAAATTGTATGTAATGTAAAGTAAATGTGTACTATTCAACTGCCTATTTTGCGGTTAACAGTATCACACTGCATGCCCTCCCACACCCGCTTACACTTCACATCCTGTTTTCTGTAACCCATACCGCAGCAAACACACACACAATTATCTCATAGCCGTTTAAACATCATTTGAACAAACAAACCTATATACAGTGCCGTAAGAAGATAAACTTGACAGGACTCTGCCAGGTACTTTTAAATCAATATTACACTGTAGACCCATTTCATTTTTGTATTGTTGAACGTGTACTGATTTTTATCTGTTTTCCCTAATAGCCATGTAGTTGTTGAGTTCTAAATGCTGACCGTGCTAATTGTATGGACGCATAAGATCTTTCCACAGGCCACTTACCTGATCTTTTCATTTGCAGGTTGTGGGATGATGGTATCATCGACCCAGCAGATACCCGCCTGGTGCTGGGTCTCAGCCTCAGTGCAGCACTAAATGCACCTACACAAAGGACGCAATTTGGAGTTTTCAGGATGTGATGAAACTGTCGTGCAGTTTTTGGACAGCACAAAATCATGGTTTACAAAATTCTATCATTCGAAATGTATTTAAAATAAACATTTATTAAACACTTAATTTCTGAATGTGTCATTATTTGTACCAGAGCAGTGAGACATGCCATAACATGAAACAAAGCTTGAGTTCTAACTCATGTCATGTGCTCATGTCATCAGGTTGTTGAGATCCTGTGCAGGCGCCTAGTAGAATGTTGAGGCTGCAGGGGTTCTAGTGGCTTTTCACTTTCGGCCCTTCCTCACAGTGGCAGCCACTCGCCCCCTGCCTTAATGTGTATACTGTCTGCATCCCTGGCTTTATTCCACACAGCAAGAATTTGGCACAAGTTGTAGAGGTCCTATTTCCATCGCTGGCTCTACCCATGTTCCTTCTGCCGGTACGGTGGCCAACTTTAGAAAATGGCCTTGCAGGACACTTTAGATGTTGGGGTGCATCAGAAACAATTGTTGGTGTCCCTATTTCCCTAGTATCCACCTTTAACGCAAAATGAACATCAGAGGCATTTTAACAGATATACAGCACACACCAAAATGTAACTGTGTGATTGTTAGGCATACAGGGTACTGACCAAGGACCTGTGTGGCAAAACACCTGTCGGCCCCAACATATACCTATGTGTTGACATCACAGAAAATAACATTAGAAGGAGTGGCATAAATCTTTGATATGCTGGAGAATCACTGGCAGTGATACTAAAAGAACTTTTCACGTGCAAGTGAAGAGACAACTACATTTTTGTTGTAATGTACATGACTGGTCACTATTAATATATTTAGGACCTCTTTAGTGTATCAAACCATTAGAGAGGATTTTTTTTTTAAATAGCAACTTCTAAAAACTGCATCACTTCTAGAGACTCACAACATTGGCTGATAAAACACAGTAAGATTAAATGATTTGCTGAGGATCACACATTCTGGTTAAGTGTTGATATCAGAATGTGGGCCCAGGCTGTCATTTAAGCACTTGACCACATTTATTCCCAGCTGTAGTGCATTTAAGTATGTGTTAAGGCAGGGCTTGCAAAATCTACCAGCCCACTCACATTGGTGAGGAGATTTTTTTAACGCTGAGTACCATTTGCAGGGTACTTGACCTTGCTGGCGAGTATGGGATGTTTGAAACCTTCTTTGACATTTACTGCCAACAAACTTTGTTTGCAGTAATACAAATAATGGTTTTACTGTGCATGGCTAGCCTTTAGGTGTCAGCATTGCACTGAATATGAAGTGTGCTTTTGGTGACGAGCAACGTTTTTTAGAAACCAGAGGGAAATATTGTATCACCTGTTACCAAGGGGCGAGTGAATTTCTCGAGTATGTAGGTCTAGTGTGATTTTTAAGAATTTGCAAGGCCTGGTTGAGGTTTGGGTTCATGAGCTTCAAATAATTCGTTTTTAAAGCACCTTCCAGAAAAATGTTTAGGTCGCTCCCACTAGAGCAGGAAGTGGTAGACCTCAAACCGGAGTACTGTGAGGCCAGATGCGACAGAAAATATTGTCGGACTCACTACGAAGTCTAAAAACGCTTGTTAAGTTGGTGCAAGCAAACAATAGCAACTTATTTGCCGAAAAGGAAGAACGCAGGGCAAATCACTGCAATAGCTGAAACTTCAAATCATGGTGATTTACAGGTCGCTATTGAGTGTTCTCATCCAGTGGAGACTATACTTGAAACTACAGGGGAGGAAGCTCAAACCATCACATACACTCTTCCCATCCCGGTTGGATATGTTAGATGATATTGCATCAATTGTACCTTCGCTTTCTGTAGCTGGCAATAACATGTTATCTGTCCTGGCGCTGACAGCTAAAGAGATTGGACAAGCCAAGGTACCGGAAGATGAGAGAATAATGAATGACCCAATCTCCTTCAATTGTTTGCTGCTATTCAAAATATTTGCCACAGCTTCCGGCCCCAAGACTAGTCCATGCAGGTAACATAGATTGGGTGGATATCCCTGAAAAGGGCTGTGATCAGATAGTGGCACAATTTAAAAAATGGTGCGGCATATGATTTGTGAACACCTGGACAACGGCCTGGACCTTCATCTGTTTTCAAACTCCCAGCAATTGAAGAACCCTCCTCACAATTCCTCCTGCTGAAGACTTGTCCGATTACGGTGGTGACAACCGGCTAAACAGGAGGACTGGCCATGGTTAGTGAAGGCTCTGGTAGAAAAACTGGGCCTCACAAGCTCATTTCTTGGAACTGTTGTGGCTTCACAAACATGACAAAACTATTTAAGCATGCTATAACTTTAAATGTGGATACAGCCATATTGCATGAGTCTATGTTAACTGAACCGCTAGTGATGGAAGGCCACAAGACTTTTAACACTTTGGCCACCAGGGGAAAGGTGGGACTTCCCCTCGGTGGTGTCTCTAATGCTATCAATTTTAAATTAAGCATGACATCTTCTCTTGTCGCCTCTGTCGGATTAACGAACTGTAGACTATAGTGAAGTATTATTACTCAATCTGCATTTCAGTCCCCCAAAAATCTTATTGATCACCATGCATCATCTGAGGAACTTTTTACAGTGTGGTTGTGCGACGGGCCTCAGACTAACCTCATTATAGCCAGTGATTTTTATTGCAGAACACACATCAGTCAACAAAGTATCTCCAAGCTATGACTCTAATAACAGTGAAAATCGGCCAATTAAAATTCATGCCCTTCTTTGGAATTCCCTTATGGCAACATGGGATTGTTCTGTCTTGTAGCCAACTTTTTTTCATGACTATCCAAGGTGCATGGTGATATGGACAAGGGGTAATTTGTTGTAATGGATTGATCATGTTTTTATATCTTGAGACTTAATGCCCTTTTGCAACAATATTATAATCTTTTTTAAGGGTTACAAGGATCATGGTGTACTCGCATTTCCGTTGGAAAACCCTTGTTCAGCTTTTCAATATAATACGCAGGACCCACATTTGGCTTTATTAACTCCAGATAATGGGAGTAGATGTATTAAATGGAACACCACTTTGATTAAAAAAAAAATTACTGATTTACTTGCAAATTCAATTTGGGTATCTGATGATCTTAATGTGTTTTCTGGGTTTACTGTATGTGGTTATACAAAGTTGATATCTCGGATATTATCACTTGTTGGTAACAAAGGAAGCATCAGTCATTCTAAATGCACTCGACATATGTATAATGATTTGATTGCCCAAGCCAAGAAAGATAAGCGACATTCTATAAGGAAGCTGCTACAGTGTTATGGCTCGGACCCAAAGGTTTTAGATTCGAAAGGAGAATGATACACCAATCCTATACAAATTTAACAAAATGCATGAAAGACTATTTCTATCATGCATAGAGACAGAATATGCTTAAAGCGTTAAGTATTACCAACATGATATGATTTTGGGACATAACGAATAAAGGGCAACATAAATCTAAGCCCTACATGAATGTGATATCAAAGTATGTGGGTAGGATATTTTTCCGAAATATTTAGGCAGAATTAATCCTGTGTGGCTGAATATGTGCGTGGTAGCAACTGTGACGTAATCCTGATAATTAATCCGTCTAAGGCCCCAGCATCAGACAAATTGGCTCCACCTAAACTGAAGTATGACCCTATTTTATGGTCTCATTTGCGTCATGAATTGTTCATGGAAGGAATCTATAACCAAGTATTGCCACTGACTTGGCATGAAGCATATATCATACCTATTTACAAAAAGGGCGATAGAAAGGCTGCTGCAAATTATCGCCCCACCTTGACACCCCTAGCAAAGTTTTCACCTCTTTAATTTTAGAGGAACTGGATATCAGGGTTATGAAATTCCAACTGCTATCGAAAATGTCAACTTGGCTTTCGGGAGGGCTTCGGAATGACCTTAAATGGCATGATACTGAGCCATCTAAACCTACAGGCCAGACATTCCGTAGCACTTCCAATATATATCTCAAGTTTAGACTTGACCATCAAATTCAATAGAGTACCCCCCCTCCCCCCGAGATAGACTTTGGAAATTACAAACATGGGGACTTCCGGAGAAGTTAATAGGTCTTATTACACTCGAATACGAAAATCAGGGTACGGTTATCGGCAGAAGGGCATCTAGCTTGCTCAATCAAAAGATCCCTGGGACTGAGACAGCTTTTCAACTTGTACCGCTCCAATATCGACCCTCTTTGGTTAAAAACACGGGCCCTGTCAGTGAGATGAGTCAAGTTGGATCTGCACTGGTTGGCATATGCCGCTGACATGCTTTTATTTGACCCTGCTCCTGTAGGGCTCCAAAGGAAGTAAACCACATTTTGTATACACGCACTGGAAAACAACTTGGGTCAAATTAAAGATTTTAATCTTTACAAACAAAAGATCCATGAGGCGAATGTCTTGCGTAGTCGGTGAACAGAAACTGGAATCGGTGAAATGTTTAGAATAGCTGGGATTCCAAATACATCAAAATTCCACTTAGGCACAAAAGAGACAATACGTACCAGAATTTTCCCGCTGATGGCCCAGTCAAAACGAGTATACAGGGCCTGATGTATGTTTTCGATAACCCCATTGAGCACATTTTATTGTGAAAAAGTGGCCCCATCTTTACTTTATGGCATTGAGACTTGTCTTTATGACCTAGGGCCATTTATTAACTCTTATCAATGGTACTATTTGGAAAAGAGTGTTGGCTCTACCCCTTTGTGTTCCAAATTCTATTATAAGACACAAACTAGGTCTCACTTCACACAAGTCATTAGCACTGGGGCGCAAGTTAGGCCTCTTGGCAAAAACTTTGGACCCTAAGTAATTGTCTTTTTTTATTGATCTGAACAGTAATTTGAATCAAGGGAACAAGGTGGCATCGCTTTTTGACTACACCGCCCAACTTAAAGTCTTGTTAGAAAGTATTGACAGTGATACTGTTGAATTGCTCCCTAATCGTAATAAAACAAAGCTTAAGTCATATGGAAATGACTGGTGTACAACTGGAGACAGACTACACTCGGATTTCCTGTATACAGAATATGTAAAAATCTCGAGGAGTAGAGGGGTCCTATTGCTACTTTTTCCATGTCAGAAATAGCGATATTTGTACTTAAAATGTAAATGTAATTTTTACCGACGTTAGAATGTGAGGGTCCAAGCATGGGCACCCCGAGTACACTCGGCACCTGTCAAAGGTGCGGGGATACTGCAAAAATAAAAACCCTAAAACATCTAATAATTTACTGTCCTTACTTAAATGGTGAACGGATTATGCACTTAGTGACTGCGCATATATGAATTGTGACAATGCTGTTGAAAGTCTGTGGCGAAAGTGGGGAAAACGTTTAATTGATTTTAAAACTTTGCAGGTTTTTAAAAACATCTTTGGTAATGTATGTTGAATATGACTTTTTCCTTTAATGATTTGAGTTCCTAAATATCCTACCGGGTAGGATGGGGTAAAGGAGTTATAGGGAAGGGGATACCACCTCTCGCCATCCGGTGTCCCACTCCCTGAAGACCCCTCACCCAGGTGATCCTCCCGCACTGGTCCACCCCAGGAGCTGGATCCAAAAGCCATGGCCATGTCCTGGCCACCTGGATGACATATCCCCGGAGACAAGTGGGTGAGACACCTTTTGGTTTCTCGCAAGCCTCATTTGTCAATTTTCTGCCATCATTTGTCAAGTGGGGCCTCAAATGCCCGAGATATGCCAGTTTATGAGAGGGTGATGGAGGAAGAGGCAGACAAGAGGATGCAAGATTATAAAAAGAGGTGTAGAGAGGAGAGATAAAGATTATATGGGGCAAGAGAAAAGCTGAGAAAGCATTGGGGGAAGAGTGAATGTGTGAGAAGGAAAGAGGACAAGAGAGACATTAATGGGGAGAGACAGGTGAAGGGGAGAAAGTACAATTGTGCAGAAAAGATACAGAGAGCAAGAGAGAAAAGCAAAGGAGGTAGTTGAAAGAGGCAGGGATGTCTTTTTAGGGCTGAATAGAATGGTGAGCAAAGGAAAACATGGCTGGAAGGGATTGTCCTCATTCCTTCCAAGTCACCTCTCGAGTAAGTTGCACTTCCCTATTTAGCTTAATCCCGTGACCATCTCAGCAAACCAGCACAAACCTCACAGACACATTTTGATTCAACCTGTTGTCTTTCCATAAGAGCTGTTTTCTCCCATCCCACAACACTGACATACTAAGTGCGCAAATTAACTTTGATTCAATCAAATATATGTACGTGTAACCCTTTCCTACAAGCTCTACATTAATTTCAGCCACCAGTGTACATGAGGTGAAGCACTCATGCCCCCTCCGTCAGCCCAGTGGTGTAGACAATTTATAGAGCTGGAAGGGATGTGGGTGCAGGAGTACTGAGGGGGCACCATCGTTTTAAATGATTCACGGTTAGTGGCGCTGGGTTATTGGGTTCATAGCACATTCTGACCGTCAAAGTAGAAAATAATAACAAAATATCTGCTGTTTGGTCGTTATAATTTCTATTGGAAATAATCAAATGTTCAAAGATAAAGTACAAATGCCTATGTAAAGTGCAAATACTTCCGAAGTTACTATGCACATGCCAGTGGAATCGCTGCAACCAGAGGGATTAGAGACTGAGTGACACCACTCTGGTGTGAGGGGGGCTTGAGGGGATTTTGAAAACTTGCATTCTAGTCCTGGCAGAACAGACAGCTAGTAACTGGTTCCTTGGGTCAGGTGCACAATGGAGAAGGAAGGGGGAGGTGGAAATCAGCGTAGAGCATTATAAAAGAGGAACAAGAGACACACAGAGACCGTGGGTTATTCGGGTGAGGTCAGGGGGAAAGGAGGCGGAGCAAGACACCAGGCAGAGGAGGAACGGTGGAATGGCGCGTGGCCGAAACTGTGATTAAGATTGTTACAGGTGCAGTGTTGGATTGTGAAAGAGAGTGGACCTGGGTATAAGTGTCTGTGAATTAGTGGAAGATGAATGAGGGGGTAAGAATGTAAGAGAATGAGTGAGGGTTAATGTCAGTGGGTGGAGAATACTGGGGTCGAATGTTGAAAGGTTACGCAGACCATGCTAGGTTTAGAACCTATGACCTACATCACGCATAGATCCCAAAACAAAATAGGTGATGGCTGGATGGTTTGGAATTAATCCTAACCCTTTGGCATTGCTCTGGGCAACCGTCTAAGACCATCGTTCTTAGTCTGGCAAGCCATTACAAAAGGGGAAAGACCATATGCAAATCAGGCTTGGTCCCACCCGTAACGGGGCAGTCCAGCCCGAACTGCTTGGATCTTTAGGCCCTGGAGGCACGGGACACACTGCTGGGCATACCCGTTCCACTCGGGGTGACTTAAACAAAACAAAATAGATCCTAGCACTAAACGCTTATGTTGCTGAGCATTCAAACCAGCTATGCCTCCTTAGATTTGCATGCCACATAATGTGTTAGTACATTGGTTCTAGGGGTTATATTTCTTAATGACATAACACTTCTTCTTACATGGCTTAGAAGCAGAAGGAATATGTCATAGCCCACTAGTAAAACTGATAATAGAAGTGTTATATTTTGTTTTAAAAAGGCCCGCAGGTGACAGAATCGGGTGGTGGATATAGATGCCCCAATACATGATTCTTCTTAACTGCAAAGTTGATTAAACAGCATACTTGGACGCAGTTTGATAGTTAAACAAGTTAAAAGCTCGACTCTGACATGTGCCAGCCTGCATTTTCTAAGTCCATGCTAAATCAGCCTTTCATCCTCCTGCACTTGATAAATTAAGTACTATTACATTTCATAGTAATCACGCTTAGAACCAGGAGTCAGACATGCAGTTCTATATATAAAAATGAGATATTATACCAACTATTTTTCCTGGATATGTGACAATCTAGGCCACAGTGACATCAAGTGGCATTTTACAGAAAATGATAGGCCTCAGAAACCTAAAAAAATCAAGTTGACTTTAAATAAGAAGCTCTGGCCCTTGTGAATCCTGGCTGCCTAGCCTATATGGACAATCTCTACACTTCAGAAGTACCTTTGCAAATATAGTACATTAGAGAAAGCCAAAAGACACATGAAATAAGGAAGGCTTCTGGCAAGGGCTGTTGCGATGGAAGATTTCACATGACTACAGAGTACAAGTTAGGCTCATGGTTCATGACCGTAGATACTTCTCCATGCGATCACTCTATCGTCTTTGCCTCAATATCCACTCCTTCCTTACTCTCTGCATCTATTACAACTATTACTAAGCACATGTTTCCCTCCTCCAAACTCCCTGGCCTACACCACTCTCTCTGCTGCTACGCTGAACTCACATTTCCATCCACTGAAGAAGCCTTCACTAACTTTCACACTGCTCTTTATGCTCCTTTCTCCTCTCACTACCCTCTTACTACACTGACTCATGAATCCTCCTTTGCATGGCCTGGGATTACACCTCTCATCTGCACCCTGAAAACAAAAATGCAGAAAAAGCTGTGCCATTGGCAAAGGCCAAAACACTCCTGATCTCTCACTATTCCACTACTCTTGATTCTGCCAAATGTGACTTCTAAGTCTTTCATTTTGTCTCAATCCTCGCAACCTAGGTGCCTCCAAAAATCTCTCAACTCAATTATCTCTCCAAGCCCACCTCCATCTCCTCTACTCTTTCTGCAAATGATTTTGCTTTCTACTTTGCCTCTAACATTTCTACCATTCATAATACCTCACTAAATACCTTCTATCACCTCCTCCTTCTCACTTTTCTCCACCACTTCTGCACTCCTCTCCCGCTACTATGTCTTCCTTTGCCCCCGCCAGCCCTGATGACATTTTTGCCCTACTGCTCCAGGCAAACCCTTCCTGTAGTCCCACTGACTCACTGTCCCTGCACATTGTGAAGCACATAGCTCCCAGTGTTGCTCCTCATTTTACTTCCCTCTTCAACTCTTCTCTTGATAATGCCACTTTTCCTTCATCCAATAAAACGGGTACTGTCATCCCTCTCCTTAAGAAACCTACATCCTAACTGTCCTGCTAACGTTTGCCCTGTCCCTCTTCTACCACACTATTCCAAAATTCTAGAGCGAGTAGTATTCAATTGACTCACTGAGTTCCTTGATGCTCGCAACCTCCGGGACCATCTTCAATCTGGCTTCTGATTTCTGCATTCTACTGAGGCAGCTCTCCTCAAAGTCAGCAAATTAATCTCTTCCGCTCGGCATGCAAACCGTTCATCTATTCTTATTCTTCTCAACCTCTCTGCTGCCTTTGATACTGTCGACCATTCTTAACTTCTCTGTACATTACTTGGTATAAGAGATAAGGCCCTCACTTGGTTTGCTTCATACCTTACCCCAAGACACTTTCAGGTGTCTTGAAACAGCCTTGCCTCCCAACTCACCCCATTACTGTTGTAGTTCCTCAAGGGCCTGACCTTGGTCCACGTCTCTTCACTCTCTATACTTCAGCTCTTGGTGCCCTGATCTCGTACAGCTTCTCCTATCAACTCTTCGCTGATGACACCCAAGTCTTCTTCTCCTTTCACTCCTTATCCGATAAGCTGTTGTCAAAAATGTGAAACTGTCTCTCCGTCATCCAATATTGGATGGCGTCTCACGTGCTCATGCTCAACTCCACTAAGACTGAAGTTCTTTACTTCTCAGCCAAACATGCTATCTCGTCCCCTCTTCTTCTCTTCTCCCCTGACTACCTTCCTTACTCTGCTTCCACTCGTAACCTTGGTGTCATCTTCGACCCATCACACAACTTTTCGTTCTCGATCTCCAAATCTGCACTGCGGCCAGACTCAACCTCCTCAATATCAGAAAGCTCTGTCATCTTCTTCCTTTAAATACTGATAAACAGCTAATCTCCTCCCTAGTTCTTTCTAGATCTGACTACTTTGCCAGTCTCCTCAATGGCCTTCCCAACTATGCTTTTTCACCTCTGGACAAAGTCCTCAACTGCATGGTCTGCTCACTTTTCTTTTTTAAACTTTAATTTGTATTCGTTGTTTGTTTCAAATAACATCCAATATTTTAAATCTTCAACATTTACTTGTCAACATGTACCTCCCCCTTCCTGCTGCCCTCCCCCCCAAAACCATCTTATTTGTTAACCTTCTAAACCATGGCATGGACTAACAGTGGAACACGATTTTGCTCGTTCTTGAGCTAGTGTATTATCCCAGTCATAGCACTTTCAATACCTATCCAATGATTACATGATACTAACAAGGCCCCCTGACAGCCGGCGAAGCCCTCCCCATCAACATATCCCAACAAATCACAATATACAAAGGGTCCGCTTTCTCCCCTCCCCCTCCACCTTGAGCCTCGTAATCTCCTAATTCCCAGCCGCCGGCCACTTCCCCGGGTGCACACTCCCTTAGATCACAAGTAAACTAAAGTCACCCCGACACCCTCTCCCACCTTGCAATCCGCGGGCCCCATTCCTCCTGAAAGGAGCCAATGGGGTCATTAACTACAGCTGTTCATTTCTCCATGACCAAATGTTCTTGTAATGTTTTACCCCAATCCGCCTTCATTGGGAGTAATGCACCCTTCCATTTGTGAGCTATAGCCAGTCTATATTCCTCCCTGTATGGCAATGGGATCCCCAATAACATCTGTAGGGGGCCCAGGGTGAGCTGTTCCTCTGTTATATCCTTGGTCCAATTTAAGAGCTCATTGCAGAAGAATGTAATCTTTGGGCAGTGCCACCAGGTATGGGCTAGCAACTCCACGCGCCCACAGCCTCTGGGACATAGAGGGGAGACTCCATGGAACATCCTATATAGTTTAAGAGGATTGCAATGCCACACCTGCAGAATCTTGAAATTATGCTCCATGGTTGAGGTGAACAATTTCCCATGGAATGCTACCCCATATATCTGCCGATTCGTCATCAGTAATATCCCTCCCTGCCAGTTCTACCCAGTATCTCTTAATGGTTAGTCTGCCCATCATATCAGCTGTGATTAACACTTTATATATTCTTGAGAGTATACACCTTCGACTAACAGACTCCTCAAGAACTTTCTTAAACTGGGTTAAGAGAGATTCCCGCCCCACTTATGGTCAGAGAATATTCCTTTAAGGTGAATGTAGGTGAAAATCGCAATAGAATCGCTGGCCGATATCTCTCTCATTTCCTCAAATTCAACAAACTTCCCCCTTCAAACATTTTGCCTGCCCTTTCCAGCTCTCTATCTGACCATTGTTGAGAGCCCTTAAAACCCAGACGTGAGAGGTAAATCTCCATATCGACGTCAAAGATGAGGGCCAAGAGGAAAGCCTAATGTTAAGACTGTTCTTTCTCCATAATGCCCAAAGTAGGCTGGTCCCTCAATTTCTTTGGGATGTTAATAGTGGGACCCCATAGCTAGTCCCTGACCTTACGAGGATGAGAGTCCAAATCCTCCAGGTAGGTCCAATATGTTCTCTGGTCTTCCATCATATGCTCTAACATTACTCTCAATTGGGAGGCCTGGTTATACTGGAGGAAGTAAGGGAAACCAACTCCCCCCACAAACGCTGGGGAGCATAAGCATAGATCTCTTCAGTCTAAGAGTCTTGTTTTGCCAAATTAATCTGCTAACCGTGGCATTTAGATCCCTAAAGGAGGAGTCCAGAAGAATTACTGGGAGGGCTGTAAAGAGGTACAGGAGCCGAGGCAGAACGTTCATTTTGACTGAAGTCATGCATCTATACCAAAACAGTATCTTTGGATCCCACCGTTTAAAGTCTAATTTAATCTTCTCCAAAATAGGGTCAAAGTTCGCCAGTTTTATTTTATCTAAGTTCCTAGTGAAGTGAACTCTGAGATATTTGATGCCCGATTTCTTCACACTCATCCCTGCTAGCCTAGTTCTGGAATCCAGGAACGATATTCCTTCTCCTATCGGCATCACATAACATTTATCGATATTTATCTTAAGACCTGAAAATTAGCCAAACAACAAGAACTGTGAGAGTAGCTCTGGAAGAGATGAGGAAACCTTTGTGAGGTAACCCAGCATATCGTCTGCAAAAAGAGACAACTTGAAGTCTAGTTCCCCGCACGGGATCCCTTTGATTAGCTGGTTACAACTCATGGATATGGGAGTGGCTCCATTATCAGGGCATATAGCAGGAGGACAGGGGACATCCCTGTCTCATACCCCTACTCAATCAAAATGATTTAGTCAATGAATGGTTCACCTAGACTCCTGCCGTCTGTGACACATATAGGGCCGAAATCCACTTCCTAACCTTCTCCTCAAACCCCATTCCCTCCAAAGCTTTAGTCATATATAGCCATTCTACCCTATCAAATGCCTTCTCAGAATCTATCGCCACCAGACATGCCTCGAGATCATTGGTGTTCGCAAAGTGCATAAGGTCTATTGTCTTTCTGATATTATCTGTACCATGTCTCCCTCCAATAAAACCCACCTGGTGCCCATGGATGAGGGAGTGTAAAATAGAGTTAAGTCTTTTTCCCAGGATTTTGGCTAGTATTTTACATCATTTTTCAGCAGGGATATCTGCCTGTAGGATGAACAAGACGAGTGAGTCTTTCCCTCTTTATGTATTAACACAATGATGTCCTTTATCATTGTCTACAACTTCCTGAGCCGTGCCCTCCTACATTTCTTTTATGGTTTGAATGAATTCTTTGCGGGTTGGTGGGGCGTCCAGACACAAGGCCACTTCTGGCGAGATCCCCGGAATTGGTAGCCGACCGAGAAACCTATCAATATGAGACCCATCTCCCAAGTACTCCGAGGTGTAGAGATCCTCATAGCACTTAGCAAACTCCTTCCCAATAATCTCTGTGCCATATACCATAGGATTGTCACCCACTTTTATAGCAGCTACCATTTTTCTTTTCCTCTCCTAACGCAACCTCCAAGCTAGACTTTTGTCCGCTTTATCACCTTTTTGCAATATTTTTGTTTGAAAAAGAGCATTTTTTCCTGCATCTTGAATTAGCTTTGTTTTATAATGTTTACGTTTACCAGCCAATGCGGGAGTGAGATACATGCCCTTAGACCCTCCCAGTTGGAGCTCTGCTATTTTCCCCCTAAGAAATTCCTCTTGTCCCAACCTTTCTCTCTTTTTCTGGGTGCCTATTCATTTGAGAGACCCCTAATGGTCGCCTAGAACCCCTCCCACAACACCTACGGACCAACCTCTCTTTTTTCATTGTGAACACAGTACTATTTGATATCCTGTAGGTAACCTTGAGAGATCTTTCTATCCTTAAGCAAGCTATCATTCCATCTCCACCTACCCCTCGCCATTGGTCTCAGCCCGTCCCCCACATCTACCTGAACCAAATCGTGATTTGACCATGGAATAGGGACAACCTAGAGCTCCAAGATCAAACCCTTGCCGCCGACCTCGTAACACTGTTCCGCCACCTGATATCCCAGTTTGTCAGGCGGCCAGAAACTGTAAGTCCCTATTCCTGTGGAGTCCTATCACAGTAATGGGGACACAGAAGCACCGGCACCATTGCTCACAGTGCTGGTTCTTCTGTGAAAACCATGCCTGCAGACTTGTAATGAGGCCCAATTTCTGTTCTTGAGAATGAGTTATGAAATTGGGAGCAATATGTAAAAGGCTCATTACCTGCTGCGGGCTCTGTTACCCAGTCGACAAGACCTAATTCCCAGTTAACTCATTGGAATTGCCTCGAAACAATGTCTCTTGCATCGATGGAGCATCCCCCAAACCTTTCCGGTCTTTGATCGGGTATAACACCAGGTTGAAGTCCTCTCCCATCACAAGGGTCCCTTCAACAAAGAGGCACAATTCTTCTTTTACCCCTTCCCAATACTGCAATTGACCCGAGTTCGGGCAATATACCGTGCCTATCGTATGGGGTGCGTGCATCACCCTTCCCGTAATAAAAAGGAACTAGCCCACCGGGTCCAATAGGCTGTGTTGTACTAGAAAACCAATATGATTCGAGAGGAGGATTGCAACCCATTGTGTCTTGTTGGGAGATGACGCCATATGTACTTCCCCAACCAATTTAGATCTCAATCTAGGTTCTCTTCCCTACTTCTAGTGTGTTTCCTGCAGCATTAAGATGTCTAATGTAGCTCTCTGAAATTCCCTTAGTACCCACAATCTATTTGCCAGTGAGTTGACCCCTCCTGCCAACCCCCTAAAGGCCAATCCTCCATCCCCTCACCATCACCACAATCCCAGGGAGCTTCCCCCTTTGAGAGAATATCCCCTGCTTAACCTATTGTGCTGTCAAAGTGAAAATGTCTACTTTCGTCCCCCCAGAGGGGTGTTTAACTACTTGAATTTACGAGATCCTGGCATTCATTGTCTGTCCTCCGTCGGCTCTTTGGGGTGTGTCTCAACTCATGCCTTTAAGCCCTTGATCATTGTCCTCTTCGCTATTCATCAGTTATCCCTTCACTCTCCTAATATCATCTTCAGGCAACAGTTTGCATTCATAGCCTTGGTATTCAAAGGAGAGCGGGAAGGGGTAATCCCAACGATATCGGACTGCCTTGTTTTTCAACCACTGGGTCAAGGGGGCACACATCCGTCGTCTCACTAATGTAAAGGTCAACAAATCCTGAAATATAGATATTTGTGCATTTCCTTGGGCTACCGGGCGATCTTTCCTGGCTTTCTGCAGGATCCTCACTTTCACAGCCTAATAATGAAAACATTCAAGAACTGATCTGGGGCCTTGGGCACCACCTCCTGCACGATGAGCCCTGCCAATGACTGGTGTTCTCCTCGCCAAATACTGTCTTGAGAAGTCTCTATCCGTTTCTCCTTCCTTTTCCGTGAATCCAAAGAACCCCAGGTTGATAGGCCTTCTCTATTTTCAAAATCATCCATTTCAAGAGACAGTTCATCTTCCCTCCTTTCCACTTCCCATAGTCTCATATCTATCTGTGTTTAAGGAATTTCAGTAGATGATTGATTTGTCTCAAGGCCCTGAATTTGTTCATCCATTAGGTCAACTCTTCTATCAAGTTTGTCCAGTCTGTGGCCAATGTCCGTGCAAATCCCACTAATCTCCTCCAGGAAGGTGCAATGTCTTTTTTGTTGGTCATGGCCTGCCCTGCCGCGTCCCTCATGATTGATGCTTCGGTGCGCAATTGACTTAGGGATTGGCCGGGGAAAGTGAAACTGTTGAAGGGATTCCTTTCAGCTCATAGACAGAGTGGAGTGAGAAATAATCCAGTGCCTGCCTCCACCCACCCCTTAGCACCTTGAACACAGTGCGCACCACCTGCACTTTTGATGCTCCCTCTCCACGAGATCCGGAGAGGCCTCCCAGGTATACACATTGCCTCTGTGCAGTGCTTGGAAGGCGGCCAGGGGGAGGGGGTTATGCAGTCTCCGTTGAATCAAACTGGTGGGGGCCTAGAAACACCTCCACCTTGCCCCATGTGTGTTAGACACTCTTCAACCGCATGCTGCCAAGGTGCTGGAGGTACATATGGTTCCTGCCACCCTTTTAGTGATTGAGGCTGGTGGTCGCTCTCCCTCTATCCAGCTCCTGGAGACCACTGACTATCTGACCTGTGGACATGTTTTGAGGGCCCGCCCACTGGGGGAGCCCCACTGATGCCAAGGCCTCAGCCCCCTTCCTCCTTCAAAGCACCTGTTGTGATCACCAAGTCACCTCCTCAACAACCGGCGCATCGGCATCACAGCTCCTCTCATGGAACCGCTGGAGTGAACGCAGCACGGGGTTCCCTGTGCTCTCTGCTGGCTCCAAAAAACACGCAGGTCCAGGCCCGGGAGTTCAGAGCTATGGATGGGGCTCCCTGTTCCACCATCACTGCCTCCGGGCCTGCCTACCTTGGAGGCTCATGGCACATCACCCGGCTCCCAAGACCGATGGACCCGGCGGACAGGGGTGGAGGGCTAGGGGGCCCCCCATGTTACTCTCTTGTACTCCCCCCCACCTCCTGGGGTAAACACTATCATTCAGTTCCCGTCCCCGCCAGGCAGCTGACACCATGATCTCTGCATTGTGGGGCCTCCGCACTGCAACGTCAACCCTGCTCTCTTCAGAGCTCCTGAGCAGCTTGAGGCCTTGCACGCTCTTGGTTCCGCTTCGATGGCAGTAACTCTGGGGTCGCTCCTGCTATACACCCCAGAGTGCTCCCATGGGGGCTCCAGATTTTCCACTGCAGGGGGCCATGAAGATCACTTCACTCGGGAGTTGAAATAGGGCATTCAGATCCCTTTTTCACCCAGTGGCCTGGAGCTGCGAGATCAGGCAACCTGCATCTGCACGCCCCGGGATGGCTTCGCCATCTACACACTTTTTAACCTTTCTCGCTTTACCTATGTCTCCTCTGCCCATCGCCAGATTGGTTGGCCATCTATGAAACAAAGGGCTAAGTATAAACTTCTTTTCATCTTCAAAATTATCCATGGAATCGCCCACTCACCTATATGCTCATCTCAATCCCTATTTTCCTCCTTGCTCGTTAAGATCATCCTCAGCTCACCTCCTTATCACTACTTTAGCTTCTTGCTCCCTCTTGTTTCTGCTCGTTCTTCTTCTCCCTCTCCGTACTCCTCAAACTCTATCACCATTTAAATCCACCCTCAAAGCTCTCTTCCTTTCATTAGAATGTTTCCTAGAATTCTACGCTACTGCATCGCCCTGTTTTCCTCTCTCTCTGTCCTTCATGGGCGACCCTACAACACATTTCCGTCACCTCTCCATCCTTAATTCAGCACTTCCTCCACCATAGAGTTGCCATGTCATCCTGTCCTATCCTTGTCTCTGGTTTATGTTTCCACCTTCCCCGCCAACATCTGGTCTTCAAGTCACATTCTCTCAATCCATTACAAAGGACCCATGTCCTGTTGTCAATGGTAAATTCTGTAAGCGTTTATGTGCCAAAAAGGCGTTGCTTTCCTTGTGATTTGTTTTATAAATAAATGCTGGTGGGAGATAACAGATCTTGGCCGATCATGAGATGATCCTTGCGAGATTTCCATTGCTTTTAGTTGCCACGTTTACTGAGAGCAAGATTTTAGATTAGCCCAGCTGCATCCAAAGGACCTCACTAACATAGCTATGCCTGTCACACATAAACTCAAAGGGACACTTTTTGCATCTCCTATTCGAGGTGCCAATTGTGCAGAACAAAAATAAACAAAGGGGTCTCACCATATTTTTTGCCCCGGACCTCACCAAACCATTTGGCAGATCTGCTCTCACACACAAAGTATTTTAAACTTACTGCAATTCATTCCAAAAACACTTTTTTTAGAAAAATAACTTACCTCTCCATGGAAAGCATATCTGCAGTCATGTTCTAGCTCTAAGGGCTACAATAATAGGCAGGACTGGTGGCTAGAGAGGACCACCTTTGGGGTCTTAGCAACGCTCCCCACATCCCTGCCAGCTTGATGCAGTTTACTTTCCAGAGTGATTTCCGTAATTAAGGGGGGGGCTCTAAGAAACCCGCTTTACTTTTGTTCTCACAATTCCTCTGAAATCCTTGACCAGGGGTTGCTGAGTTAGTGCCACAGGACACAGGGGAGTCAGCCTCTACCCCTGGCAACCCCCAAATGACATCCCTGGTGATTAGGAAAGAGTATGAGGAGGTCACGTATCTATTATGTACCAGCAGTTTTCATTATTCCAAGTCCTGGATCCCCACCCTCCCATGATATACATGTAACTGAACCCTGGACACGGCTTGGTACAATGTAGGCAGAACTGGAGTAGATTTGCACACTTTATAGCAACAGTCTTAAGAAATATATAAAATGTTAATATTTGTAATCTCTACAACGTTAAGATGCTTCCAGGAATTACAAATAAAATGTCAAAGAATTGTTTTGACTGTCTCATAGGTCACAAAGCACTCTCAACGAGGAAGGACAGTGAAAAGGAAGGATAGAACTCATCAGAGTAATGACAATTACTAGTAATTTCTAAAAGCATTAATACAGTTCCTAGAATTGGTAGGGATTGGTAATACAATTAATAGAATTGGCAGGTATTGGTAATACAGTTCCTGGTATTGATAGGAATTGTGCATAAAGCACCACAAGAAAATGTGATGTTAATTTAGACTGCAATTTATTTAACACATCTGCCCTTTGTCTATTCAGTGCACTTCTTCCAGCTCTGGCCTTTCCACCACTGCACGGCAACAGCTCAAACAATCTGTTCTACCACATCATATTTCATCTTGTCACCATTGGGTCCAAGCAACAGCCTCAACCTGCTCAAAAAAGCCCTCATTAGTGCACCATCACTGGGCTGCCAACAATGGCCTTCAATGGGGTTAGCTTGCCTCTATTGAACTAAAGAGGAATAAGCACCTACTCCGGCATCCCCCAACCACATATCCAGCTTTGCTGACCTCAACATTATGCTCTTCAGGGTGGCACTCTGGGCCAAAGGCACAAGCAATGGCTTGACTTCCTCTTCAACAATCAATGTTCACCATGTTTACCAACTGATTTTCTTCTCGCCAACGCTTTCCACTGTGATGGAGCAATGGATTTCACTTTAAGATGGCCGCCGTTGTACACATTCTATTTTGTGGCCAGTAGTACACTTGGTGTCAGGAACCAGCTGCCTGCCTTTAAATTTCTCAGACCAAGAGTGATCACCTGCAGGAATCCATTGCCTCCTCTGTACTCTGTCTTGTCCTCTCTCCTTCTTCCTTCGCATGATATGATATGATAGTTTATTTATATCGCGAGTTATGGCATAACCCCCATAACTTCCCAGCCAGAGTCTGGAGCTGGTAAACCACAGCTCTTTCCAGTAACTCACCGGGCCCTACTCTGCTCCATTCTTCATAGAAGATCTTGCAGCACCTCCACCTCCATTGGTTCCAATCGCGCTCACTGTCAGCATCAAATCCTGGTAGTCGTCATCCTGTCTCCTGTGTCTGCTTAAGGGGGTCCCAGCTCTCCTCAGGATTCTCCTACACCTGAATTGCTCTCACTGACCACTGGATGTCCCTCCATTCAGCATCTGTTCCCCACCATTACGGTCCCAGTAAGGTTTCACATGTTGCAGGAATGGACAGAGTACCAGCAAAAGAGAAGTCTGCTCCAGAGCTTAGAGAGGTTACATGCGCTATACACCCGAGATGGGCACACACTTCACAAGCAATTTTTAAAGATGGATTATTACAACTGATGTGATTTAGGTTTAGGATAAAAATATGAATACATGACATTTCTTGGTATGGCATGCAGTGTTTGTGCATGATACTTTGAGAGATGGTCAGAGGTCGTGTGAGAGTAGAACACATGGATTAATATGTGATGTTCTATAAAGTGGTCTTTAATCACGCAAGATCAGCCATTTTGGCTGCCTCTTATTGTTGGGTCCAATAAGAGAAGCTGTATGGTATGTTTTTGGAAGGAGTGAGAGAGAAAAGATGCGAAACCTGACGTGTGATCTGTAGTTCATTGGCTTCAACAGGACTCAACCCCTTCTCACATGGCGCACACAGCCACAACCCCCCACTCACCAGGTGATGAGGCAGCTCCATAACTGCAATGATACCTGAAAAAAATAAATGTGAGAGTTTGTCAATCAACTTAATATGCATGATTATAATTGTATATGTTTTTACCATTTGGGAATGCCCTGAAGAAGGGCATGCTTACGGGAAACGCGCGTAGGCCAATCGTGATATTTTGAAATTGTTTGCCAACAGTAAACATGTAACTAAAATTCTTAGTATTATTCTAAGTGTTTGTTACATAAAATATGTGTAATCCTGGAACCGGATCGAACCCAGGGGTAAGGTAAAAACTATCCCTGAGAAATGCATTTAGTCGTACTGAGCATCCAATGAAGCATGATAATAAGAAACATTAAACATCAAACAATTAACTATAGTTTCTCCGAAAATGTTCATTTGTTAGCTCAATCCCTATTCCCAACTTTTTCACTGTGAATTCATAAGGACAAAGCAGGGGTCGTCTTAGAATGTATGAATGCAGCAGGACAAATCGATGTACCTCCATGTATAGAAAATACAGACATATAATGGGTATATCTTACCTGCACACATGCTTTACTTTAAACATAAGCAGGGTAAAGAGACTTCCATTCATTGTGATGAACAGACATCTTTTTACTATGTCTGCTTAATGTAATAGTGTTCAAACAGTAACTTGTACATGGTATCGCCTGAAAGCAGAATGGCAAAATAACTAGTCAACAAACACCGAATTTGTTTAATCAAATTTTTCGGTATTTTTGCAAATTCTTTCGAAACATATAGATGTGGGGAGGAGGGCTGGGTTAGGGAATAAATTAAGTGTGGGAGGGTCTCCCCCCGCATTAAATTTCGTAACAAAGTACACAAAATATGATTTCTTTGAAATACGATTAAACAAAATTCTGTCTTTTCAGGCTCGTTTTTTTCATTTATTTTAACGTAGATCCTACATGCTGCCTCACCCTCGCCCCTTTATTCCTTACATACCGCTACATGCATGACCAGGGAACACAGCAGCTCCTACATCCATCTCCCCAGCCTGTGCACTACCTCCTCACAAATGGGACTCCTCTACCCATAGGATTTGATGGGAGCTGTGGTTTTCCAATTGAATCTAATAGCTGGGAAGGCGGGGGGGTTCCACATCCATATGAAGAAAATAGCGTGGTTGACAACAGAAGGCTCAGCAACTTCATTTTGGGCCCCTACAAATAGTATCAACAGCCAAAACAAACAACAAGTCACCCTCTTACAACCCAAGCTTGTGAAACTGCCAATTATGGGGCATAATGGTGCGAGCTTAGGTGCCCCTGTGCTGTTAGCTTGGGAGCTATAGTCTCAATCAGCAATGGATTCATGCTTTTCATGTTTGGTGTACGTTTGATTTTCTTTCTTTATATATTTATTTCCCATTATATTTGTTTGGTTCAAATAGCTTGTACCATTGTAAGAATGTGTGCTTGTAAATAAAACATGTTTTTAAAAGAGCTAACCTGAGGTAAATAGTAATAACCTGGTAATCAGGAGGACTGGCCACCCCATCGGTCAGCCTAGAGGCTCATATATCACCAAAATTCTTAAGTAAAAATAATCTGCCTGGGGACTGATCAACCGTGAAATGTTGTGTTTTGTTTATTTTTGGCCGATTTTGGTTTCTTCGTGTGAATGCTCTGTTCAGCCAGTGCCGGGGGCCGTTATTGCTGCTAGAGAAGATGGTTGGCTCCTGAGGGGGCACCATTATTGTAAACGATACAAGGTCTGTGGAGGCGGTGTCAATATTTTCAATAGAGGGACATTATTATCTCTCTCAACATATTGTGAGCAGCAGAGCATATTGAGTGAGCGCTTAATAGTGAAAGGGGATTTGGGGAGGGTCTTCTCCCCCTAAGAAAATAATTGGTTGAATTAGAGCCTTTAAAAGACAAGATTTGAGGAAAAAGGGGTATAAAAAAAACATACAATATATACCCTAGAGTAACACTGTAAACATCCAGTAGATTCCAGGTCACAAACGGTTACACCTAAATATTTAATAACATTTTCATGAGACACATGCACACAATATATGCTACCATTGCCATTGTACATCACTTTCATGAATCTGCATCTAAAATATATGCTAGCATTGCCATTCTAAATACTTTAGTGATTCTGCATCCACAATATATGCGATTACCATACTGTAGATCATTTTGCCACACCAACAGTATATGCCCGTTTTGCCAAAGTATGCCATGATGGTGCACCCAGAATATATGCCAGCATTCATACTTTAAACTTCTTTCAACAATATATGTCAGTATTCACACTGTAAATCATATTTGTGATGCTGGGCCCATAATACATGCCAGCATTGCTACTGTGTATATCATGTTTGTTAGGGATAATTCTCTTATAAGGCTAATTTCCCAAACCTAGTGAGTCCCCCAGCAGCTTTGCTGGATTTTTTGGGGTTTGTTTTTTTCTCCTGCTACGAGTGAGACTCTTTTCCTCCCACTCTTAGGCATGATTTGAGGTATGTCTTTGACTTTTTGTGTGCTTATGGGCTATGGGGTATTTTACTCCATAGGGTATCATCTGTTTTAGTATGTGTTACACAGCACCCTCAGTGCAGTAACACAGGGGTGTCAGAGTGACCCCCAAACATACACTCCATACCCTGGGACTGACTACTGTCTCGCAGAGCATGTAAAGTCACCATTGACTTTACTAGTCTAAAATTGTGAACAGAACCAGTAAAAACCATCAGATTGTGGAAGTACTGGAATGGGTTAATTCGATTGCCCGTGGGTCTGTTTCCAAGGGACCACTGTCCAGTCGCCCCTTGTCGAGTTTCTGGCTGGTGGCAGTGGTTACCACGCAAAATATTCCACCGGAATATTTCCTATGGGATTTTCCCATTGATTTTAAACGCACCACTTTTTGGTGCAATGTTAAAGATACCGCCGGTTTATTTATTTAAAATTAAATCACCGGTTGGGTCTTTTTGCCAGAACTCTTTTCTAAAATGGCGTTCGTGTCCGTCTCTGTAACTCCAACCAAGGTCGGGCCCTTTGTTCCACTTTTTGGCGGGCTTCTCCACAGAAGCCCTCCAACTGGTGCCACTCTGTCTGGGTTCCACAGGATGTGTGGGTGGCGGAATTGGCACCCTGGACTGCGTTGCCTTAGCAACTCAAGTCGCACTCTGTTCTGATTGGCCCAGTGGTGAGCCGCCCGACTCACCACTTAGCATGTATGAGTGACAGCTAGGCTGTTGAAGGGGGTTTTTTCTGCATAAAAGCAGGGCTTTTGGGGCTGGAACTTCAGAAGTCGCCACAGGACCTAAGAAATCCGAAGAGGGGAGAAGCTGAGCCATCTGCAACGACGACACCACCGGTGGAGCCCTGCTGCAACGACCTCACCACTTTCCCAATGACAAGGGAAGATCTTCTGCTGAAAGAGTCTTCTTCCTCTGAGCTGGTGGGATCAACCAGTTCCCCATTTCGCCTTCCAGGACGTCTCTTGGTCGAATCGCACGTGCCAAGCACCCCGGCGGCCGGATAGCCAAGCTTCACCACTGTGACCGTGAATACCAGGAACGCACCTTTTAACCGACGGACTCCGCGGCTGGTTTCTTCCCTGGGCAGTGCAACGACTCCAAGTTTCCTCCTCGACGAGATCATCTCTTCCCCTGGTCGAAACCACAAACTGCACATGCTGCCAGGAACAACTGCCACCGCTGGAGCTTCCTCAACTTTAAAGGTACTGTGTTCCTGTGTTCCACCTGGCCTCCCTTTCAATGGTTTGATAAAGGTGACCCTTAAATCCTTGGCTTTCCAACTGGGTTGGCCTCCAGACCTTCTAACTTTACCTTCGGAATCAACCCAACCTCTTTTGGACATTTTTCAAAGACTTGAATGCATTTCTCAACTGTGTGATCTTGGGCACATTTCACCTTGCTCCATTTAAAGTGGGCCTGGCCTATGAACTTTGGCTCTACAGTAGACTCTGCCTTCTTTAACTTGTTTTGGTCTTTTAAAAGTGTTGGGAACTGTTTTATTTTCATGACTTGCCTTTTTCTCTCCCTTTTACTTAATTATTGGAGTGCCATCTAAGTTATGCGCTCACCTCTGTTTTGACAAAAAGTGGTGTTTTGACTTAGATGTATCTAATAATTCTCAAGGGAGGTGTGTATACTTTTCTGATTGTGTTTTGAACTTGCTTTGAGTAATAGTGCTAGTGTATTTTCTAAAGTATGTGTTAAATAATTATATACTTTTGATAACAAGCTCTGGTCAGTGTTTGCTTGCTCTACTGTGTTTTTGGCACTATTGTGTATCCTCTGTATACTGCCCTACTCTTCTTGAGAGAAGTCTGACTGCTCAGCCACAGATACCAGGTAAATCTGGGTGGTACAGACTGCTACCAATTGGGTTTACTGCTTACGCCTGTAGTCTTAATCTTTTTGCAGTGTTCCCCAAGGGAACTGCACAGGATTCTGCCTAACACTGGTGTACAGCGGTGGGATTTGTATTCAGGATATATTGTAGAGTGCTTCTAATACTGTAGTGCAACTAACCACAAAGCTTAGCACTAGAAAAGTTTATTTTCTAACAAGTCAACTATGGAAAGTTACAGTCAGGAGTCCCTTTCTGCAAAAACTGCTGATTGTTTAAGAGTCCCTTGTAGACATAAGGATCTTCCTGTAAAAAGCAAGAAAATGGAATTGATAGAAAGATTGTTAGAAAACCAAAGTCTGGGTAATGGTTCAGAAGAGCCTACCTTCCCAGCAAATGTAGACAACAGTAATGAAGTTAATATGGATCAAAGTGTTGATAATATTGTTGTAGAGTCAGATGAGGAAAGTGAGGCCAATGTAACTGTCCCCACTGGCCCTCTGCCTGCTCTAGAAACTCAAGCTGTGTCTACTGGACCTTTTTCAGGTCCCACATTAAGTCCTGCATTCATTGAACTAGAAAGATGAGGCTTGAATTAGAGTTCAAAAGAATGAGTGCCCAATCTGAACAAAAGCACCAGGAGCTAAGGCTCAGAGAAATGGAGCTCAAACATGATCTAGAGATGAAGAAATTGTCTGTGGAAAATGATTCTCTCCCCGGATCCTCTAGGAGTTCCAGTCCCAAAAGACCCCGGATGCTTAAAGAGATTGTGGGTATGTATGAACCTAAGTTGGATGTGTTGGATTGGTTGGCTATGTTGGAGTATAATCATGGGCTCCAGGACATCACAGGGAATCAGTTGCTTCCTTGGTTGTTCTCTAGGCTCCCCCCTGTTGCATCTGATGTGGTGATGGAGTTGGGGGAGGTGGATAGGATGGACTATGAATGTGTGAAGCTGGAAGACCCCTTCCCAGTACCTTAAGAGGTTTAGGACCCTCAAAAAGCATGATGGTACTCCTTGGGCTACCTGGGTGAATGAAAGTTTGAAGAACTTAGAGGGATGGATTAAGGGTTACAGAGTGAACACTTATGAAGGAATGAGAAATCTTGTTATGTTGGAGTCAATTTATGATGCCTGCTCTCCTGAGCTCAGACAGCACTTAGCTGATTCAAAGGAAATAGATCCCAGAAAGCTAGCTAAGGCTGCTGACTTGTGGGTTGCCAACAGGGCCACTCACAAGGATTCAGGGGTCACTCAGAAAAATGATGAGGGAAGGCAGCCACCAAAAGAGAATCCAGATAATTCTAATACCTCCCATACCAAAGAGGGCCACAAACAACAAAATAACCAGGGAAACCCCATCAGGCTAGTGTACCTTCTGGTCCCAAACCAGAAGGAGTTCAGAACAAGCCAACATTCCAGAGAGCATTTGGAACATGCTATGTCTGTAAGGCAACTGACCATGTCAAAGGAGATCCCAAATGTAAGGGTAGACCTGCAGGGATCAGCACAGTCTCCTTAGCCTTCACTCCTGAGGAGGAAGTACAAGTGGCTAGTGCTCACTTTGAAGTCTTTGCTGAAGACCCCTTGAGTCTTCAAGCAACTGTATCCTTAGAGCCTATGGGTCTGGTTAGCAACCAGAATAGGGAAATCTATGACTCCCTACCAGCAAACTCTAAAATATATTACATGGACAGTGTTCTTGTCTATGGCCAGGATACTCTTGCCAGGAGAGACACTGGGGCCAGCAGAACGGTAGTGGATGAAAGCTTCTTCAAACCTGCAGATGTTGATAAGGCACCCAAAGGTCCCACTAGAAATTCTGGAGGCCCTGTCCAGATGGTTCCTATTCAACCAGCCCTCATTCAGTGTAATAACATGACAGTGAGGATTCCCGTCAGTGTTAAGACTGAGGTGCCTGGGAGAGTCCTGTTGGGGAATGACCTAAGAACTTTAGGAGTAGTTGTCAAGGACGTTGTCTTGCGCAGAGGTAGCACGTACACCTGCCTCCCCGTTGGGTCTTGGCGCCTGGGATATTCAGCACTCAGGCATCCGCGACCCGCCGGGGAAAGAGGGTTAGGGTCCGCTGGTTTGGATGGGTAGGGGGAATTTGGTAAACCGGGTTGAGGGAAAGGGAGAGGTTTTGAATAGGGATGGGGTAGTTCAGGGAAATAGACGTTCAGCCCTCCTGGGCATTCCGTGGACTCTCAGATACTGCCAGACTCATGCACTTTGCACTTTCTCGTGCTTACCAATTACAACACCCAGATTACTTCTCTAGGCTTGGATGCATTAGGCAATACCATATCACATTCATAGATTCATGCACATTTCTCAGAGAGCTCCCATGGATTCAGTTACACAGGTAAATGCCCCCAAAACATTAACACAAGAGCATTTCAACCACACAAAAGGTTAAGGCACTTAGCTTCAGAAGTACGGGATTCTGTCATGGATCGATCACTCCAATGTTCTTTAACGAGGCCGCGTAGTCGGCGCTCTGCCACTACAAGAAAATAAACACCTATGAGCTTGGTGCCTTACAGCGTTAGACATGTATGAACTCAACGAGTGTTGCGAGAGTCAGCATGCGGCGTGCAACACTAAGAATGCAAGGGTTAATGGTGCCGGTTCGCTACAACATAGAATCCAGCATGCTGCTCTGCCAAGCAAGGGTTAACGATGCCGGGTGCCCCGGTTCACTACAGTATTGGAATCCGGCATGCAAGTCTGCCAACCAAGGGTTAATGGTGCCGGTGCCGGAGCCCAATCCGCGGTGTTTCAAGGCCCCGAGTCGGAGCGGGTTAGTAGCACCAAAACTCCCCACACGCCCTCGTTCCCAACCAATGAGTGAAAGCACTTATCTCAAGCAAGCAGCGGGGCCTGCAGTGTTCGCAGGCGGGGAATGGCCCCGCTGACAGCAGCCTGCAGGAGCCCGCAGAGACACGTCTTCTCTGGCGGAGAGTCTGTAGCGCAAGCGGGGATCCGCGTGGGTTCTGCGCGCATGCGCGCGGGCGTGGTCCCAAAGCTTCCCAGAGGCTCGCGGTCGCGCAGAGCCTCTGGGAAATGTAGTCTTCAGTTCGTTTTCAGGTGTTTGAGGACTTCTATGCCAGAAGGGCTGGTATCAAAGTCATTTGCCTGCACTTTGGACACAGGAGGGCCCTGAAATAAAGGCATTTGTTTCTTTTAGGCAATTTGGCAACAGTGTATGCCCCAGCTACTCGCACTGGAGTAGGATTCTTGACAGTACTCCCCCTCCCAACAGGTCCCGGTTTGGTAGGGTTGTTGACATGAAACCGTCGGACCAAACGAGAGGCATGAACATTGGTCGCTGGCTCCAAAGATCGTTCCTCGGGTCCATACCCCAGCCAATCTATTAAATATTGTAGTACCCCATGTTGTATGCGTGAATCCAAAATAGCCTGTATCTCATATTCTGGGTTTCCCTGTACGTCGATGGGGGGAGGTTTCTTTAGGCAAATGGATGCGGGTGCCGGCTTTATGAGAGACACATGAAACACTGGGTGTATACGCATCTGAGTTGGTAAAGTTAGACGGATGGCTACTGGGTTTATAACTTTCTCTACCAGGAATGGGCCTATAAATCTTGGCTGAAACTTCTTGGGACCATGTAAGTGGAGATTCCGTGTAGCCAACCAGACCTTATCACCAATTCTGTACTGGGGGCCTGCTCGTCTTTTCTTATCAGCAGACGCTTTGTATGCTAGTTTTGCTTTGTTTAAATTCGTAAGGATATTTTTCCAAATCTTTACTAAGTGTTCTCTGTGTGTTTGAGCCGCAGGTACCATGTCAACAGCCCCATGGGGAACAGGTTGGAATCGCGGATGATAACCATAAGTACCATAAAAGGGTGTTATTTTGGTAGATGAATGTACAGCATTATTATAAGCCAATTCTGCCAACCATAGAGTATCAGCCCAAGAAGCATTATTATCATAGGTCATGCATCGTAAATACTGTTCGAGTGTTTGGTTGACTCGTTCAGTTTGTCCGTCTGTTTCTGCGTGGTAACTGGTAGACAGTCTCATATCAATACCAGTTGATGTACAGAAAGCCCGCCAGAAACGAGACGTAAACTGAGAACCCCGATCAGATACTATACATTGAGGGATGCCATGTAACCTTATGATATTTTGGAGGAAAAGCTCGACTAATTCTTTGGCCGTAGGAACCCCCTTACAAGGTATGAAATGAGTCAGCTTGCTGAAAGAGTCCACTACTACTATAATTGTGGTGAGGCCATGGCTAGCGGGTAAGTCCACAATCAAATCCAAGGAAATAGTATGCCAGGGCGTTGGTGGCACCAAAACTCCCCACACGCCCTCGTTCCCAACCAATGAGTGAAAGCACTTATCTCAAGCAAGCAGCGGGGCCTGCAGTGTTCGCAGGCGGGGAATGGCCCCGCTGACAGCAGCCTGCAGGAGCCCGCGGAGCCACGTCTTCTCTGGCGGAGAGTCTGTAGCGCAAGCGGGGATCTGCGTGGGTTCTGCGCGCATGCGCAAATGGACGGGCGTGGTCCCAAAGCTTCCCAGAGGCTCGCGGTCGCGCGGAGCCTCTGGGAAATGTAGTCTTCAGTTCGTTTTCAGGTGTTTGAGGACTTCTATGCCAGAAGGGCTGGTCCCAAGTCATTTGCCTGCACTTTGGACACAGGAGGGCCCTGAAATAAAGGCATTTGTTTCTGTTAGGCAATTTGGCAACAGTGTATGCCCCAGCTACTCGCACTGGAGTAGGATTCTTGACAGTAGTGTCCAGTACCCCCAGGCCTCCCAGTATGGAACAGCAGAACCTAACCAAATTGGCTAGAGAGGTCACCTTAAGGGACCACTCTAAGCCTGTGGGAACCTCTACAGAGAACCCCACTACAAGCCCTGGTGTTAGTGAGTTGGCCTCTAAGCCAGGCAAATTTCAGGGTAAAATGTTAGGGAAATGGGAGCCCGAACCAAGCTCCATCATTGTTCCCCCAGTTTTAGAGTCTCTGACTCCCCCCTGCTTCTGAGGAAGATGTGGATAGACCAACTGGACCCCTCCCTAGGCCTTAGAGAACTGGTAATTCTCAGTGCTGGTGGAAAACCAGAAAAGAAAAGTCTAAGGTCAAAAACCTTCAGACTGTTGGACCTTCTACTGAAGACTCCAACTCAAATCCTAGCATTGGGAGTGAAACTCCTAAAATAGGTAAGGATAGATCTAAGAGGAATGGGAAGCAGGTACATTACCTACCCCCATGTTACGCTCACCTGACTCCCACGGAGGTGCAGGTCTGGTTTGGAGTGTTGTTGCTTCTTCTATGGTGAAGCGCAGGACCCGGAAGATGGACTAGACCGGACCTTCGAATCTGGCTTGTCTGGCTCGCAGGAATATCTTTCTGTATGTGAAAAGGGAGTATTAACAATCTGCGGTAGAAAGTATAAGCCTCCCGCTCCCTTCTCACCCCTCTACGAAACCCTCCTGCGACCCCCACATGAAGTCTCACCTTAGGGTTTGAAAGGTTGAGCTCTCCATCCTGCTTCTCATGCAGGGGCGCGTTGTATCCAGTTACTTCACTGGGATTTTGATTGTAGAGGGTTCAAGTTTTGTTTTCCCGGTATAGTACCGTAAGGATTCTGTTAATGAGTATGATTCCGCAATAATAATTGTTTGTTGTCTCTTTTTCAGGTGCGGAAACTATTCCGAGAAGAGCTGTGGAACCGAAGAATGAGACTCTGGTGAGCTTGATGAGAGTTCTCTCAGTGTCCTTGTATCAATGCGCTCACTAACGCTGATGTCTTTTTCCCGATTGGGGCTGGGGTCTGGGGTCCGGAAATGCCTGGATGCGGCACCGACCCGAAACGAAGCTCAATCCAGAAGAAATCAGGTAAGTCTTTAATGGGCGTTTGGGTAATGTCTTTTCATGCGCCCACTAACGCTGATGTCTTTTTTCCCCATAGGGGCCGGGGTCCGGAAATGCCTGGATGCGGCACCGACCCGAAACAAAGATCAATCCAGAAGAAATCAGGTAAGTCTTTAATGGGCATTGGGTAACGTCTTTTCATGCGCCCACTAACGCTGATGTCTTTTTTAACCCTTAGGGGCCGGGGTCCGGAAATGCCAGGATGCGGCACCGACCCGAAATGAAGTTGGAATAACCCAACAGGTAAGCTTTGTAATGGAAATTAATGTTTCCTTGTTTTCTTTCCCGTCTCACCTTTATTCCTAGGCGCGGTGATGTGGCTGCGAGTCCAGATGTCGCCGTAGAACGTGGTGGTACCTTGTACAGGTGAGTGAGATGCGGCACTGCAGCGATCGATGCGATGTGCTTTTAAATGGATGTCTTCCTTTTCAGGACCGTCGGCGAGATGTCTCCGGAATGCGGATTTAGCAGGTAAGGACTCTTCTTTACCCTTTTCTCTTCTCTTCTCTCTTTGCAGGTGTTCCAGGATGCTGGCAGGAGTGGCAGAAGACAGAATGCAGGAGCAAACACGGTGAGCGTCCAGCTGCTAGATGCGGAACAACGCGAAGCGTGAATTGCTGCTTGGGCGTGGCTTAAATAGCCTTCAAAGTAGTTCCAGGTATGTATCCTTGCTCTCAGGTATGTATTCCTCCCCTGACCACACCCGTGTGGTTAAGTAGTTCCAAAGATAAAGTAGTCCCATTCAGGCCTCAGAAGGCCTGGATGTTGCAGCATGGTCTGCATCAGGTAAGTTAACAGTAAGCACCTTTAACACAAAGTCCTCTTTTATGAGCCTGGCGCCAATGGCGCCAGGACTGAGTCCAAAGAGCCCCTACTTGAGGCTGTTGTGACTTCCCTTGAAGACATGATGTCTGCCTCTGGGGTAGCTGGGTCTTGTCTGGCACCTTGGAGGTAGGAATCATGACAGTACCCCCTCCCAAGGCCCCTCCCAAGGTCGTCCTTTCCGGGGGTTTCGGCTTGCTTGGGAATTTTCGGTGGAATCTTTGCACTAATCGCGGGGCGTGTACATGGTCACTTGGTTCCCAAGATCTTTCCTGAGGTCCGTACCCCTTCCAATCAACTAGATAGAAGAGTTTTGATTTTAACATTTTGGAATCCAATATGTCCTTAACTTCAAATTCTAATTCCCCATCGATTTGAATTGGTTCAGGTGGTTTGCTTAGTCTGGTTCCAGGCTGCACCGGTTTTAACAGTGATGCATGAAAAACGGGATGAATTCGCATGTTGGCTGGTAGATCGAGTTTAAAGGCTGTAACGCTCACCTGATTCCCACGGAGGTGCTGGTCTAGGCAGGAAGGTGTCTGTGACTCGAAAGGTGATGTGCAGGACTCGGTTGGCTTCTGGGGCTGAGCCTCTTCGCACTGTGTGTCGAACTCGAAGGGTGAGATTTCTGCAGGTGAGAGAATATGGGGGTTAATGATCTGGGCAGTTGAGTGTCTCTCTCTCTCTCTCTCTATTCCCAGCTTCCCCGTAGAATCCCCCAGGTCAACGTGCTCACCTTAGATAGGTGAATGCTGGGCTCTCCATCTGCGTCTGGTGCAGGGTGCCGTTGCCAGTTCCTTCACTGGGTAAAACGTAGGCCTCTTAACATCAGAGGATCGCTACCGCCGTTAACTGCACGAGCGGTGAGTTTCCGGACACCCTTTGTCCTTAAAGTCTTTAGGTGCGAGGGCACTTTTATGTAGATCAGGGTTTGGTATAATGCTTTCTCCTATTTGTTTTGCAGGGCTCTGGAGATAGAAGATGGTGTGAAGGGAGCCGAAGCTGGAGCCAGAGTCTTGGAATGGGAATGAAGCGCTTGGAAATGCGTGAGTAAATGCAAGCGCTCTAACTGTTTCTTTTCTCTTGCAGCTGCGGGTTCGTGCTGAAGAGATGCTGGAAAACGCCGGAGTATTTGCAGGTGTCCTATTATGGCGAGCGCGATGGGCGTAAGTAAATACCTGTCTAACGTCTCTCTTTTTGTCTTTCAGGTGCCGGATTGCAGCGTTGGAGACCCAGAGTGCCGGTAAGAAATAACTATGCCTTTGTTTTCACAGGCAGAGATGCAGCGTGATGAAATGGTCGCTGCCGATGGATCAGGTGAGTAATGCGCTTCGTATGAAGATTGCCGTGCTAACCTGTAGTTTCTTATTTTGCAGGTGCTGCTGAAGACTGGATGCAGGAATGGTAAGTATTGTTCTTGCAGGTTCTGCTGAAGACTGGATGCAGGAATGGTAAGTATTGTTCTTGCAGGTTCGGGCCTGGATAGAAGAAAAGCTGGAACAGACTCGGTGAGCGTTCTGCTGCAGATGCAGAATAACGCGAAGCACGTTTCATCAATCGGGTGTGGTTTAAATAGCCTTGGAGTGCTGAGGCGTCTTCCTCCACGGCCCCGCCTAGGTAAGAAAAGAGTTCCTGTTCCAGAAGAGTTCCAGTGTTGTAACCAGGGAGTGGAGCTTGCCCCACCCAGGTAAGAAAGTAGTTCCGGCTTACTGAGGATTCTTATGCAGCTGGTAAGTAAGCAGCATGGTCTGCTGCAGGTAAGTCCACCCAAGCATCTTCATATAGATTATGAGCCCGGCGCTTCCAGTGCCGGGACCGATGGCATTGATGAGCCTGGCACCACCGGCGCCAGGACAAGGTCCAAAAGGTCCCAGTGGGGACCGGCTGGTGCCTAGGATTAAGGTTAGGGGCCAGCTTCCAAGGACGTTGGGCTGGTCCTGGCTCCTTGGAAGCAGTGATCATGACAGTACCCCCCCTCAAGGCCCCTCCCAAGCGTGTCTTCTCCGGGGGTTTTGGTTTGTCGGGGTGATTCAGATGGAATTTCTTGACCAGACGAGGTGCATGGACATATTCTGAGGGTTCCCAAGACCTTTCCTGGGGGCCGTATCCTTTCCAATCAACCAGATAATATAATTTAGATTTGGAGATTTTGGAATCTAGGATGTTCTTTACTTCGAATTCGAGTTCTCCATCTACTAAAACAGGTTCTGGGAGTTCGGTCAATCGGGTTTCTGGTTGTACTGGTTTTAGTAAGGAGACATGGAATACTGGATGTATTTTCATATGCGAAGGTAATTCCAATTTGACAGCTACCGGATTAATTATAGCAGAGATGAGATAGGGTCCAAGGTATCTCGGAATGAAGGTGCGGGGTCCTTTTAGAGGCAGGTGCTTAGTGGATAACCAGACCTGATCTCCTACTGCGTAGTGAGGGGCCTCTTTACGGTGTTGATCTGCTCCTTTCTTGAATTGAGCTTTAGCTCTTTGCAGATGGGCAGTGGCTTCCTTAAAAGCACGAGTGATCTCAGAGTGCAAGTGATCCACAGCAGGTGCTTTGAATTCTTGGGGAGGATCCAGGTTCGAGGTCCTAGGATGGTGTCCATATAATAGGAAGAAGGGAGTCTTCCCGGTTCCCGAATGAGCCGAATTGTTATAAGCGTACTCTGCGATCCAAAGAATGTCCTTCCAAGGGTTTTCAGTTTGTTGGAGCATGCAACGTAGATATTGCTCTAGAGTTTGATTTGTCCTCTCGGTTTGTCCGTCAGTTTGGGGATGATGACTGGTTGAAAGTCTCACATCAATTTGGGCTAACCGACAGCAACTTCGCCAAAAGTGGGAGATGAATTGACTTCCCCTATAGGAGACCAAAACCGAGGGAAAACCGTGTAGCCGAACCATGTTTTCTAAGAATTCTCGGGCCAATACTGAAGCTGTAGGTAGGCCTTTCAGGGGAATGAAGTGAGCCATCTTGGAGAATAGATCCACGACTACTAAAATGGTATTATACCCTGAGCATGGAGGTAAGTCCGTGATGAAATCCATGGACAGGGTATGCCATGGACAGGGAGGGATGTCTAGTGGATGTAAGAGGCCGGCTGGTTTCTCCTTCTGACTTTTATTTTGGGCACATACACCGCAGGAGATTACGAAGTCTCCAATATCCTTCTTCCATGATGGCCACCAGAAATGTCTTTTGACCTTTTCCATGGTTTTGGTAATGCCAGGGTGACCCTCCATTAGTGAGTCGTGATAACAGGAGATCACTTGTTCTTGTATTTTCTCACTGGGCAAGTACAATCGTCCTCGGAAATATGGAAGGTCTTGATCCACAGAGAATTCTTTTCCCTTTAATTGCCAGTCCTGTAATTCGGCCGGAGTTAGGATTGATTTGACTGTAATCTTGATGTCTTCAAAGGATTGAGCGCTGACCAAGCCCAAAATCCTTTGTTCTGGGATTATGGGTATTGGTTCTGGATTGGTCAAGTGTTCATCTATTCCCATCCGGGAGAGGACATCTGCTTTTCCGTTTTTACTGCCTGGTCGATAAGTAATTATAAAGTCAAACTCAGCCAAAAACAGAGCCCAGCGAAGTTGCCTGGAAGACTGAGCCTTGGCCGTCTTTAGATATTGTAAGTTGCGGTGATCTGTCATTACGGTGACTGTGTGTCTGGCTCCCAAAAGATAATGCCGCCAGGCTTTAAAGGCCGATCTGATAGCTAAAAGTTCCTTGTCAGTAATTGAATAGTTGATCTCGGGAGCCGAGAATTTGCGAGACCAAAAGGCTACTGGATGTAATTGGTGTGTGACCGGATCTCTTTGTGATAAAACTGCCCCCACAGCTAGACTAGAAGCATCCGTTTCCCCGATGTAGGGGAGTTCTGGACGAGGATGTTTTAGAACAGGTGCAGAAATGAATTTAACTTTTAAGTCCTGAAAGGCTTGTTCTGCCTCGGTAGACCACTCAAAACGTTTGTTCTTCTTTAACAGAGCGGTGATGGGTTGGACAATTCGAGAGAATTCAGGAATGAATCTACGGTAAAAGTTAGCGAAACCTAACATGCTTTGAACTCCTTTTACAGAGGTTGGTGAAGGCCACTTGATGATCGCATCGACTTTTTTCGAATCCATATGGACTCCGTTAGGTGACAATACGAATCCCAGGAACTCAACTTCAGTTTTGTGAAAACGCATTTTTCAAGCTTAGCAAAAAGGTTATGTTGACGTAATCTCTCGAGGACTTCTTTAACGTGTTTCTGATGTTCCTCTTCAGATGATGAATAGACGAGGATGTCATCAATGTAGACAACAACACACACATCGATGAGTTCTCTAAGGACATCGTTCATAAAATACTGGAAGGCGGCAGGAGCGTTACAAAGTCCAAAGGGCATAACTTGATACTCAAACAGCCCATACTTGGTGCGGAAGGCCGTCTTCCATTCATCGCCCTCCTTTATTCGTACCAAATGGTAGGCTCCTCTGAGATCCAACTTTGTATATATACATGCGTCTTTGACTTGGTCCAGGAGTTCAGGGATCAAAGGTAACGGGTATCTGTTTTTAACGGTGATCTGATTCAGGGCGCGGTAATCTATACAAGTCCTAAGGTCTCCTTCCTTTTTCGGAACGAAGAACAAAGCCGAGGAAGCTGGAGATTTTGAAGGACGAATAAACCCTTTAGTTAGGTATTGGTCCAGATATTGTCTGAGGTGAAGATTCTCTGGCTCGGTGAGGGCATAAATCCTACTGCAGGGAGGAGTTGTTCCGGGTATCAGATCTATTTGACAGTCGTAAAACCTATGAGGAGGCAGGGTGTTAGCTTGGTCCTTCCGAAATACGTCTTGGAATTCCTGGTATTCGGGAGGTAATTTGGGAACCTCAGAAGAGATTGCCGCCAATGAGACATCAGGCCGAGAATAACAAGTGGTCAAACATTCTGGAAACTGAACCGTCTTTGCTCGCCAATCGATCCGAGGATTGTGCTTCTCTAACCAAGGAATTCCCAGAATGATCTGGAACTGAGGAGCCTTGATCACATCGAACACGATTTTCTCCCGGTGTCCATCTTGGCTCACTAACGTCACTTTTTGGGTGGCGTGCGTTACTGGTCCGGAGGCTATCTCCGTGCCATCCACTGTAGTAATGACGTCTTTTACTGCCTTAGGGACAAGGGGTAGATTCATCCTTGATGCCATTTCACGATCCACATAATTACCGATTGCTCGGCTGTCGATGTAAGCTTCAATTGCATGCAAACGATCCGGACGTTCAGGGCTAATGAGGACCATAGGCACCACGAAATGCGAGGTCACGGGACAGATTTTAACGCTCGGCAAGAGGACCTCTACACTTGTCGGGCTAGGTCGTTTCCCTGTTCAGAATTTGTGGCACTGGTATCTGCGGCTCCTACAGCCTTCTTAGCTGGTTTCACAGGACAGTCTCGAAGAAAGTGCCCCGAGTTTCCACAATAGAGGCATAATTGCAGCTGTCTTCTTCTTTCCCGCTCCTTTTGGGTGAAAGGTCCTTTCATGCCCCCTATTTGCATGGGTTCCACGGTGTCAGCTCCCCTAGTAGAGGTCTGTGGTTTAGAAAACACTCGGGTGTCAAATTTGGAACGATCAGCCTTCCTGTTCTGTAATCTGTGGTCTAATTGAACAACTAAGTCAATATAGTCTGAGCATTCTTGTGGAGGATTCACAACTTGAGCTAACACATCCTTGAGCTCTCCACGCAGGCCTCTGTAGAAAAGCGTTATTCTTTTATCCTCAGGCCATTGGGTTTCCACTATAAGTCTGTTGAATGAAGCAATATAAGTCAAGAGTTCTTGATTACCCTGCCTTAATGAAAGGAGTTCATTGTCTAAGGCCTGCCCTTGTGCATGTCTTGCGAACAGTTTCTCCATGCTGGACTGGAAGGCCTGGAAATCATGAAGAACCGGATCATCCTGAGTGACTAAAGGGATCGACCAATCTGCGGCACTGCCACTGAGATAAGAAAGTACGAAAGCCACCTTGGTCTGATCTGTTGGGAAGGCAGCTGGTCGACATAAAAAGTGTAGGCGGCACTGGTTAATAAACACTGCAAATTTCTTTGGGTCACCAGAAAAGCGTTCGGGCGGAGCCAAGGGCACATTACCAGGTAGATTGATTTGCACAGGATTTGAGGATGCTGAAGAATAACTTCCTCCTGGAGCGGGCAAAGGTGTCTGTCCTGCCTGCCTTTGTAGCAATTGCCTAGCGAGATCCTCTGTTCGCTCCTTGGATATTATCAGCTCTCTTCTTAGAGAGTTTGTTTCCTGACGAGCTGCATGTACGTCTGCTCTTAGTTCCCCAAGCAATTGGGTCAATTGATCAGTGTCCGAGGTTTCCATTGCGCCTGGGTAGGAGTTTTGCGGTGGGCTTCGCGTTCTGTAGCGCTCACCTGATTCCCACGGAGGCGCTGGTCTAGGCAGGAAGGTGTCTGTGACTCGAAAGGTGATGTGCAGGACTTGGTTGGCTTCTGGGGCTGAGCCTCTTCGCACTGTGTGTCGAACTCGAAGGGTGAGATTTCTGCAGGTGAGAGAATATGGGGGTTAATGATCTGGACAGTTGAGTGTCTCTCTCTCTCTCTATTCCCAGCTTCCCCGTAGAATCCCCCAGGTCAACGTGCTCACCTTAGATAGGTGAATGCTGGGCTCTCCATCTGCGTCTGGTCCAGGGTGCCGTTGCCAGTTCCTTCACTGGGTAAAACGTAGGCCTCTTAACATCAGAGGATCGCTACCGCCGTTAACTGCACGAGCGGTGAGTTTCCGGATACCCTTTGTCCTTAAAGTCTTTAGGTGCGAGGGCACTTTTATGTAGATCAGGGTTTGGTATAATGCTTTCTCCTATTTGTTTTGCAGGGCTCTGGAGATAGAAGATGGTGTGAAGGGAGCCGAAGCTGGAGCCAGAGTCTTGGAATGGGAATGAAGCGCTTGGAAATGCATGAGTAAATGCAAGCGCTCTAACTGTTTCTTTCCTCTTGCAGCTGCGGGTTCGTGCTGAAGAGATGCTGGAAAACACCGGAGTATTTGCAGGCGTCCTATTATGGCGAGCGCGATGAGCGTAAGTAAATACCTGTCTAACGTCTCTCTTTTTGTCTTTCAGGTGCCGGATTGCAGCGTTGGAGACCCAGAGTGCCGGTAAGAAATAACTATGCCTTTGTTTTCACAGGCGGAGATGCAGCGTGATGAAATGGTCGCTGCCGATGGATCAGGTGAGTAATGCGCTTCGTATGAAGATTGCCGTGCTAACCTGTAGTTTCTTATTTTGCAGGTGCTGCTGAAGACTGGATGCAGGAATGGTAAGTATTGTTCTTGCAGGTTCTGCTGAAGACTGGATGCAGGAATGGTAAGTATTGTTCTTGCAGGTTCGGGCCTGGATAGAAGAAAAGCTGGAACAGACTCGGTGAGCGTTCTGCTGCAGATGCAGAATAACGCGAAGCACGTTTCATCAATCGGGTGTGGTTTAAATAGCCTTGGAGTGCTGAGGCGTCTTCCTCCACGGCCCCGCCTAGGTAAGAAAAGAGTTCCTGTTCCAGAAGAGTTCCAGTGTTGTATCCAGGGAGTGGAGCTTGCCCCACCCAGGTAAGAAAGTAGTTCCGGCTTACTGAGGATTCCTATGCAGCTGGTAAGTAAGCAGCATGGTCTGCTGCAGGTAAGTCCACCCAAGCATCTTCATATAGATTATGAGCCCGGCGCTTCCAGTGCCGGGACCGATGGCATTGATGAGCCTGGCACCACCGGCGCCAGGACAAGGTCCAAAAGGTCCCAGTGGGGACCGGCTGGTGCCTAGGATTAAGGTTAGGGGCCTGCTTCCAAGGACGTTGGGCTGGTCCTGGCTCCTTGGAAGCAGTGATCATGACAAGGCCACCGGTTAATTATAGCTTTGATGGGATAGGGTCCAATGCATCTGGGATTAAAAGTCTGCGGTCCTTTGAGAGGCAAATGCTTGGTTGCCAGCCACACCTGGTCTCCAATCTGGTACGAAGGTGCTTCACTCCGATGTAGATCAGCATTTTCTTTGTATTTTTTCTTGGCTTGTTGCAAATGAGTTGTAGCTTCCTTGAAGGCTCGGGTTATAGTAGAATGCAAATGATCAACTGCAGGCATTTCCAGGTTTTGAGGAGGGTCTAGGTCTGAGGTTCTAGGATGATGACCATACAAGGTGTAAAAAGGGGTTTGTCCTGTTCCAGAATGTGCAGAATTGTTATATGCATACTCTGCGATCCATAGAATATCTTTCCAGCTGTTTTCAGATTGATGCAACATGCACCGAAGATATTGTTCAAGGGTTTGGTTAGTCCTCTCGGTTTGACCATCGGTCTGGGGGTGGTGACTAGTGGATAAGCGTACATCAATTTGTGCCAGTTGGCAACATTTCCTCCAAAAATGGGAAATAAATTGGCTTCCTCGGTCTGAGATTAATATGGATGGAAAACCATGCATACAAACTATGTTTTCCAGAAATTCCTTGGCCAAGATGGAGGATGAAGGTACCCCTTTTAAAGGGATAAAGTGGGTCATCTTGGAGAACAGATCCACGATTACCAAGATAGTGTTATATCCATAGCAAGGAGGCAGGTCGGTAATAAAGTCCATTGACAAGGTGTGCCAAGGGGCCGGTGGAATATCCAAGGGTTGTAGGAGACCGGCTGGTCTCTTCTTTTGACCTTTATTTTGGGCGCAAACTCTGCAAGACATCACAAAAGATTTTATGACTTTTCTCCAGGATGGCCACCAGAATTGTCGTTTGATCTTTTCCTCAGTTTTTGCGATACCAGGATGTCCTTCCATTAATGTATCATGATATTGAGCAATGACCAATTCTTGCAGTTCTTTGTTGGGCAGAAATAACCGCCCCTGGAAGTACGGTAAATCGTTATTAACGGAAAAGTGTGACCCCTTTTCAGTCCATTCTTGCAAGGCTGTGGAATTTAAAAGTTGTTTAACTCGAGTTTGAACGTCCTCTATAGTTTGTAAAGAGGTCAAGCCTAAAATTCTTTGTTCGGGTATAATTGGTACTGGTTCTAAGTTTGAATTTGTTTCATCCATTCCAATCCGGGATAAAGCGTCCGCTTTGCCATTCTTGCAACCAGGGTGGTAGGTGATTATGAAATCAAATTCTGCAAAGAATAAAGCCCATCGGAGTTGGCGGGATGATTGGGCTTTGGCTGTTTTTAGATATTGCAAATTCCTGTGATCTGTAATCACCGTAATGGTGTGTCTTGCGCCGAGGAGGTAATGACGCCAAGCCTTGAAGGCGGACTTAATAGCTAGTAATTCTTTGTCGGTGATTGCGTTATTGATTTCAGGAGCCGTGAATTTCCTGGACCAAAAGGCTACAGGGTGCATCTGGTTAGTTTCTGGATCCCTTTGAGACAAGACAGCACCCATGGCCAAACTGGAAGCGTCGGTTTCAACAATGTAAGGGAAGATCTGGGCGCGGATGCTTCAATACAGGGCGGAGGTGAATTTGGTCTTTAGGACTTGAAAGGCCTGTTCTGCCTCAGGAGTCCATTCGAAACCTTTATTCTTCCGTAAGAGGGCTGTTATGGGTTGAACCACTCGAGAAAATTCCGGGATGAATCTTCGATAGAAATTGGCAAAGCCAAGCATACTCTGAACCCCCTTAACAGAGTTAGGAGATGGCCATTTGAGGATGGCGTCCACCTTTCGCGAGTCCATTCGGACTCCGTTAGGTGTCAGGATGAATCCGAGAAACTCGACCTCTGTGGTATGAAAAACGCATTTTTCGAGTTTCACAAACAGGTTGTGCTGGCGCAATTTCTCAAGAACTGCCCTGACATGTTTTCTGTGTTCGGATTCCGAGGAGGAGTATACCAGGATGTCATCGATATATACGATGACACAAACATTGATAAGTTCCCGAAGAACATCATTCATAAAGTATAGAAAGGAGGCTGATGCGTTGCATAATCCGAAGGGCATCACCTGATATTCAAAGAGCCCATATTTGGTGTGGAATGCAGTCTTCCATTCGTCGCCTTCTTTTATACATACCAGGTGATAAGCTCCTCGGAGATCTAACTTGGTGTATATACAAGCATCTTTTACCTGGTCAAGAAGTTCAGGGATCAGAGGCAGAGGATAACGATTCTTAATCGTTATTTGATTTAGGGCGCGGTAGTCTATACATGTTCTAAGGTCGCCTTCTTTTTTCGGCACGAAGAACAGAGCTGAGGAAACAGGAGACTTTGACGGGCAAATAAAACCGTTGGCAAGATACTGATCTAAATACTGACGCAAATGAACGTTCTCAGGTTCAGTAAGAGCATAAATCCTACTACAGGGCGGTTGAGCATTGGGTACCAGGTCGATTTGACAATCGTACGACCGGTGGGGAGGTAACGTGTTCGCCTGTTCTTTTTGAAAAAAGTCTTGGAACTCTTGGTATTCAACCGGTAGTTGTATCGTGGTGGAAGTTACTGTGGCAAGACCCATATCTGGATTTCTTGGATAACAAGTCAGTTCACAATCAGGAAAGGTTATTCTCTTTGGTCGCCAGTCAATTCGAGGATTATGTGTTTCTAACCAAGGGATTCCTAGAATTACTTGAAATTGTGGGGCCTTGATTACATCGAACACAATTGCTTCCCGATGTCCATCCTGTCCCACTATTGTCATTTCTGTAGTGGAATGTGTTACCGGCCCTGAGGCTATTTCGGTTCCATCTACTGTAGTAATGACATCCTTGTTAACTTTCGGACGGAGAGGAAGATTAATTCTGGAGGCCAATTCACGATCTACGTAGTTTCCAATAGCTCCACTGTCAATGTGTGCTTTTATAGCATGCAACCGCTGAGGCTGTTTCGGGTCCACGAGCACCATTGGCATGACAAAATGCGAGGTCAAAGAGTCTGTTTTCAAGCTCGGCAAGCGGACCTCTACGCTTGTCAGGCTTGACCGTTTCCCGAATCAGGTTCTATTAAATTGTTGTCCGTGGCTCCAACCCCCTTCTTAGGTGGCTTTACCGGGCAGTCTCGTAGAAAGTGACCAGAAGCCCCGCAATAGAGACATAATTGCTTTTGCCGTCTTCTTTCTCGTTCCTTCTGCGTCAATGGTCCTTTAACACCGCCGATCTGCATAGGTTCTGAAACGTCGGTACTCTTAGGGTTAGCGTGAGTTTTGATCAGCACTCGAGTTTCGAACTTGGACCGATCTGCTTTTCTAGTTTGCAGTCTGTGGTCAAGTTGGACCACTAAGTCTATGTAATCTGCGCAGGCTTGAGGTGGATTTACTATTTGAGCTAGAACATCCTTAAGTTCTCCGCGCAGGCCTCGATGAAATAGTCTGATCCTTTTATTTTCGGGCCACCCCGTTTCTACAACCAGCCTATTAAAGGTGGCAATATAAGATAATAAGATAAGAGATCTTGGTTACCTTGTCGTAAGGATAGTAGTTCGTTGTCAAGGGCCTGTCCCTGAGAGTGTTGAGCGAATAATCTTTCCATGCTCGCCTGGAAGCTTTGAAAATCCTGGAGAATTGGGTCATCCTGACTTACCAACGGAACAGACCAATCGGCAGCACAGCCACTGAGATAAGATAATACAAAGGCTACCTTGGTTTGATCATTAGGGAAGGCCCCAGGTCTGCATAGAAAGTGTAGGCGACATTGGTTCATAAAAACGGCATATTTCTTGGGGCCCCCGCAAAACGTTCAGGCGGGGCCAAAGGCATGTTTCCAGGTAGATTGATTTGTACCGGGTTATTCGAAACCATTGACGAGGCATTACCCCCAGAACTAGGTAAAGGAGTTTGTCCTGCTTGACCCTGCAACAATCGTTTGGCCAGGTCATCAGTTCTTTCCTTGGATAAGATTAATTCTCTTTTGAGAGCATTAGTTTCCTGGCGGGCGGAGTGTACTTCTGCCCTTAATTCCCCCAAAAGCTGAGCCAGCTGGTCTGTCTCGGAAGTTTCCATAGCGCCCGGGTGGGAAATTGTAGGTAGGCTTCGCGTTCTGTTACGCTCACCTGACTCCCACGGAGGCGCAGGTCTGGTTTGGAGTGTTGTTGCTTCTTCTATGGTGAAGCGTAGGACCCGGAAGATGGACTGGACCGGACCTTCGAATCTGGCTTGTCTGGCTCGCAGGAATATCTTTCTGTATGTGAAAAGGGAGTATTAACAATCTGCGGGAGAAAGTATAAGCCTCCCGCTCCCTTCTCACCCCTCTACAAAACCCTCCTGCGACCCCCACGTGAAGTCTCACCTTAGGGTTTGAAAGGTTGAGCTCTCCATCCTGCTTCTCATGCAGGGGCGCGTTGTATCCAGTTACTTCACTGGGATTTTGATTGTAGAGGGTTCAAGTTTTGTTTTCCCGGTATAGTACCGTAAGGATTCTGTTAATGAGTATGATTCCGCAATAATAATTGTTCGTTGTCTCTTTTTCAGGTGCGGAAACTATTCCGAGAAGAGCTGTGGAACCGAAGAATGAGACTCTGGTGAGCTTGATGAGAGTTCTCTCAGTGTCCTTGTATCAATGCGCTCACTAGCGCTGATGTCTTTTTTTCCCCATAGGGGCCGGGGTCCGGAAATGCCTGGATGCGGCACTGACCCGAAACGAAGCTCAATCCAGAAGAAATCAGGTAAGTCTTTAATGGGCGTTTGGGTAATGTCTTTTCATGCGCCCACTAACGCTGATGTCTTTTTTCCCCATAGGGGCCGGGGTCCGGAAATGCCTGGATGCGGCACCGACCTGAAACAAAGATCAATCCAGAAGAAATCAGGTAAGTCTTTAATGGGCGTTGGGTAACGTCTTTTCATGCGCCCACTAACGCTGATGTCTCTTTTTCCCCTTAGGGGCCGGGGTCCGGAAACGCCAGGATGCGGCACCGACCCGAAATGAAGTTGGAATAACCCAACAGGTAAGCTTTGTAATGGAAATTAAGGTTTCCTTGTTTTCTTTCCCCTCTCACCTTTATTCTTGTCTTTTTCTCCCTAGGCGCGGTGATGTGGCTGCGAGTCCAGATGTCGCCGTAGAACGTGGTGGTACCTTGTAAAGGTGAGTGAGATGCGGCACTGCAGCGATCGATGCGATGTGCTTTTAAATGGATGTCTTCCTTTTCAGGACCATCAGCGAGATGTCTCCGGAATGCGGTTTTAGCAGGTAAGGACTCTTCTTTACCCTTTTCTCTTCTCTTCTCTCTTTGCAGGTGTTCCAGGATGCTGGCAGGAGTGGCAGAAGACAGAATGCAGGAGCAAACACGGTGAGCGTCCAGCTGCTAGATGCAGAACAACGCGAAGCGTGAGTTGCTGCTTGGCCGTGGCTTAAATAGCCTTCAAAGTAGTTCCAGGTATGTATCCTTCCTCTCAGGTATGTATTCCTCCCCTGACCACACCCGTGTGGTTAAGTAGTTCCAAAGATAAAGTAGTCCCATTCAGGCCTCAGAAGGCCTGGATGTTGCAGCATGGTCTGCATCAGGTAAGTTAACACTAAGCACCTTTAACACAAAGTCCCCTTTTATGAGACTGGCGCCTATGGCGCCAGAACTGTGGCCCGATATGAGCCTGGCGCCAAAGGCGCCAGGACTGAGTCCAAAGAGCCCTACTTGAGGCTGTTGTGACTTCCCTTGAAGACATGATGTCTGCCTCTGGGGTAGCTGGGTCTTGTCTGGCACCTTGGAGGTAGGCATCATGACACCCCAACCCCTCCAACCAAGAGTCCTGAGATCCAACCTGCTTCCAACAGAGAGGTGGACAGGAACCTTGGAGGCCCCTCTAGATCTAACGAAATGCTTTATAAGGACCCCTTGAAAAAGCTTAACACAGGTTCAGAAGTTTTACCAACTTCTGAGGGACTGGTCAACCAGATCCTCTATAGATTTAAAAAGGAAGATGTTCCTGAAGGGGTTTTTAGGTCATATAGCTTACAAAGGAAAACTTTAGATTTTTCCATTTAACACAGGTCAAGGTGTCATCACCAAAATGCTGATGGTCTCCCTAGGATGTTTGTAACCTACTAGAGGTATGAGATTCATCCAGGAGTGGATTCAATCCTCCTGTCCCTTAGTCTGGGGGGGGGGGGGCGAGTGTTAGGGAGAATTCTCTCATATGGCTAATTTCCCAAACCTAGTGAGTCCCCCAGTAGCTTTGCTGGATTTTTTGGGGTTTGTTTTTTTCTCCTGCTAAGAGTGAGACTCTTTTCCTCCCACTCTTAGGCATGATTTGAGGTATGTCTTTGACTTTTTGTGTGCTTATGGGCTATGGGGTCTTTTACTCCATAGGGTATCATCTGTTTTTAGTATTGTGTTACACAGCACCCTCAGTGCAGAAACACAGGGGTGTCATAGTGACCCCCAAACATAGACTCCATACCCTGGGACTGACTACTGTCTCCCAGGGCATGTAAAGTCACCATTGACTTTACTAGTCTTAAATTGGGAACAGAACCAGTACAAACCATCATATTGCGGAAGTACTGGTAGGGGTAATTAGATTGCCCTTGGTCTGTTTTTCGAGGGGGGCACTGTGCAGTCCCCCCTTGCCGAGTTTCTGGCTGGTGGCAGTGGTTACCACGCAAAATATTCCACCAGAATATTTCCTATGGGATTTTCCCATTGATTTTAAACACACCACTTTTTGGTGGAATGTTAAAGATACCGCTGGTTTATTTATTTAATATTAAATCACTGGTTGTGTCTTTTTGCCAGAACTCTTTTCTAAAATGGCGTTTGTGTCCGTCTCTGTAACTCCAACCAAGGTCATGCCCTTTTGTTCCACTTTTTGGCGGGCTTCTCCACAGAAGCCCTCCAACTGGTGCCACTCTGTCTGGGTTCCACAGGATGTGTGGGTGGGGGAATTGGCACCCTGGACTGCGTTGCCTTAGCAACTCAAGTCGCACTCTGTTCTGATTGGCCCAGTGGTGAGCCGCCTGGCTCACCACTTAGCATTTATGAGTGACAGCTAGGCTGTTGAATGGGGGTTTATCTGCATAAAAGCAGGGCTTTTGGGGCTGGAACTTCAGAAGTCGCCACAGGACCTAAGAAATCCGAGGAGGGGAGAAGCTGAGCCATCTCCAACGACGACACCACCGGTGGAGCCCTGATGCAACGACCTCACCACTTTCCCGACGACAAGGGAAGATCTTCTGCTGAAAGAGTCTTCTTCCTCTGAGCTGGTGGGATCAACCAGTTCGCCATTTCGCCTTCCAGGACGTCTCTTGGTCAAATTGCTCGTGCCAAGCACCCCGGCGGCCGGATAGCCAAGTTTCACCACTGTGACCGTGAATACCAGGAACGCACCTTTTAACCAACGAACTGCGCGGCTGGTTTCTTCCCTGGGCAGTGCAACGACTCCAATTTGTCTCCTCGATGACATACTCTCTTCCCCTGGTCGAAACCACGAACTGCACCCGCTGCCAGGAACAACTGCCACTGCTGGAGCTTCCTCAACTTTAAAGGTACTGTGTTCCACCTGGCCTCCCTTTCAACGGTTTGCTAAAGGTGACCCTTAAATCCTTGGCTTTCTAACTGGGTTGGCCCCAGACCTTCTAACTTTACCTTCAGAATCAACCCAACCTCTTTTGAACATGTTTTCAAAGACTTGAATGCATTTCTCAACTGTGTGATCTTGGGCACATTTCACCTTGCTCCATTTAAAGTGGGCCTGGCCTATGAACTTTGGCTCTATAGTAAACTCTGCCTTCTTTAACTTGTTTTGGTCTTTTAAAAGTGTTGGGAACTGTTTTATTGTCATGACTTGCCTTTTTCTCTCCCTTTTACTTAATTATTGGAGTGCCATCTAAGTTATGCGCTCACCTCTGTTTTGACAAAAAGTGGTGTTTTGACTTAGACGTATCTAATAATTCTCAAGGGAGGTGTGTATACTTTTCCGATTGTGTTTTGAACTTGCTTTGAGTAATAGTGCTAGTGTATTTTCTAAAGTATGTGTTAAATAAATAATTATATATTTTTGATAACAAGCTCTGGTCAGTGTTTGCTTGCTCTACTGTGTTTTTGCCCCTATTGTGTATCCTCTGTATACTGCCCTACTCTTCTTGGGAGAAGTCTGACTGCTCAGCCACAGCTACCGGGTAAATCTGGGTGGTACAGACTGCTACCAATTGGGTTTACTGCTTACTCCTGTAGTCTTAATCTTTTTGCACTGTTCCCCAAGGGAACTGCACAGGATTCTGCCTAACAATGTTCATGGTGATGCACCCACAGTATAGGCCAGCACTGCCACTGTATATCAATTTCATGATGATGCACTCACAATATTTGACAACGTCCCCAGTGTAAATCACTCAGTGTTGTACATAAAATATATGCCTTCGTTCCTACTGTAAATCACTTTCATGGATTTGTATCAACATATGCCAGTACAGCCAATGTATAGCACTTTCACGATGATGCACCACAACATGTGACAGCAGTCATACTAAAAATCTGTTTGATGTTGGACTCCAAAAACTTCCCAGTGTCCATGTATCACTTTCATAATGTTCCACCCACCATATACACAAGCATTCCCCATTTAATTACTTTGATGGTGTTGCACACACAATATATGCTGGCATTGCCACTGTTACCAAATGTAATCATACAGACATCTCAACCCTGGAAAACATGCACACATCACAATCTTATTGATTTGCTCTTCATCTAAGGCCAACTGACTTGTTCAGGGATTCTGTGTGGAAAACATTTCTCAAAACAAACTGATTTTAGCTTGGATGTTTGCAGTTGAGCATATGCCCACAAATCCATGGGCCGGCCCTCTAAAGCTGCACTTAAGTGCAAGCATGGGGTGCCATGCGGGTTAGAGCGGGCGGGCGGGCAGCACACTTCTAGACTCAGACTGTAACAAAAATGCAATGGCGCAATACCATTGAGTAGCTCAGGTTCTAGCTCCGCCCCCCAAAATGTTGGCCTGTGTTGACTCAACCTGGATGACCCACAGACCTGTGCCTGGACAGAACAGGACACAGACGTTAAACAGTCCCTGGGTTTCACTGTTACAAAGCCCCTGCAATTACTAAGGTCGAGCATTTAATCGTAGCACCTGCATTCATATGCATACATTTTTAGGCAATTAAAATCGTGATGTGGGGTTAGTACTTGTATTTCGGGGGAGTGATCAGAAGGGTAGGGGCCCCAGGAGGCAGCTCATTCTCACAGCGGTCCTTAAGTGTGTGGTTTCAGATGTGAAGAAGAGTTAACTGCTTGTAACATTGAAGGTTCACCGGAATATAATAGAAAATAAATAGACTGTGACAGCACCACAACTAGCTCCAGCACATGTTGGGGTGATCATCGGCTCCCACCAACAGTGCAGGCCTGTCCCCTCCCAACCCTTCAGGATAACATCCTTTTGGCAATGTGGGCAACCCAGGTAGGCATTCACCCACCAATCCAGTATTCCCCGACAGCAGTATTTACATTATTAAAACTTGACAATAGGCGATATATACATTATTTTGCTGCTGCCTACATATGTAGCGTCATTATCCTGTGATGTCACTTCATGCAAATTATGGGGCCCTCACTTAATTTGCTGCACTTGGCCCCACAAATCCTAGGGCCGGCCCTACCCATCTGCAACCCCCAACCAACAGATTCCCACTTCCCTCCCCAACTTGTAATTCCTGCACATTACCGCAAGCATGCCACATAGGCCCGTAGGTTCGGATCTCCCACCTCAGCCCATTTGTGTGTCCAGAGGACAATAAGAGGCTGTGAGCTGGCAATTGCTCCTATTAACTGGTTATTAACCAGGCAACTTATTCGGGATAAACCGGTTATTTCCAGCTGTTCATTCTGGTGTCTTCAGAGGCCTGTTCTCTGCATTCAAAGTGATCTACGCATTGTAGAAATAGCTCCGTGCTGTTATTCAGGGTTACTATCTTCCTAGTGGTGCAGTGCCAAAATCTATCCCCTGGCAACAGACCCCATCTCAGCAGGGGTTCCACTAGACCTGCTTCTGCATGGGCAGTAGCAATCCAGCTTGCCACCTCATTTCACTATTTACTCTAGTGCTGTTCCAGTATTGTATTGTCCATGCGTGTCTCTTACCATTTGGATCATACCATTCTGTAGCGGGCATGTCTGGCGGAAAATGCACATCAACAGAAGGTCTTCAATTGGCAATATTAAAACGCCCACTGCCATGCAGTCCCATGGCACATATCAACTGATCCACCAAAGCCTAGCCTTCCTGGGGGCCCATTATTGCACCGGTATGTGTGTGTACGTTGGACTGCACTTTCCTTGTCCATATTGTTTTCCCCTGCTATGCCTCATTCGGTAGTCCCTTCCCAAACCAGAAATATTTTCCCTCAACATAGCGCCTAAATCTACTTCTTGGAACTTGGTGTCCACCGGAGACGGGATAGACGCCTGATCCTCTGGTTTTGTTGGACTTCCGGGAGCGGTATTCCGCTCTTCCAGTCCTTTCAAGGCTGTTTCAGTGCCTGTACAATGTCCCCTTCTAGGTGAATCCCCGCGTTGCCCAGTGGAACCTGGCATAGCTGATGCCACGCGCTTGTAATTCAGCCTTAGCAGCTCACAGTTCCACTCTAGTTCTCTGGACGGCCAGGGCATAGTAAGGGCAGAAACGCACACTATTATTGTTCCAGCAGAGTGCCCTTTGCCCCTCGCAGGGGGAGGCAGAATTGTACATGATCAGTGCCCCCTCTCCACCATACACATGGTGTGGTGTAGAATTCATGCATAGAATGTTTACACGTACATTTTACGCATTCATTTGACTCTACACCATCACGAACACCATACTAAAACAGGCTTAGGCTACACCTATTTTAAAGACATTTTCATTGCATTCCCAAGACTGCGCTAATTATCGGCCAATTACTAACTCTAATTTCTTGCTTAAAATATTGGATCGCACAGCTGCTCGCAACTTCAAGCTCACTTGGAAGCTCAACAATAATTGGGCAATAACCAATCTGGGTTCCATCCGTCCGTCCGTGTAAGGGCATAGAGATTGCCCCACTAGATGTTAAGGACTCGCTTTTGCAGATAATGGACCCAGGGTCAGGTGGGCCTGCTGATGCTCCTCGACCTCTCAGCAGCGTTTGACACCATTGATCATTCGTTACTTGGACGTTGCTTCTGTACGGTGGTTGGCACATCGAATTCAGCAGTTGATTGGCTATCGTTGTTTTTGAACAACCGTGAATCTTGTGTTAGTCCATTCAATTTGAGAGCCGAATCAGTGGATTTTGGGGTTCCACAGGGGTCTTGTATCTCTCCCATTCTTTTTAATGTTTATGAAACCGTTTTATGATCTATCGGGAGTTGTATTTCAGAACTACGCTGATGACACTCAGCTGGTATTTTGTTTAGATCGAGATCCGGACATCAATCAAATATCATGCACATGCATGCCTCAAAAGGTTCTAGAGCATCCGGTAGAGCCAGTGCCTTGCTGACGGCTAAACTATGGAGCTGGATTCCGCTTGGCCTCAGTGAAACGGACAATGTTACTATATTTCGAAAAAACTGAAAACCGAACTGTTCTAACCCAAGAGGCTGGAGGTTATTTGATTTCTGAACATTGTTTAGGTCCAGCATTGGGAAACCTTTTGTTTGTAGTGTCTTGTGACACAAAATAGAAAATAGAAATAGAACATGAGCCTCTTTGTGCTGACCCCATCCACTGAGGTATCCTTCATCCCTGCTGGGAGTGCGGTATTACTGAAGCCCCGCCCCTGGTTCCTCGCCGACTGCTGTCACTCTCTCTGTGGCGGCGCTTTTATGCTGCTTCTGGCATGATGGAGGGTCTTTGGCAGCCGTATCTGCTGCTGTTATTTATTCATGTTCTTTTTTGAACTTCCCGGTGTTATACACCTTAACGAATACGCTGTACAGGACAATATTATTGTGCAGGATCTTGATGTTTAAACTGGATTTTTATTATAGCGGGATGATGAGTTCTTCATCGTCCCATCTGTTCAGCGCACTGACATCAGCCTTTATACAATCTATTGTTGCCTTATTTTTTTAATTTACAAGATGCCTTCAGAGTGGGAGCCGGCCCTCACCATTTGCTAAATGCGGCGCCCGAAAGGAACAAGTGGTGACTTGTATGTTGGTTAGTTATTGCCAGCCTGAGCTCTTCAAAGCATTTGCCTTAGACTGGTCACATTTGAGACAGTCTAGAAGGCCTTCTGTGCGCCCCATCGATCTTAGGCATCTGCTCGAGTGTGTTCAAGTTTCATACATCTGAAATGAGCTTTTCAATGAATTGTACCAGCTTCCTGTTCTGCGCAGGCAACCAGCTCACGTTATTTCCAGGTTAGTAAAAGTCTAGCTTTCATTTTAAGAATGAACCCAGTTGTGCCTTTTTGTAGAGATATTTTGTAGCTGTGATATATGATTGGTCATAGAACCGGTAATAGAAGGGGCTGGCATGTTCGGATTCGATTTTTGGCTTACTGCACAAAAACCCAGACTCATTTAAAAGTGGAAAAGGTCGCTTTAATGTGACAGGCCAAAGCTTACAATTGAACGCTTACCTGGCTCCATGGCCTTACAGACTAAAGAACTATTTTAAACAACCAATTAAATAATTAAACATTTTCATTTTCCTCCAACAATTAAATAATTAAATAAAACCACTTCTTCTCTAACTATCCCTTGGACCCTACCGTCTCCTTACCCCTTCTCCAGGCGTCCCGCTTTCTTCCCGGGGCCATGCCCCTCCATGCTCAATACCTGTTCCTCTGGGGTGGCCCGCTTGTGCAAACAGCACCACCCCATCCTTTCCCGTGCCATTCCCCCATTGTGCTTCCCTCCCCCCACATCTAAAGGGGCCATGCCCCCGGCAACCAGAACCACTTCAAGACCCCTCAGACTCCCCTCTACACCAATCTCCCCCTTCCTATGACCTGCAGCCAATCTGACCTGCCACATCAGCAACAGAAATTTTACATTACACTTCACTAGTGCACCGACCTGTCACACACAACTACCGACAATAGCTCCTTAAACAGACCAAAAAACCCCTAAAAAACTAAGGTAAAAAACCCTGCAGAACCCAAATACATGCCCCCCCCCTTAGAAATAAAACCAGATACCAGACCTAACCCAAAGAAAGGGGTGGGAGGGCGGGTCAATCTCAAAGTCCAACCGTCGCCTGTCTCCCGAACCTTCCCTGACAGCTTAAGTACCCCCTAGAGGCGCTCTACCCCCCACGGCCACTCGCTGGCCGTGTGCAGCGCCAAAATACTCTCCGGGGGGAAACGCTTTGCGTTCCCCCTGGGACTCCCCTTTTTGGCTTACTGCACAAAAACCCAGACTCATTTAAAAGTGGGAAAGGTCGCTTTAATGTGACAGGCCAAAGCTTACAATTGAACGCTTACCTGGCTCCATGGCCTTACAGACTAAAGAACTATTTTAAACAACTAATTAAATAATTAAACATTTTCATTTTACCCCAAAAATTAAATAATGAAATAAAACCACTTCTCCCTAACTATCCCTTGGACCCTACCGTCTCCTTACCCCTTCTCCAGGTGTCCCGCTTACTTCCCGGGGACTTGCCCCTCCATGCTCAATACCTGTTCCCCCGGGGTGCCCCGCTTGTGCAAACAGCACCACCCCATCCTTTCCCGTGCCATTCCCCCATTGTGCTTCCCTTCCCCCACATCTAAAGGGGCCATGCCCCCGGCACCAGAAAAACCCTCCACAAGGTGTTCTTTCTGCCCCACACCAGTTCTCCTTACCTCCAACTCCTTAACCCATCTCCCAGCCAAGAGCTCAAGTCCGCCAGATAATGATTATTCCCAAAAACCTACAAGTGTACACCATCCTCTCTAAATCTCCTGAATCCTTCCTAAACTATCTCCTTATGGTCCAAAACCTGTACTGCCACCGATGCACAAAATTCTACCATCTCTCTGTTTATCCCCTTCCTTGCCCGCTCTATCGTTCCCTCATTTCTCGCTCCCCCCCAAACTCTCTGCGGCAACCACTTAGTCCCCACTACAGATGCTTGAAGCCACACTTCTCGGACCCATAACAAAATCCCTTTTTATTTTCCTAAGAAGAGCCACACCCGTATCCCTTATCAGATAATTTTCCCCACCATGAATAATCACCCCATCTGGAGGCCCATAGCTTTCCCTCAACCCAGCCAACATAGGAAGCAAATAATCCCAGCGCAGCTCCCCCAAACCCGGACCATCTTACCACAACATCTTTATAGCTGCAACCCAGTTGCCTGCCAACAACCCTTTTCTCAGCTTCTTTCCCCGCCCACTTAACCATAGAATGTCCCACAAACCAGATTTTTGACATCTGACCCGACCTCCTAGCAGCATCTGAAAAAGAAATTACAAAATCACTTACAAATCAACACAATCCTAATAAACGCAACACTCCTGCTACCTGCTGAAAAATTCTTTAAAGAATTCCCGTTTGCCCCGGTTCCTGACATACCCTTTGTATCTCCCTTACTTCCAGCGTCCCAAACTTTTCACCTACTCCTCTGAATAGCCCAGCCTGCTACCTTCAGATGCTGCACCCCTCCTAAATGAAATGAGTTCCAACCTCCTAACCTTTCCCACACCACTCGTAACACCTTCCTCAGTACCCTATCCTTCCTGGCCATCCCCTTATCCCTCTCCGGAAACACCCCCGGTCCTCTCCTAGCTGCCCCCCCCTACATTTCGCACCTTTCACCTAACCTTTAAACAATACACCTAATCCCACTTAGACCCCCTTTCTCCTCTAACCTATTACCCTCCTGCTCACCCTTGCCCCCCACCTTCCCTCTCTTACTAATATGGCCCTGCGTTGCCCACCCTGCACCGGGGGCCCAAGTGCACACCCATCCATGCAGGCCCTTTTCTTTATTACTCCTCTTCGCCACTGCACCAGGGGCCAAACCTGCACCCCCGTCCATGCAGTCCATTCCATATAACTAATCTTCAAGCTCCTTGCGTCCATTACCACCTGTTTCCCCACCTGCACCAAGGGTCCTAGTGTACCCCCGTCCATGCAGGTCCCTTTTCTGCCTTACTCCTCTCCACCGCTGCACCAGGGGCCAAACCTGCGCCCCCATCCATGCAGTCCATTCCATATAAATTCCTCTTCCAGCACCTTGCTTCGTTGCTCCATTTTTTCCCCCAGCTGCACCAGGGGCCCTAGTGCACCCCCGTCCATGCAGACCCATCTCATCACTTCCCCCTGCTGCACCAGAGGCGCTCTCGCACCTCTGTCCATGCAGCCTAAAGCTTACTCACCTTGTCGTGTGGCAAGCGTGAGGGCTTCACCACCGTCGTCCCTGCCCTCCAAACGATGGCCACCACCCCTTAACAATTTCCCATTTACATCCCCCCTGTGGCCCTACCCTGCCCTACCTAAGCGTCTTCCTCCTCCCCCTCTCCGACCCCCTTTGGATCGTCCCCAAAACCTCTCATCAAACCTTGTGCCCCCCCCTCCTTTTCCGCTAAACTGAGCCCGGCCTACCAGAACACCCCAATTTACTTGGCCTGCGGTCCTTCCCCCCCACCTCCTTGCGCCGTTCCTCGCCCTGACCCACTGTCCCCTGCCTGAAAACAATCTGTAACCGGATGCTGACCCGCACACCTGCTGCACTCGTGTTTAAATTTGCACATCCACCACGTGCAGCCTTCTTTATTGAATGCCTAACATGCTGCTGAGGGCTGTCCTCTGCCTCCTCCCCCCACCCCCTCATGGGCGAGGCGACCAAGAAAGGGCCCGTAAGGCACAGGCAGACCACTTGCTGTGTGCAATGTCGCGGCAGGCCTCGTTGGAGCCATCCATTGCAGCCAAAGATCCATGTCTATTTCCCCCCACACAGCCTGACTGTCCTCCGCCATTCTTGCTCTGACTTCCTCATCATAGCGTACCCAAGCAAAACCCCCAAAACTCGTGAAAGCCTTCCTAATTTCGTCCATATATTTGAGCAGAGCCACGCATCGCTCCGGGAATTTCTAACCATATACGCTGGCATAAATGATAAATGCCGACGTACAATTCTCAATAGTCACCGGGACCCTTGGGCGCGACACCAGTTCCCTCTCTTCTTCCTTAGACCCCTCCTTTGCTCTCACTTACCTATGGAGCAGCTTAAAAACATCTACAAATTCCCCCGCCTGAATCTTCTCCCTGGTCGCTGCCATCAAGTGCGCCCCCAAAGGTTTTGTGATGCCCATGTACGGCAGTTTTTTCTCCTTGCCTTTCACTTCAACCTCCTTTTCTTTTGCAACTTGCTTCTCGAGCACCGATGGCTCCACCACCTTGTCCGTTTGAACCTCCACTGAGCAAATGCCCTTCTCAATCCCCCAAGGCACCAATGGCCTGTACCAACTTCTTTTCTTATCCCTTGCCGGCCAGACCCTTCATTACCCGTCCCCATTCTCTTGTCCCCTCTCTGCCATGCAGATGACCATTCCCTTTCCCGCTTACCTCTTTCCACACAGCCCGTCTGTGGTCTGGCGTCCACACCGATGCTCCTCATCTCTTTTCTTAAGAGGCTCCTACTGCGGGGACAAAACATGTCAGCAGACTCACCCAGCCAATTGCTCCCCCGACCTCTTGCCCTTCGACCGCCCTGCACCTGTCTTTACCACTCCCCCTCAAACTTCTTCTCTCCTCCCCCCTTTCCCTTACAGCCCTATAACCTTTTTCCTCCCACTGCCCCACATAATCCTCCAATCCAACTTCATCACCCCGTAAATACCATTGTGGATGCAAGCTCATGCTCGAGTTGAGTCGATCTTCTTCCTGCGAGCCTGGGACGTCCGTCCCGCCACTCCTTTGACGTCTTCTCGGCGGGGCCGCAGAAACCCCTGCCTGGTTCTCTTCTCTCGGGCGAGGCGTGCAGTCCTCCACCCTGTAATCCTCCTCGCTAGGGGCCGTGCTGCACCCTCTAGGCTGTCCTTGCGCTGACCGAGGAGGGGCCGTTCTTAAACCCTCTCCCTCCACGTGAACAGCGGGGGCTGCGCAGCGCCCTCCGCCCTCACTCCTCTTAACCTGGGGGGCCGTTCCGCGCCCCTCCCTAACCTCCTCAATTGATGGGGACCTCTCTCTCCTTCTCCCACCTGCACTCTTCCTCAGGTATTTACCCCCTTTTCCCCTCTGCCCTGTCGCCCCCTTCTGTGCCCCCTCACCGCCCCCACCGTGGTTCCCTGGACCCACCCCTTTTTGAGCACTTCTAACCTCCCCACGGCATCATTAACTCCATCCCTCTCTGGCTCCCCACCCGAAATCATTTCTCCCCTGGACGCTCTCCTATCTACCTCCCTCCTCATCTTCCGGCCCCTGGATTTCCAAACCTCCCCGCCGCGTGGGTGCAAGCCACCACTGCCACGAGAGCCCCATCTGCCGCTGCTCTACGCTGCGACCTACCACCCTCTACCTACCCTACCCCCGTTACTTCCCCCACCGCCCCTTCCAATTGGGCCTTAGATGCCCTGCTAATGATTTCCAGGGCGTTCCTCAGCGCCCTGGCATCCACCAAACCCTTCATACCAGCTCCCTGGCCCACCCAAGTGCCAGGTAATATGACTGTGCACTCAATATGCCCTTTAATCTATCACCTAATGACACTAAAACTCCCGAGCCAGCACCTACCCTTGGACAGAATACCCAGAATAAATGAAAAGCCAGCAAGGGGAACGGGGCCTTGAAAGAGTTAATTAAAACCTCATTTAAATATAAAATAATAACCCAGCGTTACAATTGTATTTTTACGGTTTGATACTATTCTTATTATTATTATTTATTTATCTTATTATTATTATTATTATATGGTTTATAGTCATAATACCGAAGTTCTAAATCTCGAAAAAAAGGCAGAAAAAAAAAACATCGAATTTTTTTATGACGTTTTTTTTTCGAAATGGGGGGGGTCCCCCCCAACCCCCCTTTTTTCTATTTTTTTTTTATTGAACCCTTTTTTTTACTTACCTGACCCAAAAAATACATATATATATATAAAAAAAAAATCGATATTTTTTTTTCGGCCTTTTGTTTTCGAGATTTTTGTTATTCGATATTTTTTTTTCGGCCTTTTGACCGACCACCTTATTATATATATATATATATATATATATATATTTTTTTTTTTAAAAACCCTTTGAAATATCCCTGCCCCGGCCAAAACTTCTCTCATATGCCCTGGAATACACCCCACAAATAACAACCCCAATACCAGATGCCCAAAGCCCCAATTAGCACCAGGGAAAACGGCCGTGCACACTGCCCCCTGTGCTGCGCACAAGCAGCACTTCCCAGAGATACAGAAAAACAACGCGGTCCCTTTAAGGGAGCCGCACTGCCCCCAGCGACTCACCACTGCTATTGTGTAAAGAAATCACACGCAGAAGCAGGGAAGTCAACACGGGTCAACCGAAGCACACAGAGCGGGACCCCCAAGGCATGCGGCTTCAAGAAACCACCCGAGAAAACCCCCAGCGACCCACACACTCGCCGCACACCCCGCCCGAAACCACAAACCCTACCTACGAAGAACCGAAGGCACCGCTCCGTTAAACAGGGAAACCGCAGAAACCTACCCCAGACAAAAGCCCACGGGCCACGCAGAGGCCCCAGAAAGTGGACAGCGAACGGCGCCCGAGTAACAGGTAAAACTGGAGGTACCTTATTTACGGTACGTCCGTTAAATTTACACAAACTTATATATATATATATATATATATATATATATATATATATATTTTTTTTTTTTTTTTTTTTAAATTTATTTATAAACTTCCTACCCAAATACCCTAATGCTACTCTACCCGCTCCTCACCTCCTCACAAAAAACCCACTCACAGGCCCAAACCAGGGAAGGCTCGGGAGCAGGCGACAAGACTTCTCAATCTCAAAGTCCAACTGTCGCCTGTCTCCCGAACCTTCCCTGACAGCTTAAGTACCCCCTAGAGGCGCTCTACCCCCCACGGCCACTCGCTGGCCGTGTGCAGCGCCAAAATACTCCCCGGGGGGAAACGCTTGGCGTTCCCCCCGGGGCCCCCCTTTCTGATAATGTATCTTTAAATGTACAGAGGATTTGGGATAAGGGGCTAATGCCAGCCGGACATGTGTAAACTTGTGCATTTTCCAGCAGTTAGCTGAATTTGTTGACTATCCCTAGAACTGCGGGTCTTCTGATAGCCATCTTTGTCTGGGCTCCAGGCATTCTCTGTGGTGAGCAGCTAGTGTAACAAGACGGAGCGGAGCGGAGGAGCTCTGGCAAAGTTAATGCTGCCAGAGCGCTGCTTCTCCCTCCCGAGGCCCCTGGGCAGCCCAGGAAAATCTCAGATATGCCCTCAAGACAAGCTCTCGCAGCCCACACTTCAGAACTGTCAGTGCGGGAGACTGCATGCAGAAACAGCCAAAGCCTCACATAGTCTTCAGCAGCTATCCAAATTGGTATATATCCCTGCAATCTGTGAGTAGTGTGACCAATGGGAAGAGTCCAACTTCTATTACTCGCCTTCTTACTGAGTCACTCTCAGAAAAGTTTCAAATGTAAAATTGTGGGCATTCTTATGTTCCCATAATGCTCTTTGCTTTTATGCAAATAGCCAGCCCTGGGTTGTATGAAGACATAACAGGCCTCATTACGAGTTCGGCGGTGTGGGCAGAAATGGTGATAATGCAGTGGTAATAGAGTTACCTCTGCATTACCAAACTACGGGTTTGGAGGTAAGGTGGATGAAAAACCTCCAGCAGAATGCTGGAGGTAATTCCTGTGCTTTACAGCCAAAAAAGCCACATCGGCAGAATTACCACCAGTGTTAATTCTGTCGAAATCCCCATGGCGTCATAATGGACTCTAATAAATGGGGACTAACACCACCTACTACCACTTCTGGTTATTCCGCTGGACCAAGTGTTGGTAGCGGTAAATCCGTTTGGTGGTTTCTCAGTAGATTTACTGGCCAGATGCCACCAAACTTGCAATGAGGCCCAATGTGTTACCTGACCTGGCCTGGGGCAACGCCCCCTCCGCCCCACGGCCCTGCCCTCCCATGGAGGAGAGGGGTTTGCGCAGTGTAACAGTGCACTGCTTACCACATCCAGCTGCTGAGGAGTATGACTCAGCAACGTGCCTCAACTTGCGTACATTGCTTGGAGCTGCGATACTGAAATGGCGTTATGTGATGCTGGCTTAGGTTGACGAGACATCGAGGTTTTGCCTTTTGCCGTGCCATCCTGGAATTAGGCCCTCTGTCCCCCATGCTTAAAAAGCTGTCATGGTTTTAGGAAAGAGAGATGCATCACTGCTGAGATTGAACAATTCAATGCATTGACTGTTTCACCTCTGCCACCCCAGGGTAGGCTTGAACCTGCCAACCTTTCTGTTCACAGGTTCTTCCGTTTACTGATTGAGCCACAAGTCTGGTTAAGAAACGTAAATAGCAAAACCTGTGATAATAGTCAAACCAAAACCCTCTGTATTTAACGTGCTTGCTGTCAGACCCACATCTACAGTTTATATATAGGAGAAGTGCTGGATATTGCAATTATTTTAATGTGGAATGGGGGAACAGACTTTGGGTTTCGGGCACTAGTCCTACCTTTATGTTAGTGGCATGTCCCGGTTTTTTATTTTCACAATGTGGTCACCCTATGCTGGCTGCCCTTTGTGTAATTACCCAAACGTTGCATTAGCAGTCAGGCTAGAAGGCCAATGCTTTCCTAAGATATCCGAGGTGACATTTAAGAGGGTCACAATGTTGTTTCCTCCCAAGAGCCCCTGAAATAGTTCCGTTGATGTATGTGTCTTTCTGCCTCTGAATCTTTGGTGCCTATAAAATCGCCTTGTTACTCATGGATCATCAGGGTACATTAATGAAATGGTTTTACCAGTGGCCTATTGGGCGTGGTTAACAGTTGAATTTCACACAACAAGACCTTTAGAATGGCTGCGACATTTTGTGACACCAAATACGTCTATTGTTTTGGAACACTGACCTATAAATTCTGTCACATACATATGATCCACTGTGATTTCGAAGTTTGGCCTTTTCTAGGCTGGTACAATAGGGATGGGCAAGGGAGAGGCTTGACGAACACCCCACCCATATGCTGACCCTCCAAGCACTGGATGGAGCTAACGAGGAAATGAGTGCCCCACAGATTTCCTTCTTGCCCCCACCCCCTCTTCTGCTGAGGACATCCTCGGTTCCAAAGAGGAACGAGTTACCATCTCTCAGGCACCAATCGCCACTGCTCAAGCGTAACCCCCCTCACTGATAATCAGATGGCACTGAAGGATGGGCTCCACAGGTACCAGCCAAGCAAGACTCGCTGCTTCACCACCGACGTTGGCTAGATGCCTGCAGACGCCATAGGTGCCGGAAGGCTCAAGCGCATATGGCATGGCTGGTGGCATGCCTCGGGCATGGCTGGTGGCATACCTCGTGGCATGGCTGGTGGCATCTGGTGGCATGCCTGATGAGGCTTACACGATTGCAGCTGAAGACAGATCTTTAGACCCACAGGTGCCAACACTAATTTGCAAGTAAAAAGCGAAGGGAAAATAGAAGAAAGTGTCATGTTTAATGTTTACAACAAAACCGACTCCTCGTTCAAACATTAGGCGAGCTGGAGTTTTGACAAGACATGATATTTCAAACGACTTCTGAATCAAGGTGGAGTCCGATTAATGGTGTGCTTTTGCTTTCACAGGGACAGAGAGAAGATGGTGTGCCCAGCACTGAAGCGGATATCGTAGGATCTGGGAGGATGGATTGGCGCTGTATTTCCCGCTGGACACTGTCCGCGTTGGTGTGAGGCAATCTTAGCCAGGTGACTGAAAAGCCACACCTCTGCAGATGCTTTTTCTTACGAAGTATAGTGTATGAACGGCCTCGGAAATGGCGCTGGGAATGTGGGAGCAGACTCTTTATTTTCGGCCTCATATTTCTCTTTATGTCTAAACCTTTCTACTACTCAGTCTCATAGACTGACCCTTGGATGGCATTTGGTAACTCGTAGAATTCTGTGGACTAAAGGAGGTGGGAACTTTAATCCGAATGTATGCTTTGGTGAACTGTAGTGTCACCTCTTTGTGTGCTTAGTGCTATGATCATAACTGGAACAGTTAGACTAACGTGTTTTTTCTTTAAGGATGCTCTAACGTGTCTTATTACTTTGTATTGACCATTTTGATTGGTCGTTGTGTTGCTCATTTTCATTGGATGGCTTGCTGGTGACCTCCCTTCCACTCCTACTTTTCTGTATATCCAGAATAATGTTAAGACTCGAGCACTTTGCTTGAGAAAGACCCTATAGGGGTCAAACGGATGGCCACGCAGTCGGCAAACGTTACAATAGCATATTGTATGTGTAGGATAATCTGACATTTTGTTAGGTTTCTTTTTGTAATGTTCAGGAGGCACATTTTACAATAGCATATATGCTTCGGATAATCTATCATTTTGATCAACTCTTTTTTTTTATTTTCAGGATGTCACTATACCAACCTACGCACAACTGAATGTATATGATGTATTTGAATTAGACATCATATTGCCTTATTGAAAACAATTTATGTGACTCCATTTGGTTTTCTTTTTCTTGGAATCTTAAGTTTGAACAAATTGTGTATAATTAAATGTGAATAATGCTTAAATCAAAATTGTACGAGCATTACTTTCTAACAAGGAGCGCTTGCCTGTTGACATTTCTATTCATTTCTGCTCCTCGTTCAGACTTCACCAATGGTGGTAGTCTCTGTAGAGCGTAAGGGGTCTGCTGTTTAGGAAATGGTTCTGGCAATACCATTGAAGCGGGGACCCAAACGCTATGCAGCCAACTTCCTAAAAGTACCCGCCCACTTTACACCCCCACACGCCAGCATTGTGCACCTCTGAAGGCCAGGAGTAATAAAAGTGACGAAGGAAGGACGAAGGAAATGGAGGAGGCACCCCAATAACCTGTGTGAGGTCCTCCTCCTCCCTCCCCCAACCCCTTTCAAGTCAGGCAAAAGCCAGCGAAGGGCAAACAAAGGAAAGGGGCGGGGGATGCCCCATATAACGGGCGGCCGCCCAGCAGCAGGCAGTTCCAGCCCCTGCCAATAGACGCCTGCCGGAGACAAAGGAATGAAAAAATCAGGAAAACGCATTTTATTGTGGGTCTTCTGATTCTTTAGACCGGCCATCGTATGTTGAGAAAGGCCACATTTCTCTGAAGTCTGCTCAAGTTTCTTGCCCCTCACTTTTAGTTTGGCAAATTGTCTGTCAAGCCATACATTGCTCATTTTAGTTTCTTTTTTCAAGATCAATGGGTTGCTCTCTGGTCCCCATTTGTCGGTGAAGTGTTCTTTGAGGAGCAGGATCTTCAGTACTTCCTGAATCGCAGGAGCGAGGGAGCTAATCAGATGTGAGCAGGAAAGTTGCACCAGATTGTGGGACCATAGCAGGGGAATGCTTACGTTGAGGCCTTTTCCTTCTTGCACTTCTTGGATGTCATTCTAGTGGTAACTTGCTTCCTGGAGTTGAGTAGACCTCCTGAACTGGTGTTCTTTTCAGCTAAGTACTAAGGTGTCTTGGACATTATTACCCGAAGAGGGGTGTGTGGCAGCATCCCAGCCAATGAGGAGACTCGAAGCAGGGGCTTCACCACACGATAAAGCCCCCGCTTCGAGACTCCTCAGAGTGGGTTGCTGCCATCTTCCCTCGCCGGGTTTTCCAAGTAAGTGCGCTGCCCCGCTTTCCCGTGCCCCCGTGGCCTATCCCCCACCCCCAATTTTCAACCGAATAAGGCACCCCTCGACCCCTCCCCACTTACCTTCTTGCTCCTTGTCCGATCAGCAAGGCCGGCATGGAAAGGGAGAAGGGACTACGTAAACTCCCTTCCTCCCAATCCATGGCCGGCATCTTTTCTTTTTGAAGCACCCAGGCAGATCATGCTGGGCTACTAATAGCAATATTACACGGGCAGGGGGGTATTACCATGCCTGGTAATACCCGGGGGGCTTAGTCAAGGCCCTCGCTTCACTTGGACCTGTAGCTGTGGCCCTGTCGTATTACCTGGACCGATACTGCCTCTCCTGCACGTGTAATATTGCTTATTTGGAGCTTTGCAGGGGATGCGAGCTTGAAAGGGTATGCAGTATAGTTTCTTGTGCGTCTGTGGGAAATGTGCTGCTAACATAGAACAAATGCAAGGCAAATAACTCCCCAACCCCCTCCCCCTACCTTCCAAAGAAGAGAAAGAAAATATTTGGGAATCGGTTTTCGAGTCACATGGTTAGATTAGGAGCCTCCTACAGAGGGCGAAAGTTATCGTTTCCTAGTAAGACCTCAAGAGTCTCTGCTCACGTTTTCCTGGATCAACGGTAGCCTTTCCTCTTCTCTATTCCGTTGGGATTCATTGGCCGTATAGGTAGGTATTTCCCGGTTGTAAATATCCTGCGATGCTATGACCCTGTCCTGTTTTGATGGTAATTTGTTCCTTTTTCATACTCTTGCCAGATTGACTATGGCAGCTAAGAATACATTGTGCACCATTGGGATCATATCAATATTTATATATATTTCCACAATGCATCCAGGAGACCCTCAAGGTGGTGGTTTGTATTGCAGCACAATGAAAGTGCATCTAACCGATCTACACAGTCTTGACCAAAGCCCATCATATATGCTGTTACCTAGGTCAGTTTCCCATTGTGTAATGACCCTCAAATCTTCGGGTGGTTCTGAGGACCTTGGTCCTCATGGTTTTATATCAGTATATCATTCTATTATTTACTCATCACCTGTTAGGAGAATCTTTTCCAAAGGGGTAAGTTCTCTTTTTCAATTTTCTCCCCATAAATTGGTACTGAGGACCCCCTGAGTTGTAGATATAAGAACACTGAGATAGGTTGTATGTTCAGGAGACTCTTTAATGATGTTATATGTTTCTATGCCCCTTTATTCCATATTTGTCCAGCTCTTTCTAGACTTGCTTCATGTCACTTTTGTAATCTTTTAGATGTTATCTCTGAATGAAGGTGCCCCGATGCAACTCAGTGGAAAAGGCCATGTAGATAACCATCTCGTGTCACCAGCAACCACAGATTTCAGAGAACATTCAGGACTGGAGGCCAGCGGATCCTATGAGAAATTCTCTTTTTCTGCACCCACAAGCGTTCCTCAAGAGTTACCTTGTGCATTTTCCAGGCCCTCCCACTGTTTGCCAGTATTGACGTCCTGGTGTGTATCATAGCCCTTAGCTGAGCGACGCTGTAGTTCGTTTTCACTGAGCAGCTTTCAGGGAGCCCGAGTAGTGGTTGGGACACCTGCCACCATCCAGGTGGGAGAGCAGCAGATGACAGATTTGAAGTGTGAGGTGGTGATGAGGGGTTTGAATCGGCTCAAGCGTTAGAGCTGGATACCATGCTGTGTGGGTCTTCTTGGCAATGTGTGCTTTGAAGGAGAGCTCTCAATCAATGATGAAGCGGAGGGACTTTGCACTACAGGTGAGTTGGCGGGAGAAGCCATCAAGATGTATCTGTGTCAGCCACTTTTCAACGTGGGTGTATTTGGTGGTGCCCCATAGGAGGAGGAACTTGGTTTGGGAAAGGTTGAGCTTCAGATAGGCACCTGACATCCAGCCTTCAATGGTGGAAAGGCAGTGTTTCAATTGGTTAATGTTGTTAAGGCAGCTGAACTTCAAGTGTAGCTGTGTGTCATCAGCACAAAGTACCCCAGAGGCGCCATGTGGATGATGAAGTTGACAGGGGAGCGGAGGAAGCCTTGTCAGAATGCAGGTCACTGGGCGTTGTTGGGATCGCCAGTGCCCATCTGGACGAGCTGGTGTCTGTTACAGATATAGGAGTGAAACCGTCGAAGGACTGTGCATTATATCCCATGCGGGCGAGCAGTGTGTGGAGTAGCGCTTTGTGGTCGACAGAGATCGAGCAGGACCAGGAGGCATAGGCTTTGAGTTTCAGCAGTGCCTCATCAATGACCTGGGGTGAGCATAGGATAGATTCTGGGTCAGAAGAGGAGGGGATGTTGCGTCGTCTGTTTGATTTTTGTAAATGTTATAAGGTATTTGATATAGCGCGAATCTGAATATCGAGCAGCAGTACACTTTACAGAGAATAGTTATTGTAGCAGGATAATCTCAACACTGAGGTGCTGTACACAGAGGTGTGTGTGTGTGTGGGTCTAGTCTGGAAATACTGCATTACAGAAGCGAGGAGGTGATGTGAAGCAGAGTGGAAACATGTAAATGGGAGAGTGCCGTTCTGGGCAAATTTCTTTACCTCCCTGTGTCTCATATGGTAGATTTGTGAGAACCATATACAATTCTTAACCCGAAAATGACACCCTAAATATATGAAATGGGCCTATGAAAATCTAGTGAGCGCTCACTTTGCAAAGAAGACATATTGACAAAGAATTAATGAAAGGGGCGCAATGCCCAGGGGTCGTGCAGCATAGGGGTGACCAGTACTACATATGGCAAAGCTAGGCGGCGGGCATTCTTACTGAGCGGGGGAGGAACTATGGAGCAGAGGTATATGAGAGGCCAGGGGAGGGGGTGGAATGGGGTGAAGCGAGCCAGGCATGCTTTAGCAGGTGGTCGCAGGAAATGCTCAATGGGGCCTACAAAGCTGGAAGCGTGAACTTCATAATAGATGAACTCTTAGGTATCGAGGGTTGCGGGGTGCGGATACAGGGAATGGCGATTCCTCATGTGGGATGTGGGATGGAGAATGGCAGTGGTTTTGGGCACCGCTTGCAGGTTAATAGCAACGTCAGGGGTTAGGCAAATCATACAGCATCTACTCTAGCCCCCTTGTTCCCTGAGAAGTGGAAGCCCTTTTCGTGCTGTTTGTAAAGGGTTCCTCAGTAACTGTGAATGTGCCTCCTTTTAGTTGCTAATTCGTAATTGCTGCATTCAGGAAATTTCAAATAAAGAGGAAGAATCGCCGACTTACAACTTGCGTAATGTGCTCATTTCCAAAGACCAGCTGTGCAGTGTGCCCAATTTCCCTTTACAAGTATATAAGACATATCTGCAATTTCAGGGCGGAGGGAGAAGTGATTTGCTGTTGGGCGATGTTAGGGTAAGTGCTAGAATCCACGACTCTCCAGGTACCAATTTATATACAGGGAAAAGAGAGGGAATTGGCTAAATTAGTTGCTATGCAAAAACGGTGTGCGTGCATGTTGGAATTACCAGACATGAAATTACTGAGATTACTGGTGTAAATTGTCTCTTCACGATATAGTAGCCAAGCATTCCATGGCATAGATCAGAAGAAAATGTGTTCCTTAGTTTGAGAATTGTATGTCTGAAAATAGATCCATCATAAACTGTCAATCTTAAATTTCAAGGATATTATTTTTGATCAATCAAAAAAGTAACCATACAGTGAGTTCTTTCAAATAAATATTATTCATTTATTGAGCACATCACAGACCAAGAAGGATATTTACAAATTGAAAGGAAGGGTCACAGTTAAAAAACGAAATGCAACAATAAACCGTTATCAGTTGGTGTTATTAGCTCATAGCAGGGCATGAACTGAGCTCTTAAATTTGGTTTAAGCGGAATAAACAATGAGATGCAAATGCTTAAATATGCATGTTTTGCTCTTTCTCTGCCCTCTTTCCCTGTCTTGAATGGTTTGTTTATATCGTTGGGGAGTTACTATTATCGTAACATGCGATATACGAGAAGCTCGTGTTTTACTGCTGAATCTTCCTTTGTATTTCTATATTTCATTATTGCTCCCTGTTAACTGGTAAATAGATAAACGGGACAAGTGCAAGGATTTTTGGCCTCCTAAGAGAAAGGTAATTTTGCCGCCCCCACTACTTACCCCATGAGTCCTAACTATAAAATCCCCTCATCCCAGATGCGTCCTCACCACTTCACGTGCATGTCTTGCCCACCATGATCACAAGTTGCAGCTTCTCTATCATGTTTTAGACCTTTTCATATAAAGGTCAAATTAAATCCCTCCCTCTTAGACACGCAATGTATGATATACAGGCTGGATTAGAAACTATGTCCAGGTAAGGAAGGATTCACAATGCAAATAGGCAGAAGCACGAGAAATCTATGATGTCAGTAACATTTTTTTAAAATGACCCTCAGACATCCCCTTGCCAGACTCCCCCGTACACAATGAATGTGCCTATGCGCTATTGTGAGCCACTTTATTTACATACAGTAGCTGTCTATTTTAAGGTTATTGAAAGGAGGCCAAAGGTTCCTTCCACCAACCTCACTCGCTATTTAAGCACCCCTAATTTGGAGGTGGGACTACCATTGGCCATGGTTGCCACATCTCTGCCTCTGCCCTGTCTACACCTGCATCCATTAAGCCTCCACCAGGGAGTGGCAGAAACCTTTGCTAAAGTCATTGAAAGTGAGAGGGTGTTAGTGGCTGCCCGTAGTTTTTCCACCGCCACTGCGCCACTGGTGCTAGACCTCTCACATACTCTTTCCAGTTATTAGGGATGGCAGAAAGAAATGGTGCTCGACTGCATTTGCAGGTGAGTGGAGGGAATTCATTTGATGTCTCAGAGATGGAGAGAACATGAGTGAGCCATTCCCAGCCATCCCCAAGCAGGTGGAAACAGGGCCATCTTAAACATTTTTGGGGCCCTGGGCATGGACATCTTTGGGGCCCCCTCCACCAAACCAAAGAAATTAAGTGATCAAGAATATCTGGTGGTACCCCCTTTCTCTCCCCCACCGTGAGCATAACCCATAGGTAGATATGCTGCTTGCAGCATTAAAAATAAGCATGTTTACTCCATTTAAGTCCCCTTATCATCTTCAGTCTTGCTCTAATCAGAATGATAAACAAGTAGCATTAGAAGGCCAACACTAGCAATCTACAAAGAGGTTACTTCTCTTCTAGTATAGAAACTAGATACTTTTTATCAATATCATCCGGGAAGGTATGCAGCCTGTAGTATTAATGCAAGACTGTATATAAAAGGTACATGTAACTGAGAATAGGCAGAGAACTCACTTTAGCTGCCTCAGAGAATGCAAAAGTGTTCAAGCATGGATAGAGTAGACTATTTGTAAGGAAGGAGAAAGCTACAAATAGCATAGCATGGATAGTGAATGCAGATTAGAAGCTACCAGGAAGGTGTCTCTATCCAGACAGACTGAGATTAGAAGTGGGACCTGGTTTTCAAATAGAGTTGTCATTAGAGATCAAGGGAACACGTGTGTGTGGTGTATAGTATATCAATGCTCCCTATTATAGTGGAAGCAACCCTATAGCCAGTGAAACCATGAGTGAAGCTTTTATGAAGATCATACCCTGAGAAGGAAATCACTCTGAAGGGCTGACAATTCTTTTAAGTTTTAGGGACTGGCAATTCTGAGAGGTTAGGCAATACAAGATTAAATGCGATGCCCAGGATCACACATTGCTTAAGGGGTGAAGCTGGGATTTGTGCCAACTCTGCAATTTCTGCATCTGAACACTTTCTTTTCCAGCTCTTACCACTGACTTGCTAAGTACATAAATCACATTTCCAAACCTGACAATTTTTAAAACCAAGATATTACAGAAGGGTGTTATGCAAAATGGGAATGATTTACCAATCAATGTGATTCAACAGATTTAATCTAGTTATGTCTTTTGTACTTTTAAACTTGAAATACTTCCAAAACAATAGCTTGTGAAATTGTCATTCATAAACGTACAAAAAAACCTTTGACTTTTATACAAAAAACAAAATGTTTTTTGTGTCAAACGAGCAGACCTGAAAATATGCTTGCCCAAGTCCTACAACATCTGGTCCTCTCTCTCCTGTCTACCACCCCTTTCATTCAAATGACCTACATAAGAAGAAAGATCAAGTAGTGAGCTAAACGATGCCACCAGCATGCAAGAAGGAAAATCTCACAGAAGACAGCACAGTAATGGAAGAGATATATGATTTGACCAGGATCACTGTATCGTCTGCTGGCAAAGCCAGGATACAAGCATGAACACCTTGGTTCCACAGTCTTTTATTCACCTCTTGGACTAATAGTTTATGCTCATCTTTGGAGGTGCTTTCCTAGCTTTTAGAACGCCCCATCTGAATAAACCAATTTCTAGACCTTCACCATATGAATGGCATGTTAGTTTTTATAGCAACCCCTATCTGGTGCAGGCACATTGCTGACAATAGCACCTCTTATGCTGCAAAACCATGTAGATATGCAGATAGGTTTATAAACTTCAGATATCAGAAATCTTCAGCCAGCCTTGCTGGAGTGCTCTTCTAATCTTTCATATGAAGGCATATCTCTGCAATGAGTGCTTAACACACTGTGCTAACTTCTGAACCATTGTGGCACTCAATGTATCAATATGGATTTCAACTTTGGCTATTTCACATGATCAACATAATTCCCACAAGAATGAAAGAATGCCCCAAAAGCTGTGCTATACGGAACACATAAACTATGTATTCCACAGTGAACACAGAAAGCATTATATGATTGATTGATTGATCAAGGTAGAATGTACTTGTCAAAACAGACAGGCAATAGGTTTAGCATCTCAGCAGCATGCATAAAATCTCCTGGCGTGAGCTAGTCAAGTCTGGTAAACAATGGGATCTTACTTTAGGTCAGGCAGCCTTGTGGGGGCCCCCTCCAAGGTGGGGGCCCTGGGCAAGTGCCCCTTTTTCCCTCCCATAAAGACGTCTCTGGATGGAAACCATCGTCGGGTGTTTCTGGAAATCCACCAGGTGAACATTCTTTGGTCAGGCTGATGACTGCCAATGGGCTGCCCTGTGGTGCCAGATACAGAAATGGGGCGGTGGCTCTGCCTCCTGGCCACCATGAGATGGTGAGAAGAAGTAGTGAAAGCTCTGCTTCCACCAGGTTTTCTAAATAAGGGCTTTAGTGTGCTTTGCAGCTGGGAGTTTTAAACAACTTTACTGGTCTAATGTTCTTTATAATGGCTCATTTCTCAGAAAGTGCCCAACAACGTTCCTCCTGGTGCTACTCAGTTTGCTGCGCAAAGTTATTGTGTTTCAAGAATGTGTGCCACACCGCTTCCTTAACTCACTAACAGGTACAGTACTGGCACAAATGGTACAAATGTTATTCACACACAGAATAGACAATACAACACATATAGCAGAAGTGGAAACCTCCCTGGCACTCAGGAAAGGTACAATATGGGTATCAGAGCAAGTTACCATCCCATAAAGAGCGCAAAGCACACTGGGAACAAAAGTGGAAACCTCCCTGGCATGCAGGAAAGGTACAATATGGGTATCAGAGCAAGTTACCATCCCACAAAGAACAGGAAGCACACAGGTAGCAGAAGTGGAAACCTCCCTGGCGCGTGGGAAATGTACAATATGGGATATCAGCACAACTTACCATCCCACAAAGAACAGGAAGCACACAGGGAGCAGAAGTGGAATCCTCCCTGGCGCGCAGGAAAGGCACACTATGGGTATCAGAGCAGGTTACCATCCCACAAACAACAGGAAGCACACAGGGAGCAGAAGTGAAAACCTCCCTGGCATGCAGGAAAGGTACAATATGGGTACCAGAGCAAGTTACCATCCCACAAAGAACAGGAAGCACACAGGTAGCAGAAGTGGAAACCTCCCTGGCGCGTGGGAAATGTACAATATGGGATATCAGCACAACTTACCATCCCACAAAGAACAGGAAGCACACAGGGAGCAGAAGTGGAATCCTCCCTGGCGCGCAGGAAAGGCACACTATGGGTATCAGAGCAGGTTACCATCCCACAAACAACAGGAAGCACACAGGGAGCAGAAGTGAAAACCTCCCTGGCATGCAGGAAAGGTACAATATGGGATATCAGCGCAAGTTACCATCCCACAAAGAACAGGAAGCACACAGGGACCAGAAGTGGAAACCTCCCTGGTGCGCAGCAAAGGTACACTGTGGGTATCAGAGCAAGTTACCATCCCACAAAGAACAGGAAGCACACTGGGAGCAGAAGTGGAAACCTCCCTGGCATGCAGGAAAGGTACACTACGGGTATCAGAGCAAGTTACCATTCCACAAAGAACAGGAAGCACACAGGGACCAAAAGTGGAAACCTCCCTGGCATGCAGGAAAGGTACACTACGGGTATCAGAGCAAGTTACCATCCCACAAAGAACAGGAAGCATACAGGGAGCTTCCATCACACACTGGATAGATATATCCTGGTCATCAACACTCCAAGTTACTATCACACACTAAACAGGTGCAGCAGGTCCAAATGCCCTCAAGGGAACCCATTAGTCACAGTCTGGGCAACAGTGCTGGGAAGTTTACAAAAGTACAACTGCACAACACACACATTGCAAGATGTCTTCACTGCCAAGTGTACCCAGTATGCCAACTAGCCAATCCCATGCTGTCCAAGGAGGTGGGAGGGGCAGCCAGGGTGTGTCACGACTACTGCTGCTCTGTGGCCGTTTGCAGTGTGCACGCTCATGCCACCAAGATGGCGGTGCAACGCTAGCACTGTGACATCACAGCCCCTAGCGGCTGACACCAAAAGGAGCCATCGGCAGCACAGTGGCATGCCACAATGCTCTGGATGGTGTTTCCTGCTTTTGTTGTTGCCTGTTCTTCGCTCGTAGTTGCTTCTGCTGCTTCGATCCTGCCATCCTCCTTGTTTTCCTGTAGCCCTGCTTTCTTCTTCTTTGTCCTTTTTCTTGTTTCTCATGCTGTGCTCGGCTTGCCTGCTCTTCAGGCCTGCCAGTACCTACTTGCACCTCACCTCTGCCAGCTTTCCATGCCTGCTGCTGTCATGCTGCCTCAGTGTTCGTCTGTTACTGGTCCCTGTCTGCTGCTAAGAACCGGCTCGCCAGACACAGCCATAACACTCTTCAGTGTCATGGGGTTTTTACCTGTTGGCCTTTCCCCTGGGACTAACTGTTCCTTAGGTCACCTGCGTCTCTGTAACCTCAAAGGCCAAGGTTGCTTCTGGGACAGGCTGCCCTTATCTGCACAACACTCTCACCAGAAGTAAGGTAAGGGGTCATATATGTCCCGTTCCTAAAAGGGAGCACGTTCTACGACATCAGGGTAGTGCAGCTTGGTTCGAGCATGTGTGGCAAAGTGCCATCAGTACTCTCTGTTCAACAGCAACCGAGTAGATTATTAGCTGCTCCAGTCCTGCTTTTAAGTGCCAACAATTTAAAGAGTGTGACATCGCAGACGGCCAGGAAGACATGATTTAAGGGTTGTTTATTAAAAAAGAAAATCTCAACTTGCCCTATATCTACCATGAAAGTTCCCTAACTTCAAAGAAACGAACTATTGGGGGCTCGTCATGATGTCTGACGTAAATTCTGCCCTCTGTCCAAAACCTATTCTATCCTTTGCTCGCCCTACCACTACAACTCAAGTTGGTTTCACTGTACTTTGGATGACTAGTTTCTGACCCGCATTCATTTCTCTCTCTGGTTCTTCTCTCTCTCTCAGGCCCCGGCCTGTTGATAATATTCAAAGTTTGGTTCTTTGAGTCTTTTCGTACTTGTGGAGAATGGAATGCAGGACCCCATGACTACTTTCTCACTTGTTTAAAGAGTTCTTTATATTTAAAAGTGGTTGGTGCACTTTAGCTGCTCTCTGCCTCTTGCCTGGGTTTGGCAGCATTTCACGGGCTCTCCCCACACCATGCCTCCAATATGGTCCTGCCTTCAGGTGGTTGCGAGGGATAGAATCCCACCTCTGCGCTCCGACACAGACTGCACGACTTCAGCAACAGCGTCTGCATGGTCCCTCTGAGTCTTTTCAGTTTTGTCCTGGAATGGGAGAGAGAATAACTGGGTCCTGGGCTTCATGTAAGGGCATCAACATAACAGGTTCAGAGACCACGCCAAAGCCCTGAGGGGCCATGGCACTTAGGTAGATTTTTAGGAATATTTTAGAAATATTTAAGGAAACGAAAATCATTTTAGGCTTATTTAACGTAGTATTTTTTAAAGGCTCTTTTACCCTGCACATGTTACCTTTATATCTTTGTACGGAAGTGTTGTTTGCTTGTTCCTGTGTGCGTGAACTACAATCCCCATCTAACTTGTAGTTCTTGAGCATTTTTCAGACGATGTAAGGCGCGTCAGTGCCAGCGCGTCTAAGCCAGTTTGTGCTGGTTCGTGTCCGGGATTTAGGGAGTTGTTACTTTCGGCACATAGGGCCTCATTACACGGAGTGCGGTAAGGGTTAACGGTCACCGTTAATGGTACCGGTGACCATTAACCCTTACCACCTTACTATGAGGTCCCTTTGCGGGTGGGAGAATTTAACGTCTGCTTTTTGCAGGCGTTAAAAACCAACCCGCAAAGGGACCAGGGAGCTCATTACGGTACCGCAATTTGCGGTGCCGTAATTAGCACCTTCCCCATTCCCATTATGCTCCATGTGGCAAAAATGGGAATGGGGAAGGGCAATGGGGGAAGGGGGAATTACCGCCCCACCAACCTTGGAATAGGGCGGTAATTCCCCTTTCCACCAAGGCGGTGCCGGTATTTTACCGGCATGGACCAAGGTGCTAATAGCTAATAGCACCTTGGTCCACCGCCGTCCATGTAATGAGGCCCATAGGCTTTCTTGTCCAGTCACTTTTGTGGTAAGTGTTCTGTAGCTTTGTGCTTAAATTATGACCCATCTTAATGATTTCACTCTCTGCATGCGTGTACAAGAATTATACTTCTGATTTGTGATAGTTATCACAGTATTCTGGCACGATACTCTACCAGCGAATATAATGGCTCCTTAATGGACAAAGGTGCTATTTGAGATACTGGAGAGGTGAAGATTACCCCTGATACATGCCACGCACTATTGTGTAAAATACTGCGCCTGCCCCTTGTACCTACTGCAATGGTGCCTATTTGCTTTAGTACACAGAGTGTGTTCGAACATAATTGTGCATCTGACCTTCTATCTAATATGGTGGTTACTGACTCTATTATTCAGCCTTGTCAATACGCAGCCCCCCCAGGTATCCAATCTGTGTATTTAAAAACGGCACATTTGAATAATCTTTCTCTAGTTCAGCATGGGACTGAAGTGGAAGACTATCCAAGAACCTCAGATATAGATATCTTGGCTTTAAGTGAAACATGGTTGCATGACGCTGCCATTATGGCGGCGTCTTCTTCCATCCCACCAAACTATAATATCTTGAGAACTGATCGCCTAATATAGAGGGGGTTGGCACTTAAGAAAATTCTTGATTACCATATATTCACACCCCCAGGCACAGAAGGCTGTGAGAGTCTACTTGTTAAAATAAAGACAACTTCCAATACTTCCATCACTATTAGTGTTATCTACAAGCCTCCGAAAGATATGCCTTTCTTTGAAGAGCAATATTTGGCCTTTTTGAATGATCTAACTAAACCTAAATCCCCCATTATTATCATGGGTGATGGTATAATTATTGGGCTGATGACCAGAATAACAGACTGGTCATGTCCCTTCTTTTTGCATTAGATTCCATAAAAATACTCAATGGATTAGAGATCCCACTCATAGAGATGGTCATACTATTGACTGGGTTCTTACCCACCTGATTAATGCCATTGACTCTGTTTGTTTAGCCTATCAATTTTCAGATCATTATATAGTTACTTTTTTGTTTGTCTGCCGGATGCCCCTGCTCGTCTGGACAAACAGCCTAGAACCGTAAAAAACATTTTGTAATTTTAGGAATGTTACTCCGGCAAAGTTTGTTGCACTTCCTTAGTCGAATTTGCTTCCACCTGACACATTTAATAACGTGACATTGTTGGTTTCTCATTTATCTTTCGCCATTTCCTCTGCTACTGATATATTAGCCCTAGAAGAAATTAAAGTTATTACGTCTTAGACTGTAAAAAATACTTGGTTCAATGATAACGTCTTCGGATCTAGATCACTGAAACGAACATTAGCGAGAGAATGGCAGAAGAAACCTTCTCCCATTACCCTGTCTTATTATAAGAACGCAGTAAATAACAATGTTTTAGTCATCGTGGAAGAAAACTCTAAATATGTTAATACCAGAATAGGCAACGCTAAATCCAAGAGTAGGCGAATTGTTCAAAGTGTTAGAGGGTAAAAACTCTGACATCCATGACATCAAGCATGATGCTATTTGGTGTCGGATGATTCAAAAATAATTTTCTAGGAAAATCATTAGTCATCAGAAAGACAATCGATAAAACAAAAACTTGGCTTGAATATAAACATGCAGGAGACCTCGGGCTATGCCACTGGTAATCCACTAACGGCTGTGTTCCACTTTAAGCAGTGTTCTGAGACGGGGATTATCGATATGGTCACTAATCTGAAACCTACATCCTGCAAGGGCGATATATGCCCTGCAGTTATTATTAAGGAATCCATTGCATTTCTCAGTCCATGGATCACTAAAATGGTTAATTTATTATTTAGCGATGGTGTGGTTCCATCCTCTCTCAAGTAAGTATGGATGGCCCCCATATTGACAAAGAGATCACTGGATCCTACTATGGCCAAGAATTATCGTCCCATCACTAATGTCCCTTTTTTGCTCCAATCTGCAATTCCAAGATTTTCTGCAAAAGAATAACATTTTAGCGATTCACCAGTCCAGATTCAGAGCACGGCATGGGATGGAGACAGCCCTTTTAGACCTTAAGTCCACTCTGTCTAGTATAGTGGAAAGGGGTCATTCTGCATTGTTGATTCTCCTGGACCTTTCTGCGGCCTTTGACCTGGTGACCGTTCCATTCAGGCTGAAGTGTCTGGTGGGTTGTTCAAATGGAGCATTGGAGTGGATAGCCTCCTTTCTTGGGCCTAGAGTCTCGAGAGTAGCAGTAGAGGATGCTCAATCAACTTCTAGTCTTATTAATGCTGGAGTCCCACAAGGCGCCTGCCTTTCCTCTTCGCTCTTTAATATCTACATAAGACCTCTGCCAGACTTATTAGACCCCCTGGGTGTCAGTTGTACCAACTATGCGGATGATACTCGGGTGGTCCTTGAGCTATCTGGCAACCATGCACAGGATTCTGTGATGCTCACCAGGGTGTTTTCAGCAGTTCAGTCATGGATGCTGTCTAATTCCTTGGCTCTAAATGATGACAGGACGGTGCTTCTGGTTGTGTTGCGACGGGTCAGCGTCTCACTAAACGTGATGCCTCCTATAAGAGCTTTAGTTTTGCTAACAACCAAATTGTGGTGTCAGACTGTGTTAAAACATTGGGTGTCTATTTAAACGAAGAATTTAACATGAAGGCCCAGGTGTCTCATGTCCGTTCTTCTTGTGGTTATGTAGTCAGACTGTTGAATCAAATCAGGCCATTTATGACCCTTTAAACCAGAGCAATTCTTGTCTCGGCTCTGGTGAACTCGAGGCTTGATTTTGTAACAGCCTGTTGTCTGGTACGGCACAGGCTGATCTTCAGTCTCTGCAGGCGGCCCAAAAAGGTGTTGTGCGTGCAGTCTTTGGGCTGCCTAGACAAGACCATGTTACAGACGCCAGAAGAACAGGCCTAGGAAATGGGGGGAAGAGGGGGATAAATCCCCCCCACAATTTTAAGCATGGGGGAATACAATATGATTTATCCCCCCGAGATACTGGAGCAATTGAAAAGAAAGGGTGTTTATGTTTCCAACTGGAAGCAGGGCCTTCTGTTTAGAAACCTGCCTTTCTTTTCTTAAGTGCTAGAAATGTGACCAGACCATGCTTTCCTTCCTTTGAATTGCCCATCACTGTTCTTTGGAGTAGGGGGTGAGTGGGCGCATAGCTGGATGCTGTCGCACCCTCTGCCACCTTCCTGTCAGAGGCTGGAGGGCAAATCTGAGAAATCCAAGGTATTCTTCAGAGCATCTTTTCAAAGATAGGGAAAATATTTGTATGTTAAGCCCACCGAGTCACTAAGTAAGTTTTTCTTTGTATGATTCAGAGATTAAAATAATTAATATTCAAATAGAATGCCTGTAATTTTGTAATGTATTAAAAACAAGTAAAAGCCATTTAACCCCTCCTTGTCCCTACCACATCCAGTGATCTGTGACAAAAGCACAGGCGGGGCATCTTTGGCAAATGGTTTTAGAATGGCCTGCCCACATTTACCGTTAAATTGCTTTATTTAGATTTAGCAAGGTAAGAATTGTTCACCTGTTAAACACATGCTGGATATTTCAGTTTCCCACAGAGAGAAGGTGTGACCGTTTTTACCGGAAGACACATTTTTTACAAGAGGGGGGTCTTTGCCTAACCATTTTGGTTGGGAGGGCAACATTTCCTCTGCAAATCACAAGCATCTGTCTTTTATCTCTTCTTGAATTCTGTACCTGGGTTAAGTAAAACTTCATTCACCCACCCACCCCACCCCTGGAAATGCTACTTCTTGGTCCCATTTCCTACGGGACCTACTTGCTTGCCTCTGGAGGAGTGTTGCTTACTTCGCCACTCACCCCAGAGCAGCGATGGCGTCAGATCCTTTGCATTTTTTCAGTTGAAATGTACCGTGCCGCTTTGGGGGCAGGAAACAGGTCTCCCGGGTTGGAAGTCTTATGAAACAGAAACAAAACCCTTTAATTTGGGGCATTAAATATGTGCAGTGTGCACATTGCAGACCGTCACCTCCTTTTGGCAGTCTTTAGGAATGTTCTTAGCACCTTGTCTTTTTATTCAGAATTTCCCATCATTAGCTTCCTGCTGCCAAAAACCAATTAATAGCTTTTGCGGGAACATTTAGCGTTTCAATCTTTGGCTGCCATTCCCGTGATAATATGCAGCTATTAACCACCTCACTGCGTTCACACCTCACCTGTGCCTCTGACTGTTTTTACCAGTTCTAAGACAAAGGGGGCTCCCAAACATCATGCTGAAAATCCCCACCAGCCTTGATACATCTTCAGCTGGCTCTGTCCCAGAGCCACCTGCCAGACTGCCTCAAACTGTTATGCTCACCTGGTATCCACAGGGGCGCCACACAATACTGGATGTAGGTCTAAGCACTATCCTGGACCCATCTCTGCCTGGTTATGTGCCAGTTGTTGGGTAGCGCCTTAGGTTTTTGTGTGTTGAACTCATCGTCCTACGTCTCTGAGCAGGGGCGCGTGGTTGGTGCGTGCGTTCCGTGGACCTAGTTGCTTCACTGGTCTGTGTGCCTTTATGTCAGGTCTAGACTGGCTGTGACTCCGACTCTGCTTGCTGTCTTCCAGGTGAGTTACAATGTTTTTTCTGTCTTTATTCTGTCTCTTTCCCTCCGTTTTCTCTGTCTTCTCGGCGTCTTGCTCCATTACACTGTTCCCTAACAATGGGCCTCATTACGAGGTTGGAGGTAAGTAACGGTCCTTACCGGCATGGAGCAATTACCGTCTCTGTGTAGTAAACAGCCCGCTAATTGCGCGCCATTACGAGTTCGCAGGCACAAGCTTTGCGCCATGCCGGTAAGGACATTACCGCCATGCCGCTAAAGACCCCAAAATTGCCCTTAGCGGCATCAAGGAAAGCGCTGATAGCACTACCGCCATCCATGGATCCGGCATTAGCGGCCACTGCTAATAGCAGGCACCGCTAATAGCGGTGACCGTAAATAAGTGGAACCGGAAGTAGCGTCATCGCACAGGAACGGGAAAGAGCACTGCGGCCATCTTTAAAAACACAATCCATTGCCACCACAAAAGCAGCCCCAACTGCACCTAACACCACATCAGAATGCCCAAGGCCCTGAATAATGGTGCTGTGCGCCTGCACAAGGTCCGCTTCTCAGTGGAGGAGCTAACTATGCTCGCTGACAAATTAGCTGCAAATGCGGAGGTCGTGTTTGCGCAAGACATGCGGTGTGCCGCCCAGATAAGAAAGAAGGAGATCTGGGAGGAGGTGGCACGCAAAGTCAGTGCAGTGGACTCCACCCCCCGCACAGTAAAGGACGTGTGCTAGCGCTGGGATGACCTGCGCCTCCGTGTCCGGAGCATACTTGCAGCCAATAGGAGCCAGGGCATGGGAACCGGTGGCGGAAGAGGCTCCCCGATCAAGCTGACACACTGGGAGAAGACATGTGCCAGCACAATTGGCATAGAGACAATCGAGGGAGTGGGGGAAATGGAGCGTGGTGTGCCGTCATCGGCAGATGGAGGTGAGTGTCCACACAAAACACTGTAATGCAAAGCATGACGTTGTCCCCCAAATGTGACACTGAAATCAGCCAATGCATGGGGCATCACACACACATGTACACAACCCTGCCCATAGGCTGTGCACATCACCATCGCATCCCCATGCATGCAGCACCTCATACATGTGTCACCCAGACGTATGCCTGTATGACTCACCCATATGGCAAGCAACCTGTATGTCACAACTGAAAGTCCAAATGCACAGAACTGCAGCAATAACAACATATGCATGATGCACGTTGCACCATCCCCGATGCTGTCCCTCTCTGTCCGCCACAGGCTCACAATCTGACAGTGAGGACCAGGACTCTGTGGCGCAGGCCCCAACACCGATGAAGAAGGCCAGGGGCATGGAAGGAGGCAACAGGCCTAGCACATCAAGGGGCACTGGCAAACCTGGACTTCCGCAGATGGCCAAAGCCACTCAGCTTGATACGTCACCAAGGCGTGAAAGGGGGACCAACAATGTAATAGCACCCACACCAGCCACTCCCACCACACAGGAGCCTGTGGCAGAAGGCACACTGTCTGCTGCCAACAGTTTGGTTGGAGAAGAATCTGCCACGGCACCACTGTCGGATGTAGAGGGACCATGCCGCAGCTGTCAACCCACCACAGCCCACACCCCACATCCAATGCCAGAAGCCATGAGCTGTCTGGTGGTGAGTCATTGGCAGGGAGCTGGAGCCCTAGGGAGAGCTCACCTGATGGTAGACACATGCCACAAGCTGTGCCAAGATCAACCAAAGGCAGGGACAGAGACCAGGGAATCAGCCTCATCCAACAGCGCCAGGAGGAGCTCAATGCGCTGGTTGGCCAGCACGTGAGCAAGGGTGCCCTGGCGAGGGAGGAGTGTCGTGAATACGCTAAGGGCATAAAACTCACAATAGAAGCCAGTTCAAGAGTCATTTGCGATGAGTTGGCAGCTGTGAGGCAGGTCCTCAGCCGCATCGTGGATGCAATGGAGAGACAGCGTCCCGCACAGGGACTGGAGCAACCAAGCACCTCCTCCTCTGCCAGCTCCAGGCAGACCAGCCCCCTGCGCAGGTCCACGCGGTCCTTGCGGCGGCCAGACTTGCAACCACCCAATGCTGGTAGAGCACGTGGGAAGTAGGGGCAGCCTGTCATTGGTGACTCTTGCAGACTAATGCTGCACTGAAGTGCACGCCATGTTTGGGGGAGTTGTGGGGGGAGGGGGGCGAGGGTGTTTGGGGGAGTTGTGGGGGTAGGGGAGAGGGTTTTTGGGGGAGTTGTGGGGGGAGGGGGGAGAGGGTGTTTGAGGTGGAGGGTTCATGCACTTCCTATTCATTTAATGGTTAATACACCCGTTGTGTCAAGAACAATCACATGACTTGACATTTGTTATTGTGTGTGTGTGCTTTATTGGTGAACAGTGCAGTGTCCATGTCCCCCCAACACCCAGTGCCCTGAGTCCCACATCCATTGCACCCTCTTCATCCATGTGTATTAGAGATATTGGTCTATCAGATGCTGGCGCACAGCACGTCCCTCCAGTGCATCGCCACCTGCCTGACGTGAGCCCCATATTCTTGCTCCTCCTTAGCCTCACCAGGCGGTTACAGTTCAATGTCAGGGGGCAGAGGCACGTACCGTCTGATGCACATATTTTGCAGCATGACACATGCCATGATGATCTTGGCCACCTTCTCATGCCCGTACAGGAGTGCCCCACCCGACCTGCTGAGGCAGCAAAACCGTGCCTTCAAAAGGCCAAAGGTCTGCTCGATCACCACATGGGTACGGGCATGTGCACGATTGTAGTCCTCTTCATGCCTGTTCTGCGGGTTCCGGACAGGGATAAGGAGCCACCTCTTCAAGGGATAGTCAGCATCACCTGCATGGGTGCAACAATGGTTATCTGTAAGTGATTTCATCAAATGGAACCTGTACCTATCACACACAAGCCTGCATTGATTTCTTGATCACATCCACATATCCCTGCATGAATGGAGGTGATCAAAGTAACTGCAATGGGTGAAGTCACATGATCCACTTGTGTGCGAGCATTGTCTAGTTGATGCAGGGGTGTCCTATTCCTTGCGACTGTTCATGCACTGTGCTTGCCTACGGCAGTTGTTGCCATGATCTAGGTGATGTGTAGTTAATCGTATGCTTTGCTCCTGTCACCGTTGGAACCAGACTCCTAATGATCTGCCATTCCACACTTCATGTCCCCATGCTGGCATGGTGCACTTATGTGGTGGTGTGCCAGTGACATTCTGTATATTGCCTACATGTGATTCCTTTGTACGCACTCATGGACGCTTGTCCGTTGTGATGCTGTTCAGCGGTCATTTGCATTGGGCATACTGACAGCATGTCGCTGCTTTGTGTTGCAGAGGGTACGGCCTAATGATGTGCAGTGTACATGTGGATGGATATGGTATGGTTGCAGTACTGGCTTGTTGTCATTGTTGTGCAGCTTACATCTTGCATATTGGTGTCAAGGGTCAGGTTCAGTCTGGGCTGCTTTGGGGCACAGTATATTACAGTATGGGCATTGTTGAGTCTCTCAACTGATACCACCCAGGTGAAGTATGCATCTCCCCCCCAATCTCACCTAGGTGAAGTATGCATCTTTCCCCCCCAATCTCACCCAGGTGAAGTATGCATCTCTCCCCCCAATCCCACCCAGGTGAAGTATGCATCTCCCCCCCCAATCACACCCAGGTGAAGTATGCATCTCTCCCCCCAATCTCACCCAGGTGAAGTATGCATCCCCCCCCAATCTCACCCAGGTGAAGTATGCATCTCTCCCCCCCAATCTCACCCAGGCGAAGTATGCATCTCTCCCCCCCAATCTCACCCAGGTGAAGTATGCATCTCTCCCCCCCAATCTCACCCAGGTGAAGTATGCATCTCTCCCCCCCCAATCTCACTCAGGTGAAGTATGCATCCCTCCTCCCCCCAATCTCACCCAGGTGAAGTATGCATCCCCCCCAATCTCACCCAGGTGAAGTATGCATCTCTCCCCCCCAATCTCACCCAGGTGAAGTATGCATCCCCCCAATCTCACCCAGGTGAAGTATGCATCTCTCCCCCACCCCCAATCTCACCCAGGTGAAGTATGCATCTCCCCCCACCCCAATCTCACCCAGGTGAAGTATGCATCTCTCCCCCCAATCTCACCCAGGTGAAGTATGCATCTCTCCCCCCCAATCTCACCCAGGTGAAGTATGCATCTCTCCCCCCCAATCTCACCCAGGTGAAGTATGCATCTCCCCCCCAATCTCACCCAGGTGACGTATGCATCTCCCCCATCACACTGCCATGTGCTTGCCATGCAACTGACTGAGTAGCCAGGAACGTTGTCCGGCATGTCGCTCCATGTAGCGTGGTATCATAGAGTTCCACAGGACCATTGAATCAAGGGTTGATCCGGGAAATCGGGCACAACAAGGTGTGATGATCTTGTTTGAGTCACATATCATATGCACGTTGATGCAGTGGTATAGCTTACGGTTGTGGTACACTACCTCCATGGCATGTGGGACCACCAATTCCACATGGGTGCAGTCGATGGCACTGATGCAAATTGGGATGCCTGCCAGTGAATGGAAGCCAACTTTGGTGTTGGAGATCTCCTGGGCAGTCCGTGGTATGGATATGTGGTCGCTTGTGTGCTTCAGGAGTGCATCGAGCACTTGGTTCAGCGTGCGTGAGAATAATGGTTGTGATATGCCATGCATCTGCCCTACCGTGTGCTGGTAGGTGCCTGTGACCAGGAAGTGGAGCACATACACCACCTTCAGTAGAGGGGGGATGGCGGTACGGATGTCTATGAGGCTGGCAATGTCGTTGTGTATCATGTCCACAATGGTGGTGATGGTGTCCCGGTCCAGAAGGTACAGGGTGTGGATCTGCTCAGGGGTTAGGTTGAATGGACTGGCTCTGATTCGAGGGATTGGGGGCTGCCTGTGTGGTACAACTGCATGCACTGCTGGGGCATGCTGTGCTTGTCCCACCCTCCTTTTCCTCCTGCGTCTCCTCTGTGCAGCCTGTTGTTGTTGTGGTTGTTGCTGGAGTTGCAATGCAAGCATGTCCTCCAGCCCCAGTATTGCTACTAGTATTGGAATCATTTTGGTGTCGGAATGGGTGTGGGAATGGGTGTGGTGTGCTCCTTTTGTGCTGGCCCAGTCACATTGCCTCCACCTGTGCTGATTGTGTGCACCTGTGGCAGTTGAGAACACTGCACATGGCAGTTTACGGGTGGTTCACGATGCCGGTATTGCCGGCATGTCGGTATCCACTTTTAGCGCCTTCTTCATGCCGGTATTTGCATGTCCGTCTGACTTGTGATGTCCTCCTGTTTACGCCATGCTTGTATTGCCGCCATGAAGGGTTGCGTGCCCGCGCCCATGCCGCTATTCGAGGCACCGTTATTTATGGTGCCGCTAATAGCGGGTTGGCGGATCGTAATAGCCTGGAGCGGTAGGCGATGCCGGTAATCCTTTACTGGCATTGTTTTTCCCTTACCTCCAACCTTGTAATGAGGCCCAATGTCTCTTTTTGTTTTCACAGGGATGGTTGCGATCTCGAGTTGTCGTGCCGATGGCGAAGACCACGGTGAGTTATTGATGCGTGGAGCGCTGCGCTGTTTATTGGTGTTAATTGCTAACCCGTGTTCTCTTCTCTTCTTTGTACAGGTTGTAGTGATGTTACAGAGTGATGAGTGATCAAAGCTCTGCTTGCCCAGATAAGTGCTTTGTTAATGCTGACCTTGTTCCTTCTCCCTTGCAGGTTGCGGTGAAACCCGGAGATGGGCGAGGTAAGAGAAGCACAGGGTGCTGCCAGGACTCGCTGCTTGCCCAGGTAAGAATTGTTATTAATGCTGTCCTTGTTTCTTTACCTTTGCAGGTTGCTGCGAACTCCGGAGATGGGCGAGGTAGGAGTGCATAATAACTAGAAGCGTTTTCTGCTGTTTGGGTGTGGTTTAAATAGCCCAGGTAAAGTAGTTTCAGGCCAAGTAGTTCCAGGCCTAGCAACACCCAAAATACTAGACCGCATGGCTTGGCTCTAAAGAACTGAGCTGTGTAATAGGCCTCCATTTTGGATTAAGGTCCAAAACCGGTATTACTTTATTCCTGATAATGAGCCTGGCGCCAAAGGCTCATTATCAGGCAAAGGCTCATATTCTAACTAAAACTAAATCCCCCATTATTATCATGGGTGACTTTAATTATTGGGCTGATGACGAGAATAACAGACTGGTCATGTCCCTTCTTGTTGCATTAGATTCTATTAAATATACTCCATGGATTAGGGATTCCACTCGTATAGTTGGTCACACCATTGACTGGGTTCTTACCCACCAGCTTAGGGTCATTGGCTCAGTTTGTTTATCCTGTCCATGGTCAGATCATTATATAGGTACTTTTTCAGTTTATTTGCCGGAAGCCCCTGCTCGTCTGGACAAACTGTAAAAATGTTTTTAATTTTAGGAATGTTACTCCGGCAAAGTTTGTTGTATTTCTTGAGTCGAATTTGCTGCCACCTGACACATTTGATAATGTGACATCAGTGGTTTCTCATTTATCTTTCGCCATTTACTCTGCTACTGATATATTAGCCCTAGAAGAAATTAAAGCCATTAAGACTGAGACTGTAAAGGTGAAGATTACCCCTGATACATGCCACACACTATTATGAAAACAAAATACTGTGCCTGCCCCTGTAACTACTCTGATGGTGCCTAGTTGCTTTAGTGCACAGAGTGTGTTAGAACCTAATTGTGCATCTGACCCTCTATCTAATATGATGGTTACTGACTCTATTATTTAGCCTTGTCAATACGCAGCCCCCCCCTATGTATCCAATCCGAGCATTTAAAAATGGCACATTTGAATACTCGTTCTCTAGTTCAGCATGGGACTGAAGTGGAAGACTATCGAAGAACCTCTGATATAGATATCTTGGCTTTAAGCATGACGCAGCCAATGTGGCGGCATCTTCTTCCATCCCACCAAACTATAATATCTTGAGAACTGATCGCCTAATATAGAGGGGGGGGGTAAACTTGCTATTAAAAACATTCTTGATTACCATATCCTCAAACCCCCAGGCAAAGAAGGGTGTGAGAGTGTATTTGTTAAAATGAAAACACATCCCAATACTTCCATCACTATTGTTGTTATCTACAGGCCTCCGAATGATATGCCTTTCTTGGAAGAGCAATTGCTGGCCCTTCTGAATAATCTAACTAAACCTAAATACCCCATTATTATCATAAGCGATTTTAATGATTGGACTGATGACAAGAATAACAGATTGGTGAAGTGCCTTCTTGTTTCATTAGATTCCATTAAATATACTCCATGGATTAGCCATCCCGCTCATAGAGATGGTCATACCATTGACTGGGTTCTTACTCACCAGCTTAGGGTCATTGACTCAGTTTGTTTACCCTGTCCATGGGCAGATCATTATAAAGGTACATTTTCTGTTTGTCTGCCGGATGCCACTGCTTGTCTGGAAAAACAGCCCAGAACTGTAAAAATGTTTTCGTAATTTTAGGAATGTTACTCTGGCAATGTTTGCTGCACCTCGAGTTATATTTGCTGCCACCTGGCTCATTTGATAACATGACATCGTTGGTTTCTCATTTATCTTTCGTCATTTCCTTTGCTACTGATGTATTATCCCTAGAAGAAATTAAAGTCATTAAGTCTGAGACTGTAAAAAATACTTGGTTCAATGATAATGTCCTCAGATCTAGATCACTGAAACGAACATTAGGGAGATAATGGCAGAAGAAAACTTCTCCCATTACCCTTGCCTATTATAAGAACGCAGTAAATAACTATAAATTAGTCATCGTGGAAGAAAAATCTAAATATTTTAATACCAGAATAGGCAACGCTAAATCAAGAGTAGGTGAATTGTTCAAAGTGTTAAAAGAGGTGGAGGGTAAACATTCTGACATCCATGACATCATGCATGATGCTGTTTGGTGTCAGATGATCTGCGAATAATGTTCTAACACAATCATTGGCCATCAGAAAGCCATTCCTATTAAACAACAACTTGGCTTGAATATAAACATGCAGCAAACCTCGAGCTATGACATTGGTAATCCACTAAAGGCTGCGTTCCGCTTTAAGCAGTGTTCTGAGAAGGAGATTATCAATATAGTCACTAATCTGAAACCTACATCCTGCAAGGGCGATATATGCCCTACAGTTATTATTAAGGAATCCATTACATTTCTCAGTCCATGGATCACTATAGTGGTGAATTTATCATTTAGCGAAGGTGTGGTTCCATCCTCTCTCAAGTAAGTATTGATAACCCCCCTCTTGAAAAAGAGTTCATTGGATCCTACTATGGCCAAGAATGATCGTCCCATCACTTATGGACCTTTTTTGCTCCAATCTGCAAATCCAAGATATTCCGGAAAAGAATAACATTTTAGGCATTCACCAGTCCGGATTCAGAGCAGGGCATGGGATGGAGACAGCCCTTTTAGACCTTAAATCCACTCTGTCTAGTATAGTGGAAAGGGGCTATCCAGCATTGTTGATGCTCATGGACCTTTTTGCGGCCTTCGACCTGGTGACCATTCCATTCTGGTCGACAGGCTGAAGTGTCTGGTGGGTTGTTCAAATGGAGCATTGGTGTGGGTAGCCTTGTTTCCTGGGCCTAGAGAGTAGCAGTAGAGGATGCTAAATCTTCTTCTAGTCTTATTAATGCCAGAGTCCCAAAGGGCTCCTGCATTTCCTCTTTGCTCTTTAATATCTACATTAGACCTCTGCCAGACTTATTAGACCACTGGGGTGTCCGTTATCCCAACTATGCAGATGATACTCAGGTGGTCTTTGAGCTATCTGCCGACCATGCACAGGATTCTGTGATGCTCAATGGTGTGTTTTCAGAAATTCAGTCATGGATGCTGTCTAATTCCTTGGCTTTAAATGATGACAAGACAGAGCTTCTGGTTGTGGCGATGGGTCAACGTCTCACTAAAGTTGATAAGTTGATGCCTCCTATAAGAGCTTTAGTATTGCTAACAACCAAATGGTGGTGCCAGACTGTGTTAAAACATTGCACGTCTATTTATATGCAGAATTGAACATGAAGGCCCAGGTGTGTCGTATCCGTTATTCTTGAGGTTATGCCGTCAGACTGTTGAATCAAATCATGCCATTTTTGACCATTGAAAGCAGAGCATTCTTGCCTCGGCTCTGGTGAACTCGAGGCTTGATTATTGTAACAGCCTGTTGTCTGGCACGACACAGGCTGATCTTCAGTCTCTGCAGACGGCCCAAAATGGTGCTGTGCATGCAGTCTTTGGGCTGCGTAGACAAGACCATGTTACAGACCCCAGACTTTGCTCTGGTTGCCTGTCAAACACAGGATCCGACACAAGATCTTGTTGCTTACTTATAAGTGCTGGCCACTAACCACATCTCTGTACCTGACTAACCACCTGATCATTGATCTTCCGCTCCGGTCACTTCAGTCTACTGATGGCTTCAAATTTAAGCAGCTTCGATTTAAACTGGTAAAGTTTGGTGGCAGCAGCTTTCCAGTGCAGGCCTCCAAAAAATGGACTGTGCTTCCACTGGCTGTGAGAGCAGCTAATTCCCTCTCTGCCTTTAAGAAGAAGGTTAAAACACATCTGTATAATCAATAATTGAGTTCTAGATTGGTTTTTGGCACTCTCTTTTGTCCGTTCTGTGTCTTTTTGTTATTTGTGCATCCCTGAGGCCCATGGGCATGTGGCATGTAACAAGAAGTAAATAATAATAATAATAATAATTATGACTCAGTTCCACTGGCATACATCCTGCACACATTTGGGAGTTGTCACAGTAGGGGAGGTATGTTCCTGCTTGGGGATGCACCTAAGGCGAAGGTTATCCTCAGTGAGATCCTGCTTGCCCTGTCCCCTATGGATTTTATTATGTAGCAGGCTCCCCTCCCTAGTCCCAAAGGGGGTGGCCAGATGTCCCTGGATTCGTCACAATGGTAATAACTGATTTTCAATCATCAAATTGCTAGTATGACCTTCCAAATCATTTGATTATTTTAATACTTTTTACAGTAAGTTTAAAGTTTGACAAGCATTTTAACATCAGAAGACCCACATAAAACGTTGACAGTTTTAGTGCTACACATTTACCATTAACATGCACGTATTCCCAGCCAGCAGGCTTTTCTTGGATTTATAACATGCACTGAATATAAATGACAGCAAGACTTGCCCAGTAGGGTTATTTTAATAATTGGGCATCTTTCCAATAAATTCAAGATAATGCTTTCAGCTGTGAATTCACCCAGCAATAAAGAAATTAAGCTTTCGAATAGCGTGTTTCCAAAAAGTCGTTCTAATGCATTACTTCCACTTCAGAGCAAACGCTGCAACGAGTCAACAGTGTGGTCAGTACTCTTAGTCGGCCCATCCAGCATTGCTTAAGAAGTTCTATCTATCAGGTTGCTCGTGCTAACGAAAACTTTTCCTGGGATATGTGCTGCAAGCACAGCACCCTTCGACCTCTTCTGAGATTATCTGAAGAAGGCCCTTTAACTCCTTTTTGCTGAACTTTCATGAGGCCCGTACGCCCACCCCATCTCCAGGAAACCCTCAACCAGGCCCCCTGCCCAGCAGGAAGGTCCAGAAACAGCCATCCCCAGTCCCCGCACCCATAGCTCACCCAGCAGTGCAGGACCAATAACAGGTGCCCCTCCAAGCCCAGCAAGGAGAGGAAAAATGGAGCAGCAGGCTGCCCTGCCCTAGTTCTCAGCAAGCCAGACGAGGCCACGACACACGTATTGTACCCAACCTTCGTTTGGCCCTGACTAAGAGCCTCGCCTGCTGCGGCCTGTTCGGATCCTCGCAGCACTACGCTTGGTGACTAGCGCACGTGCGAGGCTTGGCCACTGACTGGCGCAGAGGAAAGAACCTCTGCCTGCGTCACTGTAGGGAACACGGATAACTAACAGCTCCGGTCGGCTTCTCAATGAAGCCTGAGCATGTCCCAGCCTAACAGGCTGCTGGGGCTCACAATGAAATGCTAAGCATTGCATGACAAAAGAGACACATGAGCAGAGTGCTCTTCTTCTTTTTTTTCCTTTTTTTTATTGTTGTTTGGCTGAACAAAATTTCAACCTTTCAACAAAAAAGGAAAAAGATTTACAATAAAAACATTACATACTCTATTTAAAAGATAGTACAAATTTAATATATTTTTACAATCGAATATAAACAAAAAACAATGCTGATGTGCATCAAATCAATGTTCGCTGCGATGGTTAAGTCAAATATCATATGCTAGTTAATTTTGCATAAGGAATTTTTGCACCATTGCGGAGGGCCTCTACTGCAATATACTAAATGATCATCTTCTCATTTCAATTTTGGATCAACATGCCTAGTTTATGCTCTCCTTCAGATTCAACGCATTCAAATAATTGACTATTGCATATCTGATCGATTTCCGATTTGAATGGAACAATGCATACCATAATTCAGCATGTATTAAATTTACATATTCTTCAAAGTGATGTTTAAAATACGTACATCTCAGCACTATCAGGCTTGGACAATCTAAAATAGGTGCCTTAGAGTTTCATTCTCTATATGACCAAAGCGGCACAATATTGTGTCTTGGGACAATAACTTTCGTTTACATAAAATGACAGCGGATGGCCATAAATCCAACCTAAAGCGTAGAAATGCTGAACGATGCTGTGGATTAGGTGACCTTAACAGGTAGGATGCAACCTAGCTATTCTTTTTCACTTCAAATGGGTTTTCCCCACATGTTTTGTATCGCATGCAATGGATTCGGGTTTGTCTCCAATCGTATACCCACATTTTGCGTTTTGCTTTATCAGGATTTTCTAGTAATAACGTAATGGAGAAATCTGCATCGCGCCGCCCTTTCTGCGCTCTGGTGCGCCATGTTTTGACACATTTATAATCCGATTCCTTCAGATGAGTTGATATCAGAATGAATAGACGATTCTTATGGTCAGTCATCATGCATTTACCATAGAACGCACACCATTTCCATTCCTATATGCCATGCCATGAAATCAAACCCAATCCATGTCTGATTCATGGTAAAGGTTCTGACATTGCTAGTTGCAGGGCTTTTTTCCAGTAGGCACCCTCAATTTTAGACCAGTAGGAATATGGTTTCCATCCTTTAGTTTCTATACCATAAAGGAGAATGCGTGTCATTTTCTGCTTGTAATAAACTAGTAGCGGATGTATGGAAAATGGACAATATTTGGCTGGGATGATCCTAGATTGAGATATGGCTGTAAATTGTTTAGTTTTCCTGCTTTCTTCCTCGGGTGTGTCTAATGGATGATTACTTATTTTCACGCCCAGGTAGGCATAGCTTGCAACCACTCTCAAACTGGTATCTTGCAGAGCCCAGAGATATTTGTGGCATCTCTGTTTTGGATTGCCAAATTGAATAATCTGTGTCTTTGTTGAGTTAATAGAGATACCATTTTTCCGCGCATATATGTCAAGAGCCTTTAGCATTACTCTCAGGCTTTGGGGTGTTTTCGATAATAAAACCATGTCATCTGCATATAATAGCCAGTTTACAGGCACTCCCTTCACTCTGGGGCGTCTGTTATTAAGCCCTTGTAACAGTGTCCTATATCAGCTATAAACAAATTAAATACAGCTGAGGCTAGCAGACAACCTTGCTTCGGTCCTCTTTCTGTTTTTATGGCATTTGACAGTAGACCATCCCTCCTTAGGCAGATTTGTATGGTGGTATCCGTATGGAGCTGAACAGTCATTTTAATACAGACCACGGGCAACCTTGGTCTAGCAACTTCTTATATAGTAATTCTCGCAGCACTGCATCAAATGCAGTGCGAAAGTCGACAAAGGCTGCAAAAATTGGTTGTTTCCGTTGTCATTCAGAGTTGATGATAATGTTAAGGGTAATCAAATTATCTTCTGTGCCAAGACCTGAAATAAACCCAGTCTGGAAGTCGTTCCTTATGTTTGCTTCCTTAACCAATTAATAAATTCGGCCAATAAAAGACGTTCAAAAATCTTGTCTGGGCAGTTCAGCAGGGCAATTGGACGATACCGTTTTCGGATCTGCCCTGTTGCCTTTCTAGAATATAGGCAAGATAATGGATTTTTTCCACGAGCTTGGTATCTTACCGGTCTTTAAAATGTGTGTATAGATCTGGTATAGAATAGAGGACCATGCTTGCGGATTTTGTTTTAACATGCAATTGTGAAGCCCATCCTGCTCAGCAGCTCCTGAGCGACTGAGCGTTGCTATACAGTGCAATATATCTTCCTTGTAAAATGCAAAATCATGGCTCATCTTTATCTCACTCAGATCCCATTTAATTTGGGGGAAAAGGAGTCCGATAAACAGCAGTGTAATAGTCCGTCCAGGTGTCTTCTGCAATGGGATTGTGTTGAGAGTGCATCTGGGTGTTAGTAAGCACAGAATTTAGCAGAGACCATATGCCACCTGATGACTTTAGCACAATTTGAGTCATCATGTAGTCTCCATCTGTCTGGTATTGTTTGGCCCTCCGGCCACATAACCAGTTTCTTTTTTATAATGATTTCAAATGATTTATCTGATTAGCACTATTTTGAGTCTGATATTTGTTTAGGAGCCGTATGTCTTTTCTTAGCTGCGTTTTTTTGGTTTTCAGATCGGGGTCAAAAGCATGCATATGTTTAACTCTATACTGCTGGTTAGTAGACCTCCCCCCCCAAAAACATCTGCATAGATCTTACGTGACATCCACCCTCATTCACATTAGATTTCCCAAAATCATTTCAAAGAGTTCGGTCAAATTGTGCTAACTTGGAATCTGTCCATCTTATCCGATTACCTGCTTGATTGACAACAACATGCACTGTAATGACCCTCCTGGCGACAACAGGCACACTGGTTAATATTCACAGGACCCAAGGGCACATTCCCTTGTGGAACATACTGACCTCTAATCTGCGAACTACCCCCTCTGGGGCCTCTAACAATTTGCTGTAACAATACTTTAGTCTTCAAATCACCTTTTCTCTTCTCGACTCTATCTTTTTCATTATTGACATGGTTCTCGTAGTACTGAGCCATGTGAAGTACTTCTGATTGGGATTTCACCTGCCAAGCGCTCTCAGAAGACATAATTTGTGACTGGATGTCAGGCAGCAATCCACGTACAAATTTGTCCACAAATAATCTTTTCCCAGACTCTGTGCCTAAGTCTTGTCCACTGAAATCCGAGAATACCTGCTCGAACCGATTAAAGAACTCGGTAGCACCCTCAGATTTTCCTTGGACACAGGCCGTAAGCTTGTCCCAAATAATTCTCTTTTCGGGGATTATAGTTTTCAGTTTTGCAATGATTCTGTCAGGCAAAGTTAGTATCAACTGAGGTGGTCTCTCACTAGATGGCCTTTCCCCATCAAGCCTGACTATGTTAGCCCATGTATCTCCCAACCCTGGTACATCGTCTATAGTTCTAACTTGTTTCCACAAATCTACAGGCAGGAGTACAGGGAATAGCAAATCAATGTCGCCTAGGGTAAACACTGAGGACTGCAAAACGGACTCTATCTCTTTATAGAACCCTGTCTGATTTTTCCTAATGTCAGGAATAGTTTGTCTAATAGTATTCACTTCCTGTCGTGAAAACGGGACGTGAACAAACTGCGATACATAATGTGCAGGAATGTCCACAGCAGGTGTACCTGCTGCAGCGTTAGCAGGAATCTCAACCTTTGGGACAAATGTCGGAGGAACCTCTCTCATAGGCAACTGAGATGTAGGCAACTCCGAACGCTTACTAAGCAACAGAGCTAAGTCGAGCGCTAAAGCAGTTGAAGAAGTGTCAAGTGAAAAAGCTCTCTTATAAATGCTCAATAACTCTGTGGGACAACTAACCTTTCTTTTTAAACATTCATCCTGCAGGTACTCTACCATTCACTTTCCTCTGCATTTCTAGCGTATATTGACTGTATGTGTCATATACCTCAACTGGAGTTATCGATATGTCTGAAATCCATCTCATCGCATCTTTTGTACAAATTCACGCTTCCTCAGATGTCGATTTACGACACTGAAGAAATCGTTTCTGTACATACATACTTTCTTCTTCGTCATCCTCATTCCGTAACCTTTCCAACTCCTTTCTATACTCAAATATCCTCTCAACATGCTCATGTACCTTCTCCACAGTGTCTCTTGAAAACGCTAAAGTATTCAGGACCCTCAACCCTTGTGGGAGGTCTGCATTATTTAATTTACCCCACATTACACATAAATGAATCCCTAAACCTTCAATGAAAACATTTTTCTCAGGAAAATTATCCATATTAGAAAGTGTGGCAAGAACATTAGCTCGATCATCTCTCTCCATACAATGCTTAGCCCATGCAAACAAATCCTGTTTCTTTTCTGTAGGAACAGTATTACGAGTAACAATCCTCAACCCCGCACCCTGATCAACTACAAGCGGTACAGAACTACTTGGGAGTGAGGGTGCAGGCAAATTCAATGGAGGTACTATTACTAGTGCAATGGGAAGAGGCAGAGGAGCAGGTGGAGGAACAACAACCGGAGGAATAGGAACAACAGGTTGAGCAGGAAGAGCAGGAATAACAGCAGGAAGAGGTACAGCAGGAGGAAGAGGTACATACGGAGGTGGTGCAGAGGCACCAGGCCTTCGTTCATTTAACAATTTGTCCATAAACTCATCAGAAACATGAAGATCTTTAGAAGGATAGATTTTCTGCATACCGAGTGAGAAAGCCCTGTCCATATTCCTAACCGACTCAGACTGTTTGTCCTGATCATATAACAACGCCTTTTCAGCATTTGTTTTATGACAGCGCACATGTTTTTCCCTACTTTTAAGCTGCTGCAACGCTTCTCTTTTCCAATTTTGCAAAACATCAAATGCTGCAGGTCTGGCCTTTTTTAACAAGACTGACTCTAAATATTCAATACGAGGGATCTCAAAACTACCATTGACTGGCCACTGAAGTTTGGAAGCATGTCTGGTTTGTCTGTGCCAAATTTGATTAAATACTACACTTCCAATGCCATGCTTACAGTACATAGTACATGCCGGCGACCCCTCCTGTGGTGCCGGACGGCTAAATTCCAAAGATTGTCTATCGCTGCGGAATAATGCCCTAAAGCAGCTAGACAATTTCCCAGACATTTCTCAAATACTCGGTGTTACCTGGTCAATAATTGTGTCTGCAGATACAATGCGCCAAATTCAAATTGTCAGGGTTGAATTAAGAGTTGGGTAACGACTCACCTGACCAAACCTAAGGAGGACCGATCGGTTTACAAAGGACTTACCTAACGAATTTTACCTTGTGTATGGTGATTTCGGCAAATCTGCCCACCTCAAAAAATGGACCCTCGTCAAGATGCCATCTCAGACCACACGGCTATCGTCCAGGGAACGGATCGTGCAGCGCTGTTGAGGTGTCGCGTCTCGTTCAGTCGGGCCCGTTATGTCACACCGTCCGATCCCGGTCCGATAGCGTGCGTCAACCTTCAATAATTCGGCATCAATCTTGAGGGTCCCTATTCCGGGCGCCAACTGTGAAAACAAGGAAATAATATGAGGTAGGGTAACCAAAAAGGAAACACACCAAACATAGGTTACAAAGGAACATACAAAGTACTTTATTTTATACTGAATCCAGTTACAAAAGAACAGAACAAAATTCAGATAGCTATCGACCCTCAGTACAACACAGCGAACTCCGACGTGGCTCGGTGTGCTCAGTGAGTGCAAATATTCATTGAAACAGTCAGGCTTTTATACATTTCAAGCCTGCTGTTCAGCCCTCCTTTGGGTTAACCATTCCATAAATAAGTTACTGCTCTCGGGTCCCTTGCCAGGTCAAATCTAGTTCATCTGCTCATCTATATGTATATTAGTGTATGCTCTAGGCCTAACATTACAATGCGGGACTTAATTTATACAATATAGTTAAGCAGGTGTTCTCATTCAGTTATAGATCAGTTTCGGTGATACAGGTAATCCATTGCACACAGGTCAGCAGAAGGACAAGGTCTCAGCTCATGACCCTAACAAGTGGCCTGCAGGCAAGTTATACATTAGCTGTACAGAGGTCATGACAATCGAGTTCTGTTCTGAATAACATAGGCTACCATTTTAGCTCACATGGTGAATTTATAGAGCAAGAAAACCTAAAATGGCGGCTAGACCCAAAATGACAGTTTACATGGTTTCTAAGGTCAGGACCTTGCAATGCGAGTTTATTCACATGTAGTTTATAAGCAGCTTGTTAGCAGCTTGGCGTAGGCCAATATACATATATTCATAGCAATAGGAGGCACGATATAATTTCTAGTTTGACACGACCTACTTTGCTTATTCTTGCTGCCCAATTGTGTTCTGGCCCAGGTGCCTTACCTGCATTGACCTACTTTGTTTATTCTTGCTGCCCAATTGTGTTTTGGCCCAGACGCCTAGTTGCCTCACAAGTACTGTCTTATTCGTGTTGACCAACTGGTACCCGGAATAGGTGCCTCTATTAGCACCGCCATATCCCTGCCGCTTAACTGAGTAAGATGTTAATTCTAACTATTCTGTTTTGCACTATGGCTGCCACATTACATACTGGTACTAGAAGCCTAGCGTGCTTCACTGAGCTCCCTCTAGCACCCATACTAGATCCTAGCCCGCTCAAACTGACAAATACAGCTTTACACTATGCTTCGCCCTCACAACCCGCACTCCATATTGCCCCAGGGCCAGCATCCTTTGCTTCCCGACCTTGTGCCACGTCTAATAGAAACCTTAGACTCCGCGCCAGATTAACACAATTACACGAACCACTAAGAAGATCCCTACCTCCCACCAACCTGAAGACTAACCTTCAGCATACTTTGAAACCTATTCATTCTAATTTATTACCTTCAAATTCTATCGCCAATGCTAATGCCCACCAAACCAATAATCATAAACGGAAATCAAGCGATAATATAACAGCTAAACCTGTCGAGGTCAAAACTGTTACTGAGGCCCCCTCCCTTAAAGGAGCACTTCTCAACGCAAGATCGCTTGTCGCCCATGCCCTTGACATTGCTGATCTAATCACAGAAGGCAATCTTGATTTCCTTGCGATTACCGAGACATGGCTACATAACGCAGCAGGACCATCGCTTATGCTAGCCATCCCAGATGGCTACACAATAGCCAGACAAGACAGAGATGGTGCATGAGGAGGCGGTATCGCTATCATCTCCAAAATGTGCCTATCCCTCAGACTAGCCCCTACCCAATTGTCACAATCCTGTGAAATTCTATCTGCTAAATTCCAGATAAATAAATCTCAATCACTCACCATCCATCTAATATACAGACCGCCGGGTCCTCTTGGCACTTTCGAGGAGGACCTGCATAATATACTTTCTAATAACCTCAAACCAACCTCTCAATTACTCCTATTAGGGGATCTCAACATAGGCTTAAATGACCTGATGGACAAAAATGCTACAGACATAGCTAACTCAATCAAGGCATTAGGCTTGTCTCAAAAAGTCAATAAACCCACCCATTTGAAGGGGAGAACATTGGATTGGATAGCAGATTATAACTGTGCAGTTACTATCTCATCCATCACTCCTCTTTCCTGGACAGACCACTCACTGGTGTCCTTTCACTTATCTACGACCAGACCCACTCCCACTGCCCCTCTACTAGCGCCACCATGTCTTACAAGAAATAAAAAGAGTATTACAGTTGATAAAGTAATCCCTGCGATCCTTCCCACTCTAAATGCTTTACCAGAAAATATAGATCCTAGCATCCTAGTCCATGAATTCAACAATATCATGCTCACTACATTGGACAAAATTGCCCCTCTTAAACTTAGATCTAGCAAACCCAAAGCCCACTTAAATAAATGGTTCACGCCACAACTTAGAGACCTACGCCTTTTGAAGAGAAAAAGCGAAACCAACTCGAGACTCTGCCCCTCCACCGATAATAAAGCCAAATTAACCTTGCTCTCTTCACACTATAAGAATGAAGTCTGCCTGGCTAAACATAATTCTTATGATGAGCGCATCGCCAAATCCAACTCTAGCATGTAGGAACTCTTCTGTATACTAAAAGAATTAGGGTCACCTATAGCCTCACCCGATATCTGTACTAAGGATAAATCCTGGTGTACAGACATCCAACAGGCATTATCAAACAAAATTAACATGCTCCAAAACAAAATCCAGCACAAAAAAGAAACCCTGAATCTACAGCATTCACCTAAAAACCCTCTGCCTAGCGACCTACAGAAGGCACGCGATAATATCTTCCATTTCACCAAAATGTCTACTCTGGAAGTAGAAAAAATCATCCTTTCATTGAAGCCTTCTAATTGTAAAGGCGACATCTGCCCTGCGCAACTAATAAAAGATGCTGCCGGGGAACTATCTCCGTTCATTGCTAAATTGATTAATGCCTCCTTTACTTCAGGCTCCATCCCTGCCAACCTAAGACAGTCTTGGGTGCTCCCTCTCCTAAAAAAACAGACATTAGATCCCCTCATCCCCACCAACTACCGCCCCATTACCACTGTACCATTTTTACTCAAAATATTGGACAAAGCTGCCTATAACCAAATTCAGAAACACTTAGAACGGCACAAACTCCGAGGAGACAGACAATCTGGTTTCCGCCCTCTATACGGAACAGAAACTGCCCTTATCGATTTAAAATCCCAAATTGATGAGCTGAGAGACAAAGGGAAGTCAGTACTTTTGCTCCTACTTGATCTCTCAGCTGCATTTGATCTTGTGGACCATAAGATCCTCTGTAGACACCTAGATTCTGCTGCTCACTTCTCCCCCGAGGCTATCAGATGGATTGAATCATTCCTGAGCGAGAGAAACCATGAGAGTTTTCTCTCCTTTGGCAGCTTCAGACCCTACCCCTATCCTGTGCGGTGTTCCTCAGGGTTCTTGCGTCTCTCCAACTCTATACAACATCTTCACCAAGCCCCTGTTCGATGATTTGGACCATCTGGGTATCATCTACACCAATTACGCAGATGATACACAGATTCTCCTCCCGCTTTCTGGGGATCATATCAAGGACACGGAGTTGGTGAACAGGGTATATCTTATCATCCAGGCATGGATGGCCACTCATGGCCTATGCCTGAACGATGATAAGACCGAGTTGATAATCATGGGAACACATGCCAACATCAAAAAACTAGGTCAGGAATTTTCCTCATTCAACATCGATGGAAATACCATCAAAGTCTCCAAGGAAGTAAAAACCCTTGGCTTCTACCTGGACTCCACCCTGTCCTTTGATAAACAGGTAGAATCCCTGGCCACCACCACAGCCTACACCTGCAAGCTGATCAGAGCTGGCAAGCCATTCCTCTCTAATGACAGCTGCTTGATCCTGGCCAGAGCTTTAATACTATCCAGAACGGACTACTGTAATGCCCTATACAGTCGGGCTAATAAAAATACCATCAAGCGGCTCCAAACATTACAAAATAATGCCTTGAGAGCAGCACTTGGCATAAACATAAGAACCCATATCTCCTCCATTAGACGCCAGCATAAATGGCTGTCTACTGGTAACAAAATACAGCTTAAGACGCTATCACTGACTCACAAAGCTCTAAATAACGCTGCCCCTAGCTACCTCACAGATAAAATTCATAGAAGAACCTCTCTCAGACGTACTAGAGCTGGCAATGCCAATTGCTTGGCCATACCTAGATACAGACTCACCACTATTGGTGGTAATAGCTTCCCAGTGAAGGCTGCTAAATCTTGGAACCTACTGCCATCAGATCTAAGAGTAGACCAACCTTTCCCACTTTTCCGAAAAAATGTCATCAAATACCTCATCTCCACCGACCCCTAGTCTCCTACCTTTAGGTCTATTTCGTACCTTGATCAATTGAGTCTCACTCGTCTTTATATTCTCATTTAAACTTTGTGCCTCTCTGTAACCTGTATATTTGTACATTGCATATTTTTGTAACCACATAAGTCTTTATTGTATATCGTGTATATTTTATAACTACGGATACTATGTAAGCCTTTATTGTATATATTGTCTCTCTTGTAACTATGTAAGCTTTGCATTTTCTTACTGCGCCCTGTTACTTACGGGTCTGGTGCGCAATAAAAGTGAATAAACAAACAAACAAACAAACATACATCACTGATTATTGACGATTTTTAGAGCTTTGTCATTCATATTGTTGTCCACGTTTGACGGCATTGTTGACATAATGCCAATGAGCCCTTGAACATTATTATGCTCAACGGGGGAAGTGTGAGTGGTTTCAATTCCCCTGCATTGGCTGATGTTTAATCTTTCTTGATTATCAGAGATGTCTTTAGGGCTGTCTGCTTGGTTTTTCGCTTTGTCTCTCGAGATAGTTGTAGACTTCATTATTTCTGTCCGCTTGTCCGGGAGAATTTCTAACTGATTACGCACAGTTCAAACTCTGGATGTTAATTTACACTCACTTAGCACTTGCATTAGAAGACCTATTTGCTTATTCATTTTATGTTCTAGCACTTCGTATAATCTTTCTACGGTCAATAGGGCGGTGTTCATAGCACTTAAAGTGTTATTCAGGTCTGGGGCTTCAGGAAAGGAGAATCGACTTGGGCGTTGGCCGTGAGCAAAGAAATTGTGTTCTTGAGCTAGGTCGTTATATTGTGTGCGTCTTGGTGTTGGCGCTATGAAGGACGCTGAACTATTTAGCGAGTGCTCAGCTGATGTCAAACAATATTGGTGCTTTTGATAGCTCATGGCTGTTAGCCTTGAACACATCTTCTATTGTTATCAACTTGGGAGGTGTAGATTTTCTCAAACCAGGAGAATTACTTTTTTCAGTTAACTGGATTAAATCACCCATGTTGAAACAAATATACATTATGTCTTCTGATTCCCCATGCATGTAATTTGATGCATTCATGAAATCTATCATATCGTCATCAATTTCCCCAGCAACTAATAACACATTATGCGCTGCCTGAAGGTTCTGTTGTGTGAGCACAGAGCAAGTTGGAGGTGCCAGCTGTGCTGATTCATTCATCACTCCCCCATTTAGGGGAAGCATAATATATGGCACAGGGATTACTTGCGTGTACTTATGTTGGACAAACTGTAAGAACGGCCAAGACAAGATGGAATGAACACAGATCTTGTATACGTAACAACAACAAAACTTCGGCTGTGGCAAGACATTGGCATGACAAATAACATAACTTGGCACAGATTCGATTTGCTATCCTAGAAATAGTTGAAAAGAGAGATCCACATGAAAACTTTCAGAAAACAATGGATCAACGAGAAACTTTCCGGATAGATCGTTTGAGTTTGCTGATTCCTAAAGGAATGAACGAGGAGATTAACTACATGTGTTTTTTGTAATTAAACATTCACGACTGCGTATGAACTCCCACAAAATGACCAACCAGTTCTGGAGTCCAGACATTGACATATGAAGCGGACGTAATTTGACACTTAGAGTGACATTTGTTTCTAATTTCATAATATCATGTACTAGATTGTCTAAAACATTGTTTGGGTGAAGGTTTTCTGCTTGTCCTTCCAGATGAAAAACCATACGTGACGTTTTAATTTAAACGCTACAGTCCTATTGTTTTACATTCACACTGGTGCCTGCTTTTTCATACCATTTCAGGGCTCAGGGTCACAGAACATCCCACTTAACCTAAAATCAGCCAGGGAAAACCCCCTCATAGTGGAAAGCAAAATCAAGAAAAAACTACTTTTGGGCAGGATCGCTGGACCTTGGGACCACATGCCTCTCAAAGAGTACATACTATCACCGCTAGGACTGGTCCCCAAAAAAGAGCCAGGGAAAATGAGACTAATCCACCACCTACCCTACCCCAAAGGCCTATCCCTAAACGACGGCATTCCACACACGGAATCCGCAGTTTCCTACACACACTACCTAGAGGCAGTAAGACGCATCCAGGAATGTGGCAGGAATGCCCTGATGGCCAAATTAGACATTGAATCAGCTTTCAGATTATTGCCTGTCCACCCGGACTCCCAACAATGGTTGGGTTTCACCTTCAACAACAAATTCTATGTAGACAGATGCCTGCCGATGGGGTGTGCAGTATCCTGCGCCCTATTTGAGCAATTCAGCTCCTTTTTTCAATGGGCTTTTCAAAAACAAAGACCAGGGTCCAAAGTAGTCCACTATTTAGATGACTTTATGGTCATGGGCCCAGCAAATTCAACAGAATGCAACAGGGCCCTGGCAAAATTAGAGGAAATGGCCGCCCTCTGGGGCATACCCCTAGCAAAAGAAAATACGACCAAACCAGCCACCAACATAATCTTCCTAGGCATTGAAATAGACTCTGCACAAGGGCTATGCAGGATCCCCAAAACAAAAATCGCAGAACTCGTGGAGAAGACACAAGCCTTGATAACTAAAGACAAGGGCACAGTCAAAGAAATACAATCCTTAGCAGCCAGTCTCAATTTCGCTGCCAGAATCATCCCGCAAGGGAGGATATTTTCCAGAAGCCTGGAACTGAAAATCAAATCATTTACCAAACCCCACCTACACATCCGACTAGGCACAGAGGTGAAACAAGACCTGGAAATTTGGAGGAATTTCTTAATAAAGCTCCACGGAACTGCACTTTGGCGAACACCTTTGAACACATGGGCAAAAAGAGTCCTTTTTACCGACGCAGCCGGGAGCAAGGGGTTTGGAGCCATACTAGACACAGAGTGGGTGGCAGAACACTGGCCCGACTCAGGCAGGCAGCAGGCAGGGTGGACTAAAAACATCACCCTCCTAGAAATTTTTCCCATTTGGCTAACATTACACATTTAGGGCAGGCAGCTGGCTAACACGGAACTCTTGGTGTGGTGCGACAACATGGCAGTCGTAGGCTCCATAAACAGAAGGTCTACCAAATGCCTTTTAGTACTAAAAGTTCTACGAGCCATCACAGCAGTCACATTGCAAGAAAACATTGTGATCAAAGCTAAGCACATTGCTGGGGCAGATAATAACATTGCAGGTGCCTTATCTCGCTTTCAGTGGCCAAGATTCTGGGAGCTAGCGCCTCACGCCCAGGAACAGATGACGCCAATACCGGCGGAATGCTGGGAAATCAAAAATAACAGCATCAACGCCAGCGCCAGAGAGCTCAGGCCGGGATGCACAACAGGAATCAGGCACCTCAAATACAGACGCCAATTATATAACGTCATCAACGCCAGTGCCAAAAAGCCATGGCCGGGATGTCCAGCAAGAAGCAGGCACCTCATACACAGGTGCAAATAATATAACGGCATCAACGCCAGGGTCAGAGAGCCTTGGCCGGGATGTCCAACAAGAACCAGGCACCTCAAAATCAGGTGCTAACACCTCTCCAGGTTTCCTCACGGAAATGGCAGGGAAAGCACTGGTAAGCACCACCGCAGCGCAGTACAGTAAGTGCTTACAGACAGTTTTTTAAGCCACACGCATAAAACACGTAGAATTAATAACCATGAAAGACATAGAAACCTTTTTAAAGTGGGCACATGAACAAGGCTTTAAGAGGGACTGGGCCAAAAGACATCTAGTCGCAGTGTCATATTTTTCTAAAATAAGGGGTGATTAGGACCCCACCCAAAGCCCCCTCATAACCTATACATTAAAAGGATGGGGCAGATAAGAGGGCCCACAGGTAGACACCCATCGCCCCCTTGATTTCTGCAAACTGGTACACATTACAAACCAGCTGGAAGCCATATGTTGGCATCCTTATGAGATCCTGCTGTTCAGAACAGCTTTTTTCCTAGCATACTTCGGTGCTTTCCGTGTGAGTGAACTCATTGCTTCCAGCACCAAGGCCAGCAACGGGCTGGGCGTCATGGAAGTCATGGTCCGACAGGAGAGCATCAGCATAGAAATACAACAATCCAAAACCGGGGCAAAAAGAACCATCAACATTTGTTGTATTGATGAGGAAGTAAACTGCCCAGTATGTATTACCAACCTTTACAATGCACAAAGACCCAAGGTTGGGGGGAGGTTCTTGATCCACAAGGACGCCTCGGCACTAAGCCGGTACCAATTTAAAGTGGTGCTGATGAAAGCAATCAACAATGCGGGGTGGGACCCCAAGGGCTTTGGCACCCATTCCTCCAGAATAGGTGCAGCCACCTCAGCATGGCAGGAAGGATTAGCCCCCCAACAGCTGAAAAATATAGGGGGCTGGAAATCAGACTGTTACAAAAGATACATCAGACCGCAATTAATATAGCCAGCCACCCTCACCCCCTCTTTTCTTTCTCCCCCCTTCATACAGAAACACCAGGCGAAGGGAGGACCTTCCTGCAATCAGCATGGATCGTCGGCCACTCTTTTATTTTCATAACGGGCCGATGGGCACAGGAGACCAATGAAAGGCCACCTTTCAGGAACACCATTGCCTCGTGGTGGGGCTACGGGGGCCTGCGGTGGGCAGAGATCCATGAAACATTAGCAGAGCTGGTCGCATACAGGGACCCGCCCGAATTCCTGATCATACACTTAGGTGGCAATGACCTAGTAACAGTGGGGAGGAGGCAATTACTCGAGGACATGTGCGCCTCCTTTGCAGGCATCACACACAACTGGAGAGGAACGGAAATATACTTTTCAGCCATCCTACCTAGGAGGAAATGGCAGGGGGCCAACTGTTATAAATCTGTAGACATTTCCAGATGAAAACTCAACAGGGGACTAGAGAAATTCTGCACAATAAGAGGACTGGGCTACATCAAGCACCCAGCCATTACACTGGGTGATCCTGACCTTTTTCACAAAGACGGCACCCACTTATCAACTAAGGGCATGGAATATTTCTTTAGAGAAATTACAGCAACTCTAGCCTCCAGGGGTTGTAAATAAGAGATACTTTCGGGGGAACGCGGTCAGCCTGCAACCTGCCCACGTGTGGCGGCACGGGCCAGAGGGGATAACCCGGTGCCCAAAAGTATTGTGTATTATCTTATGATATGTGATTATTGTTATAACCATATCTGTACAATAAAACCTAAGGCCTTGTATTGCCAACACTTCACAAACAATGTGTGAGACAAATTATTCTGGGTAAGGGTAGGTTTCGGCTAAGTACTATGATGCATGCATATGGGTTCAGCAGTTAACTCGGGAAATGAAGGTCCATGGCTCTTACACGAACAGCAAAACAGCCAGGACAGCCAGACATCAATTCCACTTTCACAACTGCACTTCTGCAACAGCTCGCGCGCAAATGCGCGTGCAGGGTGGATTATGTGGAGTTCTGGGAAAGGAGGTGTGCCAGACACTGTTAAAACAAAGGAGAGAGGGATGTAAGTGAATGCCAATTACTGCCAGTTCCTCGTAGTTGCTAGAAGTTGCTGGCAGTCATTAGCCTTCAGGAGTTCGTAGAAATAAAGTTTCATAAATTCATTTCGTACCGAGCTAATCCGCGGCAAACAGCCACTCGGGAAATGAAGGTCCATGGCTCCTACACGGACAGCAAAACAGCCAGGACAGCCAGACAGCATCTCCACTTTCACAACTGCACTTCTGCAACTGCTCTTCATTAAAAGCCGTTTTGCTTTATTTAGCAGGACCGTTTGTATCTTAGCAACTTAATGAGGGCTGAGGAAAGCTTAACCTGCTCGCCTTAAATTAAAAACAGATGACAGGTGCCGCCTTCAACGCCCATTCATTGTTAAATGTTTTCTATTTGCATCTGGATCATGTGTCGCATACTAAAACAGAATGTAGCACAGAGTCCAATATCCACGAAATACCAAGTGACTTTAACACGTTCAGAAAAGCCGATCATTCGTCGTTGTGGACGTCAGGCAGAGCTGCAGTGAACAGCAGGTGGTTCATTCTCTAAGTCAAATGAATACCTATACGTTTGTTTTTTTGCTATTGTTATGCTGCTGACTTTCAGCGTTTTAATAATTTAAAAACAGCAATGTGAACAGATTGTGGCAAGAAGGGATCACATGTGTTTGCAGCCCAAGGTCACAGGGCACTGGCCTCCTAGAGAGTCAAATATAAAAAAGCATTTGATGGCATGCATGCCAATATTATCCATTCCTTCTTGGTGACAGTAGTCACGTCCTGATATTGACCCTGCATTCTGGGAATTGTAGTCCTGGATTTATAATGGTGAAATTTGGGACTGCAGGTCCCAGAATGCAAAGTTAAATCCAGGACTGGATAGCGTCCCTTGAATGGAACACATAGTGTTGACGTGAATGTGAGGGTGCATTTAGAATATGTCGAGGTTGTGGAAAGGGGGAAGTTGCAGAGGCTGAAATGGGCAGAGGGTGAAACTGCGACAGCTGAGATCCTGCAAATGGCAATGCAAAAATGCTCACTATGCAGAGAATGAGAACTTGCAGGCACGAAGCTGGAGTGAATGAGAATAAGGATATCTTATGATATATTTTATTTATATCGTGCCCATACACAAGTGTTTCAGTGACCGACGAGGCAAGGGAGGGGTACAAGGGATGAAGTAGATGGAACAGGTAGAGTGGATGGAACAGGTAGAGTGGATGCAATAGGTAGAATGGAGGGAACAGGTAGAGTGGATGGAACAGGTAGAGTGGATGGAACAAGTAAAGTGGATGGAACTGATGGAGTGGATGGAACAGAACAAGTGGATGGAACAGATGGAATGGAAGGAACAGATGGAACAGCGGAGTGGATGGAAAAGTGGGAATGGATGGAACGGAAAGAGCAGATTAAACTAATAGAACGGATGGAGTGGATGGAACAGTTGGAGTAGATGAAACAAATGAAATGGATAGAACAAATGAAGTGGATGGAACAGATAGAGCACATGGAACGAATAGAGCAGATCAAACAGATGGAGTGGATGGAACAGAGGGAGTGGATAGAACAGATGGAGTGGATGGAACAGATGGAGTGGATGAAACGGATGGAGTGGATGGAACAGATAGAGCGAATGGAACAGATTGAACGGATGTTACTGATGGAGTGAGTGGAACACACGGAGTGGATCAAATGAATAGGAAGGATCGAACAGATGGAACACACTAAACAGATGGGAAGGAAGAAATGGATCTACGGAATGGATGTAGTAATTTATGTGGATGAAAGATTGAGTGATGGAATGGATAGAAAGACTAAGTAAACTAAATGATGAACCAGACGAAATTTATGAACAGATGAAGTGGAATGAACGGACAGAGTGATTCAAACGGATAGAATAGATGGTACAGATGGAATGCTCAATCTCAAGCGCCTATTGATAACCATCATATCACACTACCACGCTTACTCTCTCCTATACACCACCACTCAACTAGAACACAGTGATACTATGACAGATTCGGTATAGCTGTTCTCATGCTAACACCCGCCACATACTCCTCATCATCCTAATTAAACACAGCTAGCTGAGCACACAGCGCTAACCCAAGCGCCTCCTCAGGCCTAACACAGCCAGAAATCAGTCTGGGTGTCAACCCTCCAGATTGAACACATATACCTGATCTCCCAACCACCACACCTCCAGTTAGGAGGCAGCTATCATGCAACTACCACGCCGGCTGCACACATATCCGGTGCACCCATGCACCTTATGACCCTCTCTCTCTTAACTGACATGAACTATGGTTCCCGAGGGCGTGCAACCTACCAGCGCTTTGAGATCATACCAATGATACATAAGGCGCTATATAAATGCAAAGTAACATAACATAACAAAAATCTTACTAGGCCCAGTGACACTGAGGACGCGCAAGTGCAGGGGAGAGGGAAGGTTCAAGCGGCAGGGGAGGAGTGCTGAACACGTGATCAAAACAACAACAGGTAGTGCAGCCAGCAGGTGGCAAGTGCAGGAGCTAAGCGCAGACTAAGGGTGTTGATAAGTGCAGGTAAGGGGGCTGCAGGGTTGTAAATACAGACCCAAGTGCAAGGGTTGCCAGGAGGCAGTGTGGGTATCAGCTGGCTGGGCAGGGATCGGGCCCGAGATCAGAGGGTAATCAGGTGCCCAGTGCAGGAACAGACAGATTAGCAGGGGAGAGGAAGATAGAAGGCAGAAGCAAAGAGGAAGGTCTTGAGGTGCTTCCGGAACAGGAGGTGGTTCTCCTCAAGTTTCAGAGAGGAAGGGAGGCTGTTCCAGAGGGAGGCTCCAGCTGAAGAAAGAGGTCTACCACCAACTCGTTGCTTGGAGAAGCGACAGACCCTGAGGGAGTTGGAGGTAGAGAAGCAAAGAGCTTGTGTAGGAAGGTATTTTCAAAGGGAGAGTTGAAGGTATTGCGGACCCAGGCCCCAGAAGGCCTTGTGGACAATGCAAAGGGTCTTGCAGCCACTGGGAGCCAATGCAGAGATTTCAGTGCTGGAGAGATACGATCCCTGGGCTTGAGGCAAAGGACCAGTCTCGCAGTCCTGTTCTGGATGAGTTGCAAAGGGCGGAGATAAGTAGCAGCAGGCCCGGCTCCAGGAATTTTTATCTGGGTGGGCCAGGTTTGTGATCAGGGAGGCCAACCTTTTCTCAGATAAGTGATCCCGCAAAAAATGTCTTCCTGGATCTGAAAAATCCATTTGCCCTTAATTTGCCCTTACCTTCTTTAGTCTGTAAGACTGCTTTATACGGTGCAGAAGCCTGGATTGTTAAGACCAGGGTTGACATATTTACCCACAAAACTACTTGAATGTCAATATGCAATTGCCCACGATGACCTCTTATTTGACATGTTTACTTTGCTATTTTGAATGTCACCATTTTGATCAATAAATGTGGCCTTATATTTTCCAAAGAAAGATGTGTGTATGTCTCCTTGGCTGGCCCTGACCCCTGCACTGCCCATCTATTAAACCATACTGCAAACTGGATCACTTCTAGGGGCTCCTAATTGTGGCAGGAAAGGCACAGTGAGATTAAATGATTTCCCCAGGATTACACACTTTGGTTAAGTGGTAAAGCCAGAATGTCATCATAACCTGAAATGTAGGTACTTGACCACACATCTTCCCAGCTAAAGTTGGTACAAATACGTATTGAAGTTTGGTTTTAAATACCTAAAATATTGCAATTCTGGGTCTTTGTACACAAGTCACTTTTTGTACAGATTTTGAAATGGTACTTATACCCTGCTTACCATAGCTGTTACTCTGTATATAAAAGAAACTTTAAGTGATAAGGATGATTTATGGGAAAACATGTTTAATTGTTATGAATTGCATACGTGTATGCCTTGAAAATAAAAAAGTTTTAATTTGTAAGTTCCTGTATTTGATTTTTCTCTTTACTTTTCTTTTTCAATTTATTTCATTTCTTTTTCTTACTTTGCTAATTTATTTTGTAAAGGTTTGTAATAACAAATAATAATGCTCACTTTTATACAGTTTACTTTAAAAATGCACAAGTCACATGATAAACCAACCTGGCAATCTGTTCATCATTGTAGAATCGGGTTGATGAAAAAGAGTATTGGGCAATTTTGTTTTGAAGCCAAATTGCATAGAGGGGACTGCTACTGTTTGCACTTCTTTGCAAAAGGGCCCATACAGGCAATTTGAATTGTTTCCACAAGGTACTGGAAAAGTATATATCAAAACATAGGCAAAATCGCTGTTTTACTTCACATTTGCACTATGTGTCTGGAAAAGTATAAATCTCTGCCACAATTAACGATTTGGAATCTGCTTCCTTTTACCAATAAAGTTACAATCATATGTGGTAATTTTCCAAGTCCTGTGGAGTGGAAATGGTGGCGGTAAAATGTTTGATTGAACCTTTATTTTCCCTGTTCTGATTGAAAGCTTACAAGCCAGAATGCTTATTAATCAGAACGTACAAAAAATCCCATACAGACACAAAGTGAAATGAAATGCATAACAAAGTCATTGCTTCACACAGCTTATTCTGTACCCCCATCATTTCTAATCACCCAACAGCCACACTAATCTCTTCCTATTTTAATTAATCTGCATCTGAGACTTGTTAAAACGATAAGGCGTCACTGGGAGGACCTGTGCAGCCCTGACTGACTTTGAGGGGGGAAAGGCAGAGCAAGGGTTCCCCACTGACATTTGTCCATTGTCCGATTGTTAAATCCACCTGTGATTGCACTCTGCAGGAAATATTTCAATACACTTTTTTTACGTTTTTTCAACAGATGTGCACCGTTTATACATTGCCAGAAACATATTAAGAAATGCTCTTATCTTGTGTTATTTTCGAAGTTTCATGATCAATCTTCTGAGAGCCCCAAATGTTTATTGGGGGAAGTGGAAACAATCCTCCAATCCTGCACCCGCCCCCCCCCCCCCTCTGTAGCTGGTGGGATCCCACAGTAAATAACTTCAATTTCTGCTACTGCCTAAACACCTAGCAGGTATATCATACTTTTCAAACAAGACCCACAATACACATGATGTATTCAGTTTGCATACAGTCATCATTTTTACTCCAATAGTATGATGTTATTAAGGCACTACTCATATGAGCATTTCATGAAATGTTCTGGCCAGGCAGACTAGGCTGCCACACAGACAAATATGCACAATATTTATGTCAGAACCCCACTGGTTTGTATGCATGAGAAGATGATCTGAAGTTGGTCCATAGATGCCATCCTAGCCTTGATATGTTCAGGTAGTTTCTTGTTGGACCAACTCAGTGAGGCGCAGCTTGAGTCCCTAGGCGTCGAAAATAAGGCTCCCACATCAGGGCATGTATACTTTCACTTAGGGAGATAGACTGAAACCAACACACATTGGCAAAGCCAACAGTTAGGGCTTTTGAATACACATGGCAAAGGTATTTGCCAGGCACTGCCACAAGGGTACCACCAGGCAATAAGGTGGGAACATCTAGAAAATGATGCGAGTGCCTAGGCATATGATGTCATTGTCTGGAAAATGCCTGTGTAATACTTATACACATGTCAATACGGTTGACTTTGCGAATGCTTGTTTTAGGATTCCAGTGCAAGGAACAGATGTGGGGACGCCATGTTGCTGTTAAATCTACTGGCTGAAAACACCATGTTAAGAGATTCTTTTTATTACAACAGGAGCTCATCTACAGAGGCAATTAAGTCACTGAAGACTCAAAAGAATGCTTAGATGACAAGCATGCCCAATACAACACTATGTTTGATGTTACTTTGTGACAGAGATAGCTCAAAGAGTGCCCAAGAGGATATGTTTCAGCAGGGAGGGGGCAGATAGTTCGTGGGAATGCCATAGAGATTAACATGTCAATGGATATGTAAACAACGAAACACGTCCATTGAATGTGCATCCCTCCTAACATCCTTTATCCATCCTATCTGTGGTCCAATGCAATTGTTCTGGCTTACACCTAATAGCCTACTTCAACGCCTTACATCAAATCACTTTGATTTTACTACACTCTTCCCTCCAGAATTACATTGTTCTTACTAGCAACCTCATTGTTTCACTTATACTCAAGTAGTTCATGCAGCAGAATATATACTTTGAATGGAATTTGTAAGGGCTCTCAGTCTGATGGATGTAAGTCTCTGAATCAATCTTAACCACTGCCATTACTTCGGTCAGGCTTCCATACCGTTATTTACGAATCAGCCTTGGCCTCCCTGCCATTATGTGAGCAGCCCTGCCCAAACTGGACCACAAGGCCTAAAAATGCTTGCGGTATCTTGTGTTCCAGTCAATGAGCCTCATTACGAGTTTGGAGGTAGCCATGGTGATATTAGCGCCATGGCTGCCTCCAAACTTGTTCCGACTCCGCCCTGGTGAATGGAGCAATTACCGGTCCATTCCAAGGTTGGCGGGACCGGTAATTCCCCATTCACCAGGGCCCTTCATCATTCCCATTTGAGCCCCCAGAGGGCTCAATGGGAATGGGGAAGGTGCTAATAACGGTACCGCAAATTGCGGTACCGTTATTAGCTCCAGAGTCCCTTTGCGGGTCCCGTGTTTAACGCCTGGAAAAACCAGGCATTAAGGGAGGACCTGCAAAGGGAACTTGTAGTAGGGCGGTAAGGGATTACCGGCACCGGTGCCCTTACTGGTGCCGGTAATCCCTTACCGCCCACCTCGTAATGAGGCCCAATGTAACTTGTCAGGGTCCTCAGCCGTGTTGGCACCTGCTGTAGAAATCTGCGTTCAAGCATCATCACCTTCCATTTATTGTTTTCTGCAGTTAACCATCTTATTAGGCAGGATTGGAACAACAGTTATATTCCCACACATAAAAATATACATTCAATTACAGAAATCTACTTGATGGGTTTCAAAAAATAGCTACCTTATAAATGAAAGGTTTGAAATGTAAGTAAGATTAAAAGTGCAGTTAAAAAAGCAACGCAGGATCTTGCTAGACAGTTGTAGGCTGCCTGCTGGAGCAAGTGTACCACCTTACTTAGAGGTGTGAATGGCCCTCCATATCCCTGGTCATTTCTGCTTTCATGGCTGTGGGGCATAAAGCATTGTCCAGAGCAAGCAAACAAATCCTGACTAAGCCTCCTGCAGTGCCGCCCCTCAGAATGCTAATCGCAATAAATCCCCCCAGCCGGTTTCTACCCCCTTAGTCTCCCCACCCCCCCAGGTCCCTGTGGCGGTTAACGTTTATTTTTAGTTTTTTATTCCATATAGTTAAAATACATTCAACCTTTTGATGAAAAAAAGGAAGACAACCTCACACCACTGTCAAGGCCTCCTTTCTAGCAGGGTTGGACTGACCCACCGGGACACCGAGAATTTTCCCGGTAGGCCTCGGGCCATAGGGCTTCTTTTCTTGGAGGAAGGATACATGGGGACTCAAATTTAAACTATCACTCGCCATTCGGGGATATGCATCCATACAGGCCAGCCTGGGTGTGGCCATTCGCTGCATGATTTGTTTGCCTGCCAGCCCGCCCCTGACCCCCTGTCCATGGATTTTGGGGCTTGCGCTCTCGTTGCACTAGGGTGCGTGCACATTTAAATCGCACACGTGCCCTAGTATGCTCTGTGCTGTCGAGTCACATGCACAGATGTCGCTGTGACTGTGATTGAATGTGCCACTGCCACCTGAGAGTCACTGCCGACAGATAGTCTGAGCGCTGTGCTGGTACCGGGCCCATGCCGTGTGCTGTGCCCGTGTTCACGGTGTGCTCTGACAGATTCAATAAAGACAGCCAACCAACCAGGTGAGGTGGGCCACACTGCCTCCATCGGCAGACAGCAGCAGGTGACCCAAGTGACGATGGGGCTGAGAGCTGCTGAGGGCAGTAGCCAGACCTGAAAGCTAAGGGATTATCTGTACGTGCGTGCCTCTCTCCCATTCTGCGGAGCGCTTCTGGCCCTCACTCTCACCCTATGCGGTAAACCTTTTCCAATGTGCTGCAATATTTTCTAGCCATCATGTTACAATGTTTTCCTTGTGTTGCTATCCTGATTGCAAGTGCTGAACTTTGTTCTTACTGTGATGCCATGGACTCCACCTCTGCTGCAATGTGTTCCCCCTGTTCTGTAATCATTTACCAGCCGGGGTCGTGTAATACGTTCTCCATAAACTCTAACATTCCCCTTCCTGTGCTTTAATGTTCCCTGCCTGAGCTATACTGTAAAACAGCACCCTGTTTACCTAATATCCGCTCCTTGTGCATTGATCCCCCAGCACCGAACTGAACAAGGATGGTTATCGGGGTGTAGTGGGAATACTGGCAAACCGTAGACCTATTAAAATGCACTTCAGCTCTGCTATGCAAGACCAAACTAAACTGCTAATCCATTACTGCCACTCACACCCATCTCTACAAATGTACCTTAACATGACCTAAAGAGGCCACTACCTATGTCATTATGGAGGCTGACACACCGCTCTGCTAATGCACCTCTTCCCAATCAGCCTCAGCACTGACCTCCATTGACGCCTGCTGTTCCATTACAGCAACTAACACAAAGCTCATCTGACTGTCACTACTACTCCACCCTTACCAGCAGTAACCACGTTGCTTCTATTACAGCTATTCACGAAACTGTGCTAATGGACCTCAATCCTAGCCAGAACAACCCCTGTTGTTCCATAACAGTGGCTCACATAATGCTCTACCAATGAACCTCAATCCTGGCTAGCTGCAACCTCAGTTGTTCCATTACAGTGGCTCATACACACACAGATCTGCCAATGAACCCTTCATCCTGGCCTGCAACACCTCCTGTTGTTCCATTACAGTCAGTGGCTCCTTCACATGCAGCTCTACCCGTATAACTCAACACTGGCTAGAAGCAACCCCCATTATTCCATCACAATCACTACCACAAAGCTCTGCCAATGGACCTCAATCCTGGCCAGCTGCTTTCTGATCTTTCATGCTTCTGGTAGTTGGTGAGGTCTGCATACCCCCTGATTTGGCCCTGATAACCAGGTCTAAGGTTATGCTGTTTCTGGACAGGGAGGAGTTGTGTGTGTGTGTGTGTGTGTGGTTTTGGGGAGTTCCAGCACCGCCCTCCGCCAACCCCTTATCTTATCCGGTTATATTTTGGGTGCCTTAACATGGCATCTTTGCTTTTGGGCCCCTCTGTCTCTGCAAGCACAATAACACATTCCAGTGATTCCAGAATTTCTCTGGCTTCGGAGGGGGGCTGCAGGGCGTGCAGATGGCGTCTCGGGCCCGCAGGTGGCACTTAGCAAGGTCCTTACCCCAGTGTGCTGTAATATTCTCAGTGGGGGTAGTATGCTCTCCCAGTGCTGTACTCTTCCAGCCACGTGCTGCAATATTCTCACTGTCTGCTGTACCATCCACTTGCCGCTGTAACATTGGCCTCTTCTGCTGGTACATTTGTTCCCTGTGGAGTGCACCTCTCTTCCTGCACTTTAACGCCCCACCCTGTGTGCTGTAATATATCAGTGTGGTGTGATTTCCCAAAAACACCTGCACTAAATCTCTCCTTGCTCAACAATCCTCGGCAAGTACATTATGCCCTGGCCACCCCCTTGCTCCACATACTCTCTGTCCTCCCCTTCACCTCCCCAATCCTCTGGACTCCGATGGTAATTTAATATCTGCTCGGCTGATACATGGGTGCCTGGCTGCGCAGATGTCTTCTCGCTGCGCTGAGCACCCCACCCCACAGCTTATGAATGCTGTGTAATCCTCCAGCCCACCACATCTCGATGGTTCCCCTGGTATGTAAAACCCCAGCCCCATGCTGTAATATTTCTTGCACATAAGAAAAAAACCCTTCCATATTATGCAATCCCTTAGCCCTGCATAAAGCCCAGCCCTGTGCTGTACCATGACCTACCCATTATTAAACAAACAAAAATGGGAGCCCTGGTGGACTGGCAGCAAAACGGGCAAAAGTAATGTTAGGAACACACTAAGGGGACTACTGCTGGTGTTGGTGCTAGTGTGGTTATTGATTTTTAACCACCAATGACATAATATGTATTTGCGCCAAAATCGTCCACCCCTGTGCTGTAATATTTCTCCCTCTGCTTTAGCAATCGCATTTGCCGTCACACCGCCATGCCGTGGGATTCCTGTGTTGTAATATTCACTACACGCTCTCTTATCCTCATCTCTGTGCTGTTTTTTTATTCGTTTGGGCTTCTAGATGGCGCTTGCACCAGCTATAAATGAAAACTATTGCTTTAAAGTATAGATAGGGAGAAATCGGCTATGAGGAAGGACACCCAGCGTGTAGGTGTTGTTTGGTTATTGGCCCACCCATTGACTGCCCATGATAATCCCTATGGCTATTCCCACCCAGTTCCCGTCCCTCCCTGGCAGAAACACCTCCTCCAGAGAACTCTTTGACTTTGCTTTAAGCAAGCCTTACCATCAAAGCTTGCACTCAAAGTGCCTGCCAGTGTTTTGTCAAAGCAGCCTTCTGAGAGTTAATTACTTAGTCTCGGGAGGATAGCTCAGCGGGTCACGGGAGGATAGCTCAGCTGCAATGTGCTTGCCTTGGAAGTAAGATGACACAGAGCAACACAGGTTCGAGCCCCGGGTCTGCACTTAGAAGCCTCTGGGTATTAAGTGCGTTATAAATAACTTATCATATCAATTGGAGTTGTAAAAGCACTACTGGTGTAATAAAAATGTCTTCACCAGGTCTGCTTTTAGACGGTCTATTTATAAGCACTATGCATACCCTTCACTTAAAGGGATGGTCTAGTAAACATTTTTATTTAAAAAATAGATAGGCAACATAAAAAAACTAGCATTCTCCGTTTTGAAACTTCGTATGTAAAATTTTGAGCTATCAAGCTCAAAATTCGCAAAAGCAAGCACATGGGCGCATCCATTTTGTGAAATGGAGGCCCTCCTATGCTGGCTTTTGCTTTTGCGGCACTAATGAAGGAAAAGCCAGCCAGCTGTAGTAAACAAAGGCTACCGCTGGGTGGCTTTCCCTTCATTAGTGCTGTAGGCGGAGGACGGGGACCGGAGACCAGAGCAGGAAAGCTGCAGCTGAATCTCGGTAAGTGCTATTTATTTATTTTTTAAAAATAAGCACTAGCTGCGTTTTTTTTTCTAAGTTTCCCGGGCTGGAGGAGCCCGAAAAACTTAGAAATAAAACCGCAGCTTTAAAAACGTTGTATTTATGTTTGCGGTCGCTTTTGAAGCGACCGCAAACATAAATACAACGTTATGTGTTGGAAAACGCTGCGGTTTTTCTTTCCAAGTTTCTCAGGCTCCTCCGGCTCGGAGGAGCCTGAGAAACTTGGAAAGAAAACCGCAGCGTTTTCCAACACAACCGCGTGTGTTTCTGCCTGCTGTGGTTATCACTTTGGGTCTCCGGTGCTCACCGGAGACCCAAAGTGAAAGCCACAGCAGGCAGAAACACACGCGGTTATGTTTACATGCCGCGTAGTGTTTCTACCTGCAGCTGATTTCCCATTTGGGGCTCTCGGGCTCCCCGTGGGAAGCCCGAGAGCCCCAAATGGGAAAGCAGATTCAGGTAGAAACAACGCGGTTGTTTTCCGCAATGCCGCGTTGTTTCTGCCTGAATCTGCTTTACCATTTGGGGCTCTCGGGCTCCCCGTGGGGAGCCCGAGAGCCCCAAATGGTAAAGCAGATTCAGGCAGAAACAACGCGGTTTTTCTTTCCAAGTTTCTCAGGCTCCTTCGAGCCGGAGGAGCCTGAGAAACTTGGAAAGAAAAACCACAACGTTTTCCAACACAACGTTGTATTTATGTTTGCGGTCGCTTCAAAAGCGACCGCAAACATAAATACAAGGTTTTTAAAGCTGCGGTTTTATTTCTAAGTTTTCCGGGCTCCTCCAGCCCAGAAAACTTAGAAAAAAAAACGCAGCTAGTGCTTATTTTTTAAAAAAAAAAAAAATAGCACTTACCGAGATTCAGCTGCAGCTTTCCTGCTCTGGTCTCCGGTCCCCGTCCTCCGCCTACAGCACTAATGAAGGGAAAGCCACCCAGCGGTAGCCTTTGTTTACTACAGCTGGCTGGCTTTTCCTTCATTAGTGCCGCAAAAGCAAAAGCCAGCACAGGAGGGCATCCATTTCACAAAATGGATGCGCCCATGTGCTTGCTTTTGCGAATTTTGAGCTTGAATAGCTCAAAATTTTACATAGGAAGTTTTAAAACGGAGAATGCTAGTATTTTTTTTTATGTTGCCTATCTATTTTTTAAATCAAATTTTTTACTAGACCATCCCTTTATACTGTTAAAAATAAACACTGCAAAGCCAACAGTTTTGGCTTGTGTATATGTATTAGGCATTTGCCAGGCACTGCTAATAGATGTCCAGGTACTCAGACCGTTTTGCACCTGCTACCATTAATGCCCAGTTAATACCAATACGGCGATGCTTGGAAAGTGCTCTTCCCATGCCTACACAAACTGTTGGCATTGCCAATGCTTGTTTTCAATGTGATGAAATCGACCAGCCCTATTTTGCAATAGTGCCCCTTGGTGCAGTAATATCTTCCTGTGCACTAATATTGCTCGCTCGTGCAGCGAAATAGGGGCCACTTTGAACAAATGTTCCACGGCCTCTTTTGTTTGCCAGTCTGGCCCTGTTTTCTAGGCGGGCCAGGGACTTGCCTTGGGGGACCTGGCCCCTCTGGCCCCTGTGCTGGAGCTGGGCCTGAGTAGCAGGCAGATTTAGGCAGAGGCTGTTGCAGTAGTCCAGCCTAGAGAGAACCAGAGCTCGAGAGACAGTGAGCTTCTGGGGGAAGGAGAGGAAAGGAAGAATACCTCTGAGGAGGTGCAGCTGATAGTGTGACTTTTTAGAGACGTCAGAGATGTGTGGAGAAAAGGAAAGCATGGAGTCGAAGGTGGGAGCAGGGAGAGGGCCAAGGGAGGCTGGCCAGAGAGTGACAGGAAAGGATGGTGGCGGAGTACCAATGAGGAGGATCTCTGACTTACTGGCAATATGGCAGAGGTCTTTGGCGACACACCACTCCTGGATTGCAGACAATCAGAGATAAGAGAGGGAGAAGAGGTGGCGGAGCGGAGCCAGAAAACGAGTGGAGTGTCATCGGCATAGCACTGAAAGTTGGAGCAAAGAACAGCAATGCGGTACGCGAGGGGTACCAGATATTGGTTGAAAAGCCAGGGGAGAGGTTAGACCCCTGGGGAAAACCATGGGTGGAGAGTGAGATAGAGGAAAGGAAAAGGAGTCTGATGAGACAAAATGTGAGATAACACTGAGGGCAGATGATGCAAAGCTTACAATGGTACTGATGATATCATGGGTGGTGTTCCTCGAGAATATTTGGCTCTGTCAGTTATGTAATTTGCAAAATATAGAATTTCAAGATTTACACAGATATTTTCCCGATTTGGCTTGTGTTTGGCCCTTAGAACCAGGCCACACCCCCTAGCTCAGCGCTGTCTCGGCCCTAACCATGAACTCCTGACTCTCCCAGCTCTACCCAGTCCCCACTGTAGATCCTGTCAGGATGGCAGTAAAATTCAAACTGAAACGTTGTGGTTGCCGGGAGTGATGGGGTGTTGGAGCAGCACTCTGGTTGTTTTCATTCATACTGATTTGTCAACGCTATATTTGGTATGCCTTACAGGAAAGCACTCGGACAAGAAAGAGGGATGTAGAGGAAATGGGCCGGATACTTACCGGTAATCTACATTACTCCTAGTCCTACTCTTCCTCGTCATTGTACTTGTGCCCCACCTCACCACTCTGGTGCAGCCTAAATAAAAGTCACCATGTGTTAGGGGGTACTGAACTGACACGATGTGGCGCCTGGGAGTGTTAAGCTCTCCGTAGCGAGGGGTGGGGCATGTGCAATCGATTAAAAACGATGGAATGGATGCCTGATGGGGAGGTTGGGACCACACAAGTACACACTGTGTCGAGGAAGAGCAGGACTATGAGTAATGAAGATTATCGGTAAGTAATCGGCTCATTACGCCTCTTAGATAATGAAAACGACATCATGTCTATAAAATATATGAAGCGATAGTAAATTAAATATTTAATGCTTGTAGTCCATTATTTTAAAGGTCATACATTTACTACACTAGAAGCACACTACATCGTTACCGTGACAGTTGCTGCCACTGAGAGTGACACGCGCTGGATATCACCAGGGCCGTTGTTTTGGTATAAGGACTGATACGCGCTAGATATGAAAGTGCTCGGAATTATGAGTACTTGTCCCAGTCAATACCTTTCACACCGCAGTCAGAAGCGCCAGACCACCCCCCGCCTCCCCCCCATCAGACTCACTTTCCACGCCTTCAGACCCCCTGGTGCAGCGTGTGCTGCCCCCGGACCACTGGGTGCGCACGGCGACGTCATTGTGTGGAGAGTTAGACCCTGGGGGCCCCTCTCCGCCCGCCCGCCCCGGCTTTATAAAGCAGCTCCACCTGTGCGCTCCAGAAGCCCCGTCAGCAGCACCATGGAGAGCGCCCCCCGCCTGCCCCTGCTGCTCCTGCTCAGCTCCGCACTGCTGCTGCTGGGCGCCGTCGGGCAGGAGCCCGGGGACCTGGAGCCCCGAGCCCTGGACTTCTATTCCAGCCTGGAGAACGCGTCCCACGAGAAGGAACTGGTAGGAAGTTTGGGCTAATAAATTGCCGTCTTTGCTTTTCGCTGCACTGCAACTCCTCTGTTTCCAGCTTGTGTCGTGGCGCTTGTGTTTTCCCAACAATTGCTAAAGAAGAACAATTTGCTATTGGCAGGTGCTGGGTGTAAGCCCCCCGTTGGCGGCTCTGCCTTTGACAAGTTGTCTTACCCCCTTGTGTTTTTTTTAGATTGAGGCATTGCAAGAAGTGTTGGAAAAATTGAAGAGTAAAAGGCTTCCGACCTATGAGAAGAAGTATGGACAAGTCCCCATGGTGAGTGGTTGATGTGTTTTAAAGTTATTTGAAAAGTAAGTGTAAGTGGAAGGTGGGTTGCCGCCCCCCGTCATGTGTTGGTGGTAAGTCAGATTGACCCCTATGCATTCATCACTTTTCTTCCAGGCTATGTCAGCAACACCCCTTCATTTAAGCGTACACACGTGGGATACTCACCTTTCCATCATTCTGGGGGTACGTACATGTGTGTAGCTAGGCAGGCGCCAAGAAGCGGGATTGGATCCATCCCAGGGGTGAGGAGGAGGGGTGCCATTGGGAATGGGGGCGAACTGTACGCTGTTATAGAGAGGCGGCGGGCACCGAGCAGCCGCACGCTGGTACTGGTACGCCATGTGTGCGCCCTGAGCTGCGGGGCTCTTTCTATTGGAATCTTCCTTGTGTCCTGGAACCACAGTCCAGGTCACAAGATCACGACCCGTGGGACGACTTCACACCCGAACAGTGAAACAAGTCAGATGCGAAACCCAGCTGCATAAAGCACCTGCAATGCGAGCGCGACAACCTTGCACAATGGCCCCGAGCGAGTGGCGACATGTTCGCGCATCTGGGGGAGGAAGCATTTGAAAAGAGCCCGCAGGACTTAGTCGATACGACAACATGGCGCTATCTGAGGACCATGTGTTATTTTATTTATTTAAACTCTTATACAGCACTGGTCCTACCCAGAGGCCCTCGGAGAGCCTTGCAAAGTCCCAAAGGGAGGCGGCGAAGAAGAAGTTGCAATGTTTTCAGGCTAGGAAGATAAAGAAAGGCAAAGGTTACCTGGTGGGGGTCTGGCTTGATTAGGGGCAGAGGACGTCCTATTGTTAGTCATCCACCAGGGTCGCCTTGCTATGATGATATGGGGAGGGGGGGGGGGGGAAGGGGAGGGGTTATGCATCAGGAGATAAAACAGCCTTGGCTTCTGGAATCTGACATGCACTGGAAATGCATGTTTAGATCCGCTCCTCACTTGCACATGCACTGGAAATGCATGTTTTAGATCTGCTCCTGACTTGCACATGCACTGGAAATGCATGTTTAGATCCGCTCCTCACTTGCACATGCACTGGAAATGCATGTTTAGATCCGCTCCTCACTTGCACATGCACTGGAAATGCATGTTTAGATCCGCTCCTCACTTGCACATGCACTGGAAATGCATGTTTTAGATCTGCTGCTGACTTGCACATGCACTCGAAATGCATGTTTGGGAATGCATGTTTAGATCTGCTGCTCACTCGTACATGTAGATCTGCTAATCACATGCACTGGTGCATGTTTAGATCTGCTCCTCACTTGCACATGCACTGGAAAGGCATGTTTAGACCTGCTGCTCACTTGCCCATGTAGATCTGCTGCTCACTTGCACATGTAGATCTGTTCCTCACTTGCACAAGTAGATCTGCTGCTCACTTGCACATGTAGATCTGCTGCTCACTTGCACGTGTGGACCTGCTCCTCACTTGCACATGTAGATCTGCTCCTCACTTGCACATGTAGATCTGCTCCTCACTTGCACATGTAGATCTGCTGCTCACTCGCACATGTAGATCTGCTGCTCACTCGCACATGTAGATCTGCTCCTCACATGCACTGGTGCATGTTTAGATCTGCTCCTCACTTGCACATGTAGATCTGCTCCTCACTTGCACGTGTGGATCTGCTCCTCACTTGCACGTGTGGATCTGCTCCTCACTTGCACGTGTGGATCTGCTCCTCACTTGCACGTGTGGACCTGCTCCTCACTTGCACATGTAGATCTGCTGCTCACTTGCACATGTAGATCTGCTCCTCACATGCACTGGTGCATGTTTAGATCTGCTCCTCACTTGCACATGCACTGGAAATGCATGTTTAGACCTGCTCGTCACTTGCACATGTAGATCTGCTGCTCACTTGCACATGTAGATCTGCTCCTCACTTGCACATGCACTGGAAATGCATGTTTAGACCTGCTCGTCACTTGCACATGTAGATCTGCTGCTCACTTGCACGTGTAGATCTGCTCCTCACTTGCACATGTAGATCTGCTCCTCACTTGCACATGTAGATCTGCTCCTCACTTGCACATGTAGATCTGCTCCTCACTTGCACATGCACTGGAAATGCATGTTTAGACCTGCTGCTCACTTGCACGTGTAGATCTGCTCCTCACTTGCACATGTAGATCTGCTCCTCACTTGCACATGTAGATCTGCTCCTCACTTGCACATGTAGATCTTGCACTGGAAATGCATGTTTAGACCTGCTCGTCACTTGCACGTGTAGATCTGCTCCTCACTTGCACATGTAGATCTGCTCCTCACTTGCACATGTAGATCTGCTGCTCACTCGCACATGTAGATCTGCTCCTCACATGCACTGGTGCATGTTTAGATCTGCTCCTCACTTGCACCTGTGGACCTGCTCCTCACTTGCACATGTAGATCTGCTCCTCACTTGCACGTGTGGACCTGCTCCTCACTTGCACGTGTAGATCTGCTGCTCACTTGCACGTGTAGATCTGCTGCTCACTTGCACATGTAGATCTGCTCCTCACATGCACTGGTGCATGTTTAGATCTGCTCCTCACTTGCACATGTAGATTTGCTCCTCACTTGCAGCTGGGCTTCAGATTGCCCTGGGCAACTGATAGTGAATACACAGCCACTTAAGGCAAGAGTAAATTCCGGGCAAAGGAAGGCCATCATTTCCCAAAGATATCTCACGGTGCAACATCCCAGACACATCTGAACCGAGTTCTGGGTTCATAAGGTGATAATACCAGAAGATAAAATCATTGTAAGCAAGCAGAAAAATCATGATACGTAAATCGGATACATTGGTTAGTAGCACTAGAACATGTTGTTATTTGCTTAATTAAAACCAGCATTTAAGCCATGCTTGTAAATGAAACACTTTTAAATGAAGACTGAAGGCAAACATTTTTTTAAATTTAAAAGACCCATTACACAGAGTTTGTAAAAACCAATGTGGACATTAAACCATTTCAAGAAAAAACGACAGGCCTCTGCCATTATAAGTGAGCCCGTGCACGCCGTTGCTGCCCCTTCATGTATCTTTATCTCAGTAAGCTTCTACATCTCAGTGCACGTGCCAGTGAGTCACTATGACTACAGGTGTGATCTAGGCCAGGAAGAATGTGCATTTCTCTAGACCAATCATGACACATGGTACTAGCCAATGATGAATGAGGCTGGCTTCCTTGCCCGGCCCCCCCAGAGCTTTCAATGCCACGGGTGGACCTTTGACAGAACAGCCACAAGCTTTAGTCTCACCGGCCAAGCAGTTTCATATGTGTCCAACAGTGCTATCATTCCTGTCTCCTGGAATATCGACCTTCCATGTGCTTGACAAGGCTCCTGATTACCGGAGAAATGATCAGGATTGGCAAAGCTGGTTCAGTCCATTCTCTAAATACTCCGGCGCTCACTCCCAGTTAAACCTAAAGGTATGCCTGGCTCTCGAAGCCACTATACTCCTAGGACTGTCCACACACATTCCCGGTCCCGCCATGGATCCAAACAATAGTCATGCGATCATTCCTATTCTCCACAGCTGCCAAACACAATCCAGCAATCCCAAACACCGCAGGGCATGCTCTTCTTTCTGCATTCTAGAACTATCTAAGGTCCCGCTGAGGAGACCAACAATCACCCGTGCCACCACAAATCACCCTACCGCTCTGCATCCCTTGCCTTTCTGCCAGCCAGTTCCCGCTTTCCCATCCTCTGCTCTTCTCCCCGGCCCCGATCATGTTTCCTTCTATGAACTAAGGTTTGGATGACGCTGACACAATACACCGATCCTGGTACAAGCCTAGACGATCTAAGACCACCATGCTGGAAAACTGGCGCAGTAGAAAAGCATCAGAACATAACAAGCACAATATTGGCAGGTAGCATTTGGTTGTTGCTGGAACTCTATGGGCTGCCAGGCTTAAGGACAGGCTTACTCTTTTGCAAAAACACTGTGGTATATGTACTACGAAATGTATAATGGGTAGAATGATATGTTATGTTAAGTTGATTTATACCGCGCACTGCTGCCAGTTCCATGCTCCCCAGGCGCTATAATGTAATACATTCGCTAGATCATAAACGGTGAGGCATTCTCAAATATATCTCTCGGTGACCGGTGCTAGAAATTGAAAACATTTATTATTGTCAATTCTTAGGAGCGGCGGGGCTTTGGGAAGGAGTTGCCGGGACCCAGGTGCGTTGACCCCAGCCAGGTTGTGCAACAGTATCTACATAGACCACAATCCTGGCGATTTGCATAAAAGCAAAAGCATTATGGGAACGACATAATGGCCACAATTTTAAATGTTTAACATGTCTTATAATGGTTCATTAAGAAAACCTTTTAAGCGAATAATGGACTCCTCTGTTTTGATTAGTCACAATATTCACACTAATAAAGAGATGTCTGTAAAATGCAGGACATATCTACGAGTTTGGACAGCAGAAAAACTGTATGTGAGGCTTCAGCAGTTTCCGAAGGGTTTCTGAAGGCAGACTACAGTACTCCGTGCTCTGAACGCTCGTTGAAGAATGGGCTGTGAAGCGGAGCAAGGTGCGTTACACTGAGCAGACTGCTTTCAGAAGACTCAGCACAAATGCAGAGTCTTCTGAAAGTGGTCTGCTCCATGAGGCGCAGCATCTGTGAGAGTCGTGTCTGGGACCCACTGGGTCTGAAGGATGGAGCGGGGCTCCGGCAACACATTATTTGCTGAAGCTTGTGCTGTCGTGACTGCACTTCTAAGCGATGGTAAAATCTAGGATTATGTTCGCTTCACCAATAGCTTCAACCGAGTTAGGTGATCACTAACCTTCTCTGTTGTCCTATGATGAGTTTGCTGTGATTGACAGAATGGTTATCACTGGTCGGATGAGTAAAGCCTACAGTAGCGAGGGTGGGCAATTCTGTCGGTCCAGAACCCATTCAAGGGGTTCTCATGCCTAATGCATAGATTTATTCATTGTTGCTAAGTAGGGCAATGCATTACCCTATAACAAAACTGCAAACCATAAAACACAGGATGACAAATTCTCCATTCAGTTGGTTATAAATAATGAAAGATTTCAGTTAAATCTCACGATGATTGGTCAATTATTTTATAGTTATAGGGGTTGACACTCGTTAAAGACTAGCTCTGCTTCTAACCTGTTTGGAACACAGCATTGCCAACAAGCATCTTGAAACACTTGTGTACAGGCGCGTTATAAATGCCATATCATATATCATATCATATGAAGTAGCACCAAGTGTGATGAATCCTTGGATGTTGTCCCTCCTCCCCTACGGGGGCCCCCTCCCATGAGGCCAGGGAGGTGAGGCTGCTACCCGATTGTCCCGCTGGGGGTGGTGCTCAATGGCAGGATCTCGTGGGGAGGGATCCCCCCCGTGGGAGCAGGGAGGACTATCCAGAGAGAACACAGTATATTCCACTCCAGTTTCCCTCACCTTACCTTCCTTTACCTTGCCGTGTCATGTACATAATAACAACAGTACTGGGACAATGAAGAACATAGTCAACCCAAGGGAGATCTATAGTAAAGGTACTGGGTCTAAGAAATGTCAGGTCTACCTTAGAGAAAACTCTGAGGAAAATACTGGGACGAGGAGGAAGTGCAGAGGCATGAAGACTACTCCTCAAATCACTATTGAGCAGTGTAGTGTTTCATGAATTCCTATTGGCCAAGGCCAATACAAAATAGAACTGTAAAAATCCAGGAAAAGACAGAAGCCTTTACTGGATGAATTGCGGGCATGGAGAATGCTCGAGCTGTCGGTGAACAGAAGGGGCTGCAGAATCAGGGTTTACCGGGTCTATGGTGGTGTTCGCAATCGGTCCAACATGGAAGGATTGTCCGGCCAGAGGGTGAAACAGCAGCCTAGGTGGGCGAAGCAAAGGGACAGCACGGCCGCGAGGAGACGTGCTCGCTGTCAAGGACCGAACGCTGCAGTGGCGCTGCAGCACACAGAGGAAGACCGCAGAAGGCCAAAACCGAAGTCGAACATCCCAGAGACTGACCAGAACCTACCAGGAAAGACCCTAAAGGTACAGGGGTGACCGGAACGGTTGGTAGAGGCAGAAGAGAGCAATGGGATACCCTCCCCCTGCCAATCAGGGAGAGAACGGAAATCCTTGGAAACAAAGCTAATTTCCCCAAAATCCAAGAAAGAAACCAAGTAAGACAGGTCTAAGACCCTCACTCAGTAGCGAAGATCAACATCAGTCATCTTCATAGTCGCAGTACCTGGCAGGATAGTGAACCAGGTCTACCAGAGAGAATTTAGAAAAATCGCAGTACTTGGCAGGATAGTGAATCAGGTCTGCCAGAGAGAAGTAATAAGCAGGGAATCTCCCTTGCAGCCATACTTGGCAGGAGAGTGAGCCAAGGGAGCGGAACGTGAAAGGGAGAGAACCAGGGGTCTGGGATCCAAACCAGGAAGTGAGATGTCTTCCTAGTGGTCCCACTTGGAAGGAGAGTGAACCAAGTGGGTCGAATCAAACGGTAAGAGAAACCAGGGTCTGGGACACTAAATCTGCACACAGCACAGGTCATCTTCCTCATTGCAGTACTTGGTAAATGGAAGATACCAAGTAAACCCCAATGAAAGAAGAAAAGTTCAGAAATGTGTGTTTGAAGCTAAAGTGAGAATTGCCAAGGCAAGGGAGACATTGTGAACTGTGTAAAGTAAACTGCGAACCAAGCCTGAGAAAGGCAAGGGGAAGGGAGACATTGCACCTAGTATTGTGAACTGTAAGAACAAAGCCTGAGGAAGGCCAGTGGAAGGGACTCATTCTGCTGCCATTGTGAAATTGTACAGTTAAGTGAAAAGAGACTCCAGGGGAAGGGAGTCATTCACCCTAGCTTTGTGTCACGATACCTGGAGAGGAGAGACATTCTCCAACAACCCAAAAGTGAAGAAATAATGATGGGAAACAATGGAAGTTGGTGTTTTGTGCTGGAATCCAAAAAAGTGATGGGTGGAAGGTTTTGAATTAATCTGAACCACTGGCATTGCTATGGGCAACCTTCCACACCACGGTTACTTAGCTCGTCTGCGCCATTGCAAAAGGTGTCCAGCCATATGCAAATCAGTGAGGTACTGCCACAAATGGGAGCAGCCCTGCCCGATCTGCTAGGCCAGGTGGCCGCTGCACAGAAACGCAAGCAACCCCAGACATGTTTTGGCCTTGTTGGGTCTCCTCAGTGAGATGCAGCTTGGTTCCCTATGACGCAGCGAGCAAGGGAACCACATCTGGGCATACCCTCTCCCACATGTTTTCAGCTAGAACTTTATCTTGTAAGTTTCAACTGAGAACTCTACTGCTTTTCATCATTATACACGGGAACTTTGTTATGTGCTTCAAAAAGGACCTGCAACCCGGGCAAGGGAGACATTCCCTCAGGTTTCAAAACCCTTTTGCAACTTTGCTTCACTGTCCAGAAGAAGGGAGTCATGCTTCTGGACCAAGTAGACTCGTTACTTTATTAGTTTCCTTATAAGTGTAAGGGATAGAGGTAGGATTTCTGACACGGGATGGTGGACATTTCCGTTGCTTGGACATTCTGTCAGGACCCATAGTATTTGAGTTGAGGTAGGGAAATCCCTCATAGAGTTAGGGAGAGGTAGCTTTACTCTTTACCTTGGTATAATAAAATGTTATGCCAACAACCATGCCACCTGTGTGTCAGTCTCGTACTTCTGCCCCCTTCCATATGCTGCAATGGACTGCAGAGTGGACGGGCAGTCCTCTACCTATGAGGCAAGAAGCTCTTACCTCCAGGGGGAGCCACTGAGGCGGTGGCATTAGAAGAGCCACAGAATGGAGTCTGCCTGCCTCACATCCAACATGGGCAGTTTCATTTTGAGCAGGTTGTAACACCTTGTAAAATGGGGCAGGGGTTGAACAATTGTAATAACAGAATAGAATTCCTATGATCCAGCCATTACAAAGCCAAAGGATTGCTATCTTCCAATGTTTACAAAAAATGATTATCTCTGCAGAAGTATTTGATACAGTCTATTCTTAAAAATTTGGACTGTTTGTCATTAGCAACAAGAAAGGGGTCAAAGGTTTTTTTGACATGGGGATAAATATGGGCTGGATCCCAGTTAGATACAACTACTATATTCTCAATTTTAACATCAACCTTTTTGGGATGTGAAGTAATAACTTGGGTCGTATAGAACCATGTGTCTCTGGTAGCTTGCATGAGGAGCACCCACGTTGCACCGGCACTTGGTACAGGACGCCGTTGATCATGACCTTACGGATTCTGTGTCCTGCGCACCCAGTTGCTGCATGCCTCTGCGTGGCCAACGGCAGGTTCACCGTCTTAGAATGATAGTCTCACCTGTAGGACCCTCAAATGCAGAAAGTGGGTGTATCCTTCTGCATAGCCATGCTATATTATTGTTTTAACCACTGCCTACTTTTTCCTAGCCACCGGGTTCTTAATAAAATTGCCTAGATTTGAATTGCCCATAGCCCTACCTGTAAAACACTCTAGCGAACTACAACTCCCAAGTGTTGTGTAGTTCCACGTGCTATTTCTTATTCTTCAGGCGCATCAGCAACCATGCGTCAGAGGCGAGCCGGTCTTTGCCTGTCCGTGCCGTCTGCGTCCCTGCCCGAAATGCTGCTTTCCACAAGGTAATAGTTGCTCCATTTCCTTGCCCCCTATAATACTATGGATCCCTTGGATGGTCTAGTAACTGCTTGATCTAACATAAAGAAGAGGACCATTGACCAAAGTGCTCTGCTCGCCTCTGCAGCGCGACGGCGGGCAGAGATCAGTGCACACTATATGAATACTAGAGCCGATCATCTGGATATGTCAGTCATTGTCCCTGACTGTTCAGAAATGACTACCGAGACAGATAGTACTATGAACAATGAGAATGCGGATACAAAGAGCTGTGTTGTGATAGTAAAGACTGCCAACTCAGGTACTATGACATCCCAAGTGGCTAATCAGGATATGGAGGAAAAAGCAACAGAGGAGCTTAGGTCAGAGACATTCCTGCACTCACACTTGTTAGAGAGTAAATTGAGTACCGTGGAGACTGCATTAAACTTACTAAATAGGGAAGGAGACAGAGACACAAAAAACAATAAACTTAAAGTATTGTTGAATACCAGATCATTAACTAAGCACGCTACAGAGGTGGCAGACTGCATGTTAGAACAGGGTCTGGATATATGTGCTGTAACAGAAACATGGCTACATCAAGCAGCCGGTCCGTCAGTAGCACTAGCTATTGCCCTAGACTACACCATCCTGCGTATGGACAGACAGACTCAAATGGGAGGAGGTGTTGCCCTCATCTATACGAGGTATGGGAAATAGACACAACAGGTCCAGTGGGATGTGAAACACTCTTTCTAAAGATTGCCACAGATGCAACCACAACAGTGAACCTAATTCTTATCTATAGTCTACCCATGCCCATGCATGACTTTGCCATCCAAATAGGTAACATGGTGCTACCCCTGTTAAAACCTACAACTAAGCTTATGGTCTTGGGAGACCTCAACCTTTGGCTGGGTAAAGACAATGATCAGTCAGCCAATGGACTGGAGGACACTCACCAGGCTGGGCTTTACCCCACAAGTTAATGAGGCTACACACACAAAGGGTAATACCCTGACTGGGTAGCTGCATGCAATATCACCAAAGTGAACCCATAATCTCCCCGAGTCCTTGGTCAGACCACTTCTTTATCCACTTGGAAATGTTCGTCACAAAAAAGATAAATAACATTGCAATGCAAAAAATCTGGGCCACGTCAAGAAATGCTCGAAAACGTGAGCCAGAGGCCATGGAAGCGTGGATTGCCCCGCTGACAAACAACTTAGCTAAATTGCAAATGGCTGATCTGATAATAAAAGTATATCAAGAGGCAATTACAGACGCAATAAATACCATTGCCCCAATAAAGACTAGACTAGTGCCCTGCAAAAAAAGTAATTCTTGGTTTTCACCTGAGCTACAAAGGCTCAAAGTACATCAAAGAAAAAACCTTTATACTTGGAAACACACAGGAACTGACATAGACGAGGAAGCATATAGTATTGCGGCAAACGGCTACAAATCAGCCATCATAAAGGCTAAACAAATCCGTGCATGACACACAGATAGCCAACGCACAACATGATGCTCAACAACCTTTTAATATTCTCAGGGAGCTGGAAAATCCTTGTGTCACCAAAAGGACATTGCTTGGTGCACATCGATTCAGGAAGCCATGCTTGCCAAACTCGATAAGATTAAACAGAATATATGCATGCAGAGGAATGGGAAGGTCCCTGGAGACAAACAAGAACACATCCTACAGAGGATAAGTGATACTAAGCAGACTGAGACAGGTAATCCCTTCAGCTTCAGACCCATTACAGAGATCGAATGGACCGCCATCATCAGTAATCTCAAACCTACTAACTGTAAGGGAGACATGTGACCGGCCATCACTGTATAAGCATGCACATCCTCTCTGATAAGTATTCTCACCAAATTTGTCAATGCATCATTGAAGGAAAGTCATGTGCCAGATGAACTAAAAGGTGCGTGGATTTCACCACTGCTCAGAAAACCCAGACTGGACCCCCTTATACCAACTAATTACAGACCGATTACCAACACTCCTTTTTTGCAAACATTCCAGGATAGGGTGGCATACGAACACATTCTCGAGCATTTGAGCAATCACAACATCCTCAACACACGGCAATCAGACTTTAGACCTGGTTATGGAACTGAAACAGCTTTATTGGATCTCAAGTCCCGCATGGTACAAAACATAGACAACGCACAAACCGTACTTCTCATGCTGCTGGATATGACTGCTGAATTTGACCTGGTTGAACACACACTACTGATTAATAGACTTAAGGAAGTGGCAAACTTTAGCGACAGTACAGCAGCATGGGACAAATCTTCTGTAGAAAACAGATGTATTAGGGTCTGTAGTAGCACCGCAGAAGCTAGCACAACGATACTACAATATGGCGTCAGACAGGGGGCCTGCCTCTCGCCATCACTATACCATATTTTGACTGCTCCTCTGTTCTCGATACTTGAGTATAGGGGAATACTCTTTGCTAACTTTGCAGATGGCACACAGTGGGCCTCATTACGACCCAGGCAGTAAGGGGTTAACGGTGCCGTAAAAGGTGGCGGCGCCGTTAACCCCTTACCGCCTAATTACGAGGTCCCTTTGCGGGTCCCCACCTTAACGGCTGGTTTTACCAGCCGTTAAGGAAGGAGCCCGCAAAGGGACTTTCGAGGTAATTACGGCACCACAATTTGTGGTACCGTAATTACCACCTTCCCCATTCCCATTGAGCCCTATGGGGGCAAAAAGGGGAATGGGGCAGGGCCAATGGTGAATGGGGAATTACCGCCCCGCCAACCTTGGAATGGGGAGGTAATTCCGCCATCCACCATGGTGCAATCGGTAAAATACCGGCGTCAACCATGGCGCTAATAGCGCCATGGTTAACGCCTGGGTCGTAATGACCCCCAGTGTGTCATTCCCCTAACAGCAAAACATAATGAGGATACGTGTGCCATATATATGGCCTGATCCAAGCCTGGATGCTAGAAAGTGGGCTGGCACTAAACAATGACAAAACCAAATTGGTGGTAATAGGCACAAGTTCTAGAGTATACAAATTAGGACCTGAATTCAGCTACTTTCAGGTAGCAAGCTGCAAAATCGCCAACAAACAAAGTTAAAACTCTAGGGGTATGTCTTGACCAAAAACTTTATATGAGAGCCTTAGTTAATGGTCTTGTGTCAACCTCTGCTTACAACATTAGGTTACTATCGCAGATCCGCCCGTATCTGACAGAAAAAAGGCGTGAGACAGTGGCTAGGGCTGTTGTCAGCTCCAAGATCGACTATTGCAATAGGCTCTTGGTTGGGAAAAGGTGACTGTGCTAGACTTCAAATAATTCAGAACACTGCTGTTAGGGCAATAGTAGGACTGAAAAAACATGAACACATATCAGACTCAAGAAAACAATTACATTGGCTACAAATCTATGCCAGGATAGAATATTGCCTGCTGATAATAGCTCATAAATGTCTGTATGGATCTAACACACAGAACCTTGCCGAAAACATAAAAAGGAAACCCGTGCGGAAAACCAGCAACACCAATTTGCTGGTGGTGCCTAGAGCTAAACTGACCCGGGTCAGCAAAAGCGCCGTCCTTACAGCAGCACCAAGAGCTTGGAAACGCCACCCCTCATGACTTGAGAGATACTAAATCACTCAATTCATTGAAAAAGAAACAAAAAATGTTTTTATTGAGATAATTGCAGGCTTCGCGTAAATGGGCGTCAATAATGGCCCGCAGGGTATCCATGTCTAGATTCTGTTTGTCTGTTCTTATAATATCAGATAGCACCCTTCTGCCCCCGGGCCAGTGGTGCGTGATACAAATAAAAAAATGTAAAAAATGTAAATGGCAGGGGCTAGACTAGATGGGCCCAGGCAGCGTGCCGTGGAGTGCCCGGGCTGAGGATAAAGAACTGCCAAGTCCAGGCCATGTGAGGGGAAGGCTCGAACCAGGCAGCAAGGCAGGCCCTTTTGAAAGCCTACGCGGGACGTGTGAGAACAGATGCCCCAAGAGGTGAACAGCTGACGTCTGCTCCGCCCCAGAGGGCAGAGCAGTGAAAGTAAAGTCCAGGTGAAGGGCATGATGGTGTAAGTCCCGGGAATATATGCAGAGGGGGCTGGCCAGGAAGACAGGAAGGCCGTGGGCACGGCAGTGATTGGTGGCAGCGTCCCTATTGGTATGGGGATGCTGTCTGAACTCAAAATGGTGCCCAGGGCTCAACAGTGAGCATGGTGGCATTATCAGGCCTCTGTTTCTTTTTCACTTCTTTTGCATCCCATTATTTGTTATGTATGTTTTCTTAAGTGAATCAACTAGATGACATTGTGCTTTTATTTTACTATTTCTGCTTTGCTCATATGTTTCTCTCCCAATAACTTTGAACTTCTTACTGTATGTACCATGTGGATATAATAATTTTCTTCTTATGCCCTTGGTTGAGACTTTAACAATATTGATTAATTGATTTTTTGTTATACTGTCTTGTTAAAAATATACGATTCATACCTTTATAAATTTAGAGTTGATTGTTTTTTCTTTTTATTCATAGTGTTCACTTACTTGTTAAGATTTGTCATTCCTATTTATATGCTTGTCATTGAAATATATAACAAGCACATTTCATGAGTGGAAAGTCTAGAATTGCGGCCGATTTAGTCCTAAGATTTCCGCATGAAGGAAACTTCATTTAAAATTAATGGACAGATTCATAGAATTAGATATCTGTCTACCCTATATGTTTGTATTTACTCTCCTAGAAGAAGAATTATTATTAAGGGTACATTCCTATGTTCAGATGGTGGCATCCCAAGGCCAGCGGGCTGCAGCCTGAAGTTAAGATGGCACCCGGGTTGCAGTGGTGCTACAGGCAGCCCCTGTGCCGACAGGGCCACACTGAAAACTCAACGGGGTGCAGTGATGATTGCAGGTGGGGCCCCAGTTTATGCGGCCCACCCTGAAGATTAATTAAGGCCACAGGTCGTGGTGGTAAAGCGGGTGAGCCCCCACACACACAGGGGGCCACCCAAGGGCTATAACAAAGTGCAGGCTATGCTTTGTGTTTGGGTGGCATCACATGGTGGACAAGGCCACCCATGAACAGAGAGCACGGGGCCAGGCCCCAGACCCAGCAGGGGCCAAGATCCCAACAAGCCCTTGCAGACACCACAATGGACAGCAGCATAGGTACTGTGAAGGGGGTGACTGACTGCAGCAGACACCCCCATTGTGACATAATACAGTATATGTTTACTATATATTGTTTGTCATAGCCTGTTATGTATAATTAGGTGCATATATAGTTAGTGTAATGTTAAGTAGTGTAGTGTAAATATGTATATATAATGAAACTGGTAAGTAGGGCGAGAGTAGAGTTGTGAACTGTATTAAGGGGACTGTTATGCAGGATGTGAGGTAGGTGTAGGATCTTAAGTATATATATTAGGGGATACAGGGGAGGTACGCTGGGGTGAAGTAGCGCAAGGAACAGCGGTTTGCCTGAAGCCACCTAGTGATGTGGGACCACACAGAGAGGCCATCCTCTCACCTCACACTCCATGTGGGTAGTACCTACAGTTAGGGAAGGGGTCTGTTGTGTCAGACTCGCCTTAATGGGTCCCGAGACCCCTCCAAGGAAGGGTGGGCTGACATAGCAGATCCCCATTTAGATGGTACTCACCTCTGGGGATGTAAGGAAGGGGATTCAAAATGTTTAAGGTAGTTTAAGTGTTTTTATAAATAAAGAGGGGTCTTTTTTTTTTTTTTTATTTGTCATAGTTGGTAAACCAACTTTTCAAATGTTTTATATACACTGTTATACATACATTATTCCTCATCTTGAGAAGAAACCAAAAAGTAAAAAAGAAAGAAAATAGTTAAAACAATATTTACAACCCATCACAGTCAGGACAAATGTGAAACACATAAAGGAAAAAGCATGATAAAGTTAATTAACACATTTTTGAGCACTATAACTAATCAAAACAAAATACCACAAAGTAATTAAATTATCAACAGATAAGATCCTCCATATTCTCATTTGGGTCAACATTCACCGTTCACTTTAAATTAGTGTGAGCAGTGTTTGAAGTTGAATTCGGATCAGGGAAAATTATATTTAGAAATTGCACAATTTCAAGCTGTATAGTCAATCTTGGATTAGAAAACAAGCAATTCCATATTTGTGCAGAACTGGTGCCATTTTGTACCAACAATTTATCCCCGAAGCATTTCACTCTAATATCATTTAAAATTGGGCATTCAATTATAAGATGTTGTAGTGATTCACATTGTCCATCAATGTTACAATAACGGCAATGATTCTGCTCCTTTGATATTAACTTTCTTCTAAACAAGATCTCGTTTGTTTCATATTGGTTGAATCTAAATTTTAGATATTTCCGTCTACATGCATGCGACGGGAATTTAAGCAAATATTCTGCTATTACCCCATACCTTTTGTGGCCAAAAGCCTCAGGATTGAAGTCTTTAAGATTGTTACAAACTTCCAGGTTTGAGATCCAATCTGCCTGATGAATTTTATTTTTGGCATGATCAGGGTTATTCAGCAGAAGCTCTATTGACACAGAGGCATCAGCAGCTGCATTCAATGTATGATTTTTCCACAGCCTTGACATACCCGTTTTAGCAGTTAATAGGTTTAGAGCTAATGCATTTATAAAGGTCGGTTTCCCTAAGCCATCTAGCATTTTCCGTAGAAGGGCACACTGCTTCCATACTACATGGGCATATAGGGAAACCAAACCTAGTTCAAATCTCAGCATCGCAAGCGGAGTTCCTGGGGAAAGTGATAGAACTTTTTTCCAAAACCTAGCTTCTATGCTATCCCAGAATTTGCGATTTTGTGGTGCCAAGGCCTCAACTCCATAGAGCAAAATTGGGATTACTTTGGTCTTATAGAATAGTACTATATGTTTGACTGTGAACTTCCCATACCTTCTTAACATAATTTTGGATTGAGATATCAGGGAGCTTAGTTTCACCCGAATTTCAGATGTCAGAGTACTCAAGGTTTTCTTATGTTCAATATAAACTCTGAGATATTTATATCTAGGAACTATGTTTAGTATGCAGTTTTGTAGCGACCATTCCAAATGATATTTTTTGGTGATCTTATTGTGGCAAACCAAAATTTGAGATTTGGTCGTATTGATCACAAGGTTATTTGATGTTGCATATGACCCTAATTGAATTAACATGTTCTGTAAACCTATGGGAGTGCGGGACAATAGTACCAAATCATCTGCGTATAATAAATAAGCAACCTTTTGCGATCCTATGCGAGGCGCATCTGTTACGCAGTTCATTAGTGTAGGGCCCAGATCGAAAATAAAGAAGTTAAATAGAAATGAGGCTAGAGCACAACCCTGCTTCACTCCTCTATATGTGTGAATGGCTGGTGATAATTTGCCATTCATATTTAGTTTTACACGCATCGTGGTAGTGGAGTGTAGCAGTGTCACTAGATTTACAAGGGAGGCTGGGCACTGATGTAATCTAAGCTTGGTTATCAGCATATGTCTATCAATGTAATCAAAAGCAGATTTAAAATCAATGAACCCCAAATATAAGGGGAGTCCGCCATCAACCTGCTCTGATTGTATCATTGAGAGTGCTAAGATGTTTGGTATTGTGCCCATGCCCTTTACAAATCCTGACTGGAATCGGTCTCTTAGACTCTTTTGGTCTACCCACTCATTGAGCTCCTTTAATATAATTCTACAAAATATTTTCGCAGGAGCATCCAATAAAGAGATTGGGCGATAGCTCGTTGGTGATTGACGATCACCCTTTTTGTAAATTGGAACTGTAATAGCTTCCGTCCATGTTTTAGGTAATCTTTGATGTTTGTTTATTGCAGAAAATATTTTGTAGAGAATTGAGCTCCAAACTTCAGGGTGTTTTTTCATTAAAGAGTTCGATATTCCATCCGGGCCCACTGCACATGAATTGCTTGAGGTCATAATTAGATGTTTTATTTCCTTGTGATCAATGTGTAGCCAAAACCTCAATGCCTCACGTGTCTTTAATATCGAAATCGCATTTGGCGGTAAAGCATATACAGATTGGAAGTAATCGACCCATTGATGAGCCTCAACTATCGATGTCTGAAGATCTAATTGTTGGGCAATATTGGTTTGATTAATTATCGCCCACATTTTTGTGATGTTTTTATTCGCTAAAGTTGACAGCATAATTGCTCCGTCTTTTTGATAGAGATTGGCTCTGTAACTTTTAACCCAGTTATTATAATGTAGGCGAACTTTTTTAATAAGGGGCAGTCTAATGGACAGAGGAAGTTTTGCCAAATTTCGTACTTCTGCACGATAAATTCTCTTCCGAGTAAATACTGTGGTATCAAAGACATGGATATGCCTTTCTTTTTTGATATTCGCTGTGTTTTGTTGATTATACGATTGCATTGCATTACTATATGTAAGGCCTATATCTGAAGCTTGCCAATTGGATGAGGCATTGGAATCATATAAAATTTGATTAAAATGCCACAAGGCATTCTCCGACCATCATAGGCGGTTTTTACCACTATTTACCACAAGGCAACCACCTTCCAATGACCTATGTTTCACATCAATAGCATTTATCATGGTTTTCCAAGTGGCACACAACATATTATGATCACTTGTTACAGATGGAGCCACACAAAAGGAGCACATTGATGGCCATAAGGCACCATTCACATAGACGAAATCAATTATTGATTTAGAGTTTCCTCTTTTCCATGTTGGTGCAGGTGGAATATCTTCTTTAAAGGCTCCATTCAACATATGCAAATTTCTATGGGAAATCATAGTGTTCCATTGTTGTAATTTTCTATTCTTTTGCGCCCCATCTGTTGCAAGACAATTCATATTCAGATCACCCGCCAAGATAAAATACGAAATCTTGCCATCTGCAGATACCATGTCAAATAGTTTGTTCAGATCATTAAAGAAGGACTCAGTTGTGACTGCTACTGGATTCCAGTAAATGTTAAGGATGGCATAGATGTCATCATTGATTACTGCCCTTACAAGCAGCATGTGAGTATTTGGCATGGCCCACAGCCTTGACGATGATCCCGGTTCATCTTTTAACGCCACCAATAGTCCGGCAGAAGGTCTGCCTATTATGGGCTTCTGTGCCGGATTCAGGTGTATTTGATAGCCTGCCCAGACAATGGGATTTAGCAGCCAGGTCTCTTGTAACAGAATGATGTGAAATTTACCTAGGCGACTCGTATCGTTGTTTAGCAAGTGTTTAAAACCTCTTGAGTTCCAGCTGACCAAGGTAATAGGAAGCAGTTTTTTCATCTTGGTCAGCTAATTTGAATTACTACTGCAGTTACAAGAACACAGAGATCTATCCTTCGAAGGATATTTTAAATCTTGGCCATTCGCTGTAACAATATTCTCTCTCTGCATAGAGATCGGGTTGCTTGGCATATCTGGCTCAGATTCATTATCCATTTCTAGTTCGATCAGAAAACCTAAATCAAATAATGAGTTTTTTGCTTGCCAAACCAGATTACGAATTACTCTGGATTGCATCCATATCCGTACTGTGTTTAGGTTGTGATTGGATGTAAATTCCACTAAAGCCAGATCAGCTGAAGTTATGTCTTCCAGCAGTGGTATATCCGAAAAGATTGCTAAAATAGCACTTCGGTTCAGGTCGTATTGTATGCAGGGGATGGGTCGACATTTCAGAATCATAGAGCACAGTGCAACTCGGGGGATAACCTTCCCCGTGCCCAGGCTTCCTTGTGTTTTCTTGTCCTTGATTGAGGTCACGTTATTTCTTTTCTCTTTTAGACTGGGGACTAAGTCTCCTAAGGCATCTTTGATCAGGGCCAAACCCCTTTTGTAAAGTCATTGGGTAGGCTCGATTGTGATGGTGCGACTGAATCAGAGTGACCCACAAAAGAGGACACCCCTTGGGTGTTTGCATCAACATCCGCGGCGTGAACCACTGGTGCTGCTAAACCTTGAATTACGGGGGGAGACCCTCCAATATTAGGCTTTCCCTGGGCTTGTTTTACTTTCTCCGCCGCCTTGTCAGCGCCATCAAGTGTATTATAGATGGTAGGTGCGGGGCGCCAAGGCTATAAGTGGAGGAATGACAAGGCCTTGCATATAAGCTTCTACTGCACTCCTGATTTCAGATCTCTGGGCTTTAACATCTTCCCCACTGTTCTGATTCACTTCAATGGTTCCAGAAATGTTGCTTTTTTTAGGAGGCAAATTTGTTCCCAAACACTGTGATTTCTGTAGCTCACTATGTGAGATTTCTTTTATCAGTGCATCCAATGGTGAATGTGGGTGGACTCTGATTTGCTTATTTGTATTTGTGCTGTCAATTGACTCATGATCGCTGAGAGCCACAAGGTGCTGTTGGGCACCGTTTGACTTTTTCAAAAAGATGGGCGCGATCTTCAAATTAGATCCTGTTGGGATCCTATAAAATTCACCATGTCCAGCCTGACTGGCAGAGGAAAGAGAGCCATTGAGAACAGCCGTAACAATAGGATACAAGCTGTTGTGCTTCTCTCCCTCAATTAAATATCTTGTATTCCTGTGTTTTATCTCTAGGTATTCCCTTTGGATTAATTGATAACTAATGCAATTGATATGTTGTCATTATTTCAGTGAATACTTAAAGTATTAAGTTTGAGATATTTAGATGTCACTATTTGGTAATGAATATGGCAATAAACATAAGTGCTTGTATTTGCTCCTATGATTTGGCATATTGGAATTGATATAACATAAATGTGATTCAATTTAATTAGATTGTGTGTTTATATAATGTATGCATAAGTCTTATACATTATACCATTGGCATTGAATGTAAGTCCAGTCCCAATCTTTTCTTGAATATTTAATTATCCTCTCAAGTGATGAAATAGGATGAATATCTTTTTAGGTACTGCTGTATTTCTTGTAGGATGATATCACTTTCATCGCAAGAGCCCCATTGATCCTTAGTCCAAATATTCCCTTGTCAAGTTTTGATTTCGGTTCTTCAGATACTATTTTGTTTTCTTCTTGTTTACCAAGTCTCAGTGTCTACGAAAATGGCAAAACATAGTCCCTATTAGGGGGATATTTCTCAGGCCCTGTTTCTAGGGCCCAGATACATCAGCCTATCTTGGTTTAAAGGATGTTTACTCTGAGTTATCCTTCCTTTGCAGAGGTAGTCTGGCTGAGGAAGGTGTAGGATGGTTAAACACTACAGTAAAACAACAAAGTTACCAATAAGGGAAAATCCATGCTCTCTAACCTTGATTCTAACCATCCTTCTGTCCTCATTCTCCTCGATCTTTCTTCTGCTTTCGACATGGTCAACCATGCCATCCTGCTCAAGCACCTCCATGATAACCTGTGTTTCACTGATCAGGCCCTGGCCAACCTCCTTTCTCACTGACCGACCCTTTCAGGTCCAACTGGGGTCCTTCCTCTCTTCAATCTCTCTCTCTACCTGTGGGGTTCCCCAGGGGTCTAACCTTTCTCCCTGGCTATTCAACCAATACCTGGCATCGGAACACCAGCTCCCTCCTTTCCTCTCTATTACTGGCCGCCCACTCTGGGCTCTCTACCTGCTCCTTCCTGTGAGGCTAAGAACCTTGGTGTCATCTTCAAATCCACCCTCTCCTTCTTGCCTCACATCCTGACATCTCTAAGAAGTATCCCTATCAGCTGCACCTCCTCAGAGGTATTCTTCCTTTCCCCTCTTTCCCCCAGAAGCTCACTGTCTCCAGAGCCCTGGTCCTTTCTAGGCTGGACTACTGCAACATCCTCTTTCCAAATCTGCCTGCCTCTACTCTTCGCCCATTTGAACTTATCCAGAACAGGACTGCGAGACTTGTCCTTGGCCTCAAGTTCAAAACCCTCTGTATCATTTACAAGGCTTTCTGGGGCCGGGGACCACACTACAACCATTATTCTCTTCCTAAGCATCTTGCTTCTCGTGCCCTCCACTCATCCACCTCCAACTATCTGAGGGTCAGCCGCTTCTCCAGGCAGAGAGTGGAGGGTAGATCTCTTTCCTCGGCTGGGGCCTTGCTTTGGAACAGCCTCCCTGCTTCTCTCAAACTTGAGCAGGACCACCTAAGGTACCGGAAGCGACTCAAGACCTTCCTCTTCACTTCCGTGTTCTCTCTCCCTCTCCCTTGCTGATGTTCCTGACTGCTCTGCACACTGGTCGCATGGCCACCCACTGAACCTACCGGTTCAGGCTCCTGCATGACTAGTTGCTCTTCCCACTGTCTCCAGGCCCCCTACCACTTAAGGGACTGTATCTGCAACCCTACAGTTCCCTGACTCTCTGCACTTATGAGCCACTCCCGGAAGCACTTATGAGTTGCTTGCACTCTCCCTTCTCCCCTGCCCCTCAGCACTTCTCCCCCTCCCTCACCCCTGCACTTGCGCAATCTGATTGAAACAAGGCCTATTAAGATTGTTTGTTTTGTCCTCCTCCTGTCCTCCCCTCTGTGTCTTTTCGCGCCTAGAAAAACTTGTGTACAGGCGCGTTATAAATGACTTATCATATCTAGCCTCCTTCTCCCTCTTCCTCACCAACTGTTTCTTCTATCTTTTTTCTTGTTTGGCGCTTTTATTTTTCTCTCCCTTGCCCAGTCCATTCCTCTGGCAGGGAAGACCTCTCCATTGTGCCTTTATTTCCTCAACATTCCATTCAGCCGATGGTGGGGCTGGATGGTCCAATCCCTAGTAAAGAACAGGTCAAATCATGAAGTAAAACGACAAACACAGAAAACCTAAATAAAATACTTTTCCCCCCACCCTAGTATCTGTGTCTTTTATGTATTTATTTTCCATCAGGGGACAAGCAAGGCAGCCCTTCCAGCAGAGCCTTAATTGGGCTAGGGGCTACATATGGGACCCTAGATTCGGAATGCCCAGCGTCGGTGGGATTGTAAACCTTCTTGCTCTCTCCCTTTGCTTTGTTACAGGGGCTGGGTGATTGGTACTTGCCTAACTCACCACGTCTGCTTTGCTACATTTGCCAAAGGGCCATTTTACTGAATTTGTTGCTGCATTTTCACAGTGAGTTCTGAGTAAGGGGATACTTTCAATGGGATTTTAGGATTGTGGTGGTGTTGGGGGACGTTGCGAGGGCATAGAAGGGGGAATATGGGGCTTGCCCCATGCAGAAATGACCCAATATATGTGTAGAAATGTTCACAGCAGTGAGTTGTAACACATCCATGTCACTTGGCCCCTCTTCCTTCTCAGAACCCTAGAAAAACTTGATAGGCTATTTACAAGTGTTTGGGTCTCTCCCCGTACCCGTCTCCTTTTTGGCTATATAACTGTTTTCTAATTAAGGGGGACCAATATATTGTAAGTGATGGGCGGTGTAAGGGCTGCTGTTGCTGGTCCAATGCTTTGGCGGTGGTTCGAAATGTTGCAGCAATGAATCTATAGAGATAGAAACGTTTTGTAGAAAAACTTGCAATTGAGACACTGTGGGTCGTTAATGCTGTACGATGTTAGCAGTCCGGATCTGCATGACTCGGTATTAGAGAAATATTCTAGATTCAAAACTCCATGCCCATTGCTGGCTTCCTCGCCTTGTAATGTGCTACCCGGCTCCCAAGCTAGGTTCGATCAAATTAAAATTAAAATCTAGGGGCTATGAAAACATAGTATATCCTGGGCATGCAAGATCCTCCACGCATGGTCAAGAAGAAAATTAATGGAAATCATGGAAAAGGGATTGGAACCCAAGTTTAAGCAGAGCCCTGGGAAGAAGGGCTTTTGGAAAGGCACATGCACTCCACAGATGCTAACACATTGATTTCCCAGGATATGACATAATATCGACGCCCTGCATTGCCAGCAGCGCTGGTGAAGTGGTGAACCGCATGGCACCTTGGTGCATGAACTTTCCCTTTTAATTAGCGCTACTCTCATTGTCTCATACGGGTTCTGCCCGTAGCTAGCATTCCTGGCAACAGACACAGCTCCAGATGTTCTTTTGGGTATTAAAGCGAAATAGAGGAGCTGGACTCTAGTTATGGGAGTTGTGGGTTGCTTTTCTCCTTTGTTTTTATTGGGCACTTGATAATGGAACTGAACATCAATCGGAAACCTGTCGCGCGACTTGTGACGATATGATCAAATACTTAGATTTATAGTTACGGGCAAAAGGTTGGCTAAACAAACAGCTGTTTCTATGCTTACATTACTGTGCAGGCAGGGCAAGGAAACTCAGCTGGGGCAGTTTCGGTGTAAGGATGTGGAAAACCTCTCAGCCATTGGATTCCATATGGAAGCCCACAGCTCCAATTGAATTCCATAGGCGGGTAGTAGATCTGGTTTGTGAGGAGGCACTGTACCTGGGGAGACGGATGTCACAGCTGCTGTGTTCACGCAGACTAGTTTGTAGAGGTAAGCAGTGGTGGAAATGGAAAACATTGAAAGGAGGATCCCACAAGCGCTGGGGGTAGGGGTGGAGTTTGGAGGAGGGGGCAGAGTAGCGACGGGTGGAGCTGGCAGTTAAACTCCGCTCTAATGAAAAGTTCAAAATAATAGTTTAAAAATTGTGCAATTTATTTCATGCTGCTTCTTTACAAACTGCACACTGTACATCAATTCCATTTTAACTTCCATGGCAGTGGTGCACCCAAAATACAGTGATTTTAGTACATTAAGGGAGCCATAGACATGCTCTACAGTAGAAGGCTACCAGGGTAGCTCAGCTGGTTGAGAGACAGTTGCTGAGATGTTATTTATTAAAAACGTGTTACTTGTTGGTGAGCGTATGATTTTTTTTCAATTCCTTGTAAAAAAAAAAAAACAAGTGCTGCAAAATGTGTTTGAGCAGGGGATGGGTTGGGCTGGTCGCTTGGTTATATTCAGGGCGGAGGTGGGGGTATTTCTGCCCCTGTAGTGCAAATCAAAAGTTGTCACCGGTGATCACAGTGTTTAATTTCCTGCCAGCACAACCAAAGCATTTATTTGTTATTAAGCAGTTTGACAAGCATATAACATCTTTATAAATATAACCTGTGATAAAACACAAAGGGTGGGGCACCAACATTAAAGGGTATTTGTGTAGTGGTAAGACAAAAAAAAAGCCAACACATTTCAGAGAAACGAGTGAATGCAAGTTTAAACAGAATTTTTGAGTTTGGAAATTAGTTTTTTTCTGTGAAAGTGTAAGATGCAAACAAGATGTAACAAGATGTAAACAATATGTACCCAGCATGTTGGAAGCCTGCTTAACAGTAATGGCCCCCACCCCAGTGATCATCATGGCCCATTTCAGGCCAGAAGAAACAAAACAGGCTGAGCCAAAGCCTGCAAACGTGCAAGTGGTGGCTGGGGAAAGGAGGACAGAGCAGATTAGATCACTGAGCCCCCAGCTTCGCTTGGCTCAGCTGGGGGCCCGTAATGCCTTGTCAGGGCTGAGGAAGGCCGGGTCTGAGATCCGGCTAGACATGTGATGATGGATCGCGGACCCGGCAAGAGCCGGCCCATTGACCAGCGCTGCAGGTAAGTAAGGGGCACTGGGGTTATTGTGTGTAGGTGTGGGTAAAGGTTAGTCTTTCATTTACGTTAAGCAGCACAGAAAAAAGACTTCTGCTCACCGGGGAGAAATTAAGGCTTTTTTCCATTTCTATGCTTAATGTATTTGTGTACATACCCTATCTTGCACATGCTTTCAGTCTTGAAAGGTATTTACTAGGGATAAGGACATTATGTAAGTACTCTTTGGAAAATAAAGGTGTGTTTTCAGATATTGTTGTCACCATCTCAGAATGTGCTGTATTTTGTAAGAGTACTTAAATAAGTCCCATATACCCAGTAAATATCAGAATATTTGCAAGCAAGGGTTTTCACACTATTATGTTAACAATAGTTCATATTAGAAAGAATTCCCTGCACCTCAAGGTGAATAGAAATCATTGTACTATGTCTATGCTTAATGTAAGCCATTGTATATTCTTACATAGACAGATGCTGGCATGTTGGGGCAAAGACATCACAGGTATGTTTTTACTGAGGTAATTGGTGGCATGTTTGGGCAGGTCATGTGCAGGCCTAAAGTTACATAGTCAAACGCTGTCATGTTAGGTCAAAGCCATCACTGTTGTGCACTTAACAGGGACAAATGCTAAGATTTGAAGGCAAAGGCATCAGAGCTTTGTCCTTAAAGGGGCAAATGCTGGAATTTTAGGGCTGAGCCATCAGAGTTCTATCTTAACAGTGGAAAATCCTGGCATTTTGGGCAAAAACCATCATAGGTGTCGTGGTATGAGCACTTTGTGATCCCCTTCATACTCACTTGACCCCGCAAAATCCCCCACCTGCCATAAATCTCCCTCACTCCCACAGACAAACCATTAGCAGCACTCATACCACCTCCTCCTCTCCTCACACAAATCCCTCCATTCTCCATTCTCCTGAACTACAACACCATCATCACACAGACCACTCAACAGAATAGTAACCCTTAAATCACAAAGACCCTGCAACTACTACCATAAACCATGATTCAATATGACCCTTCTCTCTAACAAACAGGAAGCCAGAGCCCTAGAAAGAGCCTGGCTAAAGAACACAGGCCTCGCCACCATTATACCTCTCAAACGCTGCCGAACAAATACAAAACAGCAATACACAATGCGAAAGCCACGAACTTCCTCCAAGAATTCCAATCTGCCAACAGTTGTACCCAGTAACTAATCAACGTCCAGTCCCTCTCCAAACCACTATCCACACCCCCATCCACTTCATTATGCAACTCCCTTATGGACTACTTCTCTAAAATACACAACATCAGTCAAGCCCTCGCTTCTGCACCCCCACCCCCACTCCAAAACTCCCAATTATTCCAACACATGGGACACTTTCCACCCATTAACACAGGCACAAAGCAAAACGTGCATACTTCCTGGATGACGTCTACCCACATCAAGCCGAATCCAATTGCATCAACACTCTTGCACCGCACTAGTTCAACATCATCAACTCTTGTCTCTCACATGGTAGTATCCACTCTGCACTCAAAACTAGATATATCTCCCTTCTCCTTGCAAACCATCTCTTGATCCCACACTCGCTGAAAACTACAGCCAATTACTATCCTGCCATACCTCACCAGAATCCTGGGATGATTCGTCACAACCCAACTTCAACAATGCATCACCACAAACAACCACCTCAACTCCTTCTAATCTAACTTTTGACCTGGACACAGGACCAAGACCACTACACTTCACACCATCGATTTCCTCCACAACATCACAGAACAAGCATTGGCAATGCCAACAGTTTGGGCTTTTGTGTAGACATTGGAAAGGCACCTGTCAGGCAAACCCATAGTGGCATTAACTACCCATTTCTTTCTTTTATTTTTTTTAAACAAAATATTTTTTCAGTTTACATTGAAACTTTTTCTACACTATCCTTAATAATACCTAAAAAAAAACCTTGAGCATAAACCATAAACAAAGAAGAAAACAAAAGATGGAAAACACATTCCTAAAAAAAAAGACAATGGGAAATCCAGAAAACAAGAGGTCCCACCTTTCAGTATTATTTAAAATAGTTCACTAACTCCCCTTTCATCATCCACCTCGCTAATTTTCCCAGATCTCCTGCCAATCCAATTCTCCTTGCATCATGACTCCATTCAATTCGGTAAAAATCTTCATCAATAATTTGGTCAGCGCTAAAATGATTGCCTGATTCAACGTTAGCATCAGTCTGCCCCATAAGCAATTAGTCAAAACCTGAGATATGGAATGTTCAAATGGAGGCCAGGTACATTTTCTTCCTCTTTGTAAATACAGGGCATTCCATTAGTAGATGAAAAAGGGTCTCGAGTGGAACCATCCACACATGCAACAACCTCTCAATTCCGTAGGCAGGTTTACTTTGAGACCAATGACCTCTAAGGTAGAGAGACAGTTTAAGTGGAATTTCCAGTACCAGTCACTGTGTTTTTTAGATTAAAATGTATCCAAATCTGATCTTAAACTACGCAAAGGCAAATAGTACTGTTTTCCCACTTTATACTGTTTCAACCTATCCAGATCGCCGAAATCTGACCTTTGTCGCAGTATCTTATTTACTATTAACTATCCATTGTTGGTAGCAGGTGCAAAATGGTGAGAGTAGCTCTGCATCTAATAGTAGTGCCTGGCTGAAACTTAAAACATATGCACAAGCCAAAAATGTTGGCTTTGCCAATGCTTGTTTTAAACAGGATTTCAGTGGCTTTGCCAATGCTTGTTTTTAACAGGACATCAGTGAAGGACACGCAGAGTGCTTCTACATTGAGTGGCTGATAGGAATCCTGGTAAAACATGTGTATTAGACCAGTAGCTTGTTTACGACCCCAATTAAGTCATTAACTCTCACAAAACTGCTTTGAACAAAAACTGGCAGCCATTTTGAATGCAAATGCCTGATGGTAAGACTTGATTAAAGCCAGTTCAAAGAGTTCCCATGACGAGGTGTTTTTGGCGGGTAGAGGTAGGAATGGGTGGGAAAAGCCATAGGGATTAGCATGGTCATGGGCAGGCAATGGGTGGGCACATAACCAAACAACACTATTCTCGCGCCTAGAAACACTTGTGTACAGGCACGTTATAAATGACATATCATATCTATCATAACACCTACAGACTCTGTGTCCCTATGTCATTCCTCCCTATCTGTACTCCACTGCAATAGTTTCAGCTTAAAACGACACCTAATAGCCCAAACTAATATGGACACACAGGACTAGTCATACTCCAAGACACCTCTGCAATCTTCAACACTTGCGACCTCACCATTCTACTCAATAACCTACAGCCTATCCCACAGAATGAAACTCTCAGACACTGTCCTCGACTGGTCCCCCTCATTCACTGACAGAAATCACCTTGTCTGCAAGCCCACATATCATTCTGACCCCACCCTCTCTGTCTACACTCCTCTTCAACCTATATGTAGAATCCCTTGGACCGACCTTTAGCGAACACAATGTTCATTTCCACCAATATGCATAAAACATGCATAAGACATGCAAATATACTTCCAAATCTCATCCCCTTCAGATCTTCCCACCCTCAAAAGCTGTCTCTCCACCATCACCACGTGTTTGGTCTCCCGCTTCCTCAAGCTCAACCTTGCAAAAACAGAATACCTCCTAATCCCCCACCCCCAGGCACACACTCGACCTCAACCCCTGGATCAAAGAACTCGCCATAGACAACCCACACATATCCCTCTCCACAACTGTCAAATCCCATGGCTTCACCATCAACCCCAACATTTCCTTTACACATCACATAGCTGCTGTCACCAAAACATGCAATTTACAATTACACCTCCTACGCAAGATCATACATCCTTCTCCATGACGACTTCCCCCACTCGCAATCCAAGCACTGGTTCTGTCCAAGCTGGACTCTGGGAATGCTCTTTTCACTGGACTCCCCAACAGCACCCTGGGCCGTAATGCAGTATAATATAATGGCCAGGATGTATATGACACTGAAATTATTACACTTTCCACCACAATGGATTAACCCATAGATAGTAACAACAGTGACATCATTAAGAATGTACCTATTATCAATTTGTTCTCAACTGTGTACCTGGAAGACGTCTGCATTTCCTGACGTGCACATGGTTATTTTTTTTTAATTCACTACTTGTTAGTTTTGTAGTATACATTGTGTACGTCAATTGTGTACACTGATTATGATGAAAAGCTTGGGAAGTGTCACACTTCAAATGTCTTCTTTCAGTTTGGGGAAAGTTATGAGAAGAAGAAAACGTGAATTGATCACAAACCACATCTCTGACAATTTTAGAATGTTTCTAAACTAAACAAATCAAAAATAAAGATGGATGGGAGCTCAAGATGGGACAGCAGTGGAGTCCATACAGCCATTGAATGCCACTTGCAGAATATCTACCACACACACCACTCCCAAGCAGCATTGTGGCATTGATGTCATTGGCAAGGAAACAGGGAACAAGATTGCTGTGGAGCAAGTGGCTTCTGCTGTCTGTATCCCAATCCCTCAAAAATTAGAAGGTAATACTAGGATACACTAGAGAATTCTAATGTCTTTATCTGACCCAAACCTGGCCTCTATAATTTTTTTTCATCATAGACAGAATTATTTTATTATTAAACAATCACATATAAATCTTTAAAAGTCAAACAATTAAATATTTAACAATTGATCTAGAGTTGTTCAATGAATAAAGTGCATTGAATAAAGTTCAAAACGTGTCAAATTTCATATGTCAAAATATTGTATCTCTCTATATACAATTTCAGTCACTCTGCATTTAATTGTGGTAGTGATACAGAAGAAACTATATAGTTGACCTATTTAGTAACTAAGGTATTCTTCATAGACCCCTTCTAATATTGAGAGGTGGTTCTATTAGAAAAGAAAATTGTAGGTCTTTTAGAATAATCTACAACCATCTACTTTACATGCTTCTCTTTAAAAACTGATATGTTGAACATTCTTCAGGAGTTGTTTTCTCTTAGTCTGTAATACATATCTTCACTCTAGATTTGCAGTGGTCGAAAAAAACTATACATAAAAAGTATAAAAACAATTTAATCAAAAAAATGGAATCTGTATTTCTTTTTCCTTTTTCAAGCTGCCATCTGGTTCTCTTGACACTACAATAAAACCATGCAAAAAGCAATTAGTGCTTTTTACGGCTGGCATCTAATCCAAACCTTTTACCCTTATCCTGGTAATAATATTTACCTTCTAGGGGAAAGTGTTTCCACAAATTGTTTCCACATGAGAGCTCCCAAGTTAACTGCTCATCTAAATGGATATGTTTCCTATAAATATACACAAAACAGATGGAAATGTATTTTAGAAACCTTTTTTGTACATTTTGATACTGATCATTTATAAGATGCAGAATTGGGTTGAGGTAATACCATTTTACTTAAATGTCTCACCTGATTTCCTATTTTTAAGGTGGTTTCAGTATTTTGCATTTGTTTTTCTCTCTCAATACTGAAGAAATCCTGAATTCACTAGATTATTTCGACTTCCAGTTACCCTTTAGTAAGTACAGTCAATCTATATGGAGACAGAACATAGTAGAGTAAGATAGAACTTTTATTCTAAACTTTTCTTGGAGATCTTTTCATCTTCTTGCAATTTTTCATTCGTTTTATCATCATTCGGTGTGTAAGGAAGACATGTTATCAAAGTAAGGCAGACACAAGTGACCACAGTTCAAGGGTGGTTGTTGAACTTTCACACAGGGGTGAAAAATGCCTATCTAAACCTCAATCTACAGATTGGAGCAAGCTACGACGACCTAAAATTGACCTATACTAAAAAAAACCTATTGCCAATTTTTACCACTAGTTACAAATAGTGTGGGGTGCAATTCATGAAAAAGAAAGAAGTGTTCACAAAATGATAATCAGGATACTTGGGCCATTGTCCTCCCTTCCCCACGTTTTCAGCACGGGGCAAGTAGGTTCACTCTGAGCAAAGTGCACACTCTGGCATCTGCGGTACGAGGATAGAATTCAAGTTCCACCATCAGGGCCTTCTGTGCTCAACTCTCTTTTCCATCAAAGTCTCTTGATTCGGAGGGCCTGGTGTACACAACCACAAACAGAAAGTTCCTTTCTTCTTATAACTAAATGATTTAAATGTCTGTCCCTCTCAGCCAGGCTCAGATCCTCTTTATTTTACGATTCCAAAAACATTCTTTCTCGGGTGACTCACAGTTTACCCCGGATCCCGATCAGCCAGGCTCAGACCCCCTTATTTTACATCCAATTAGTCTCCCTCAGCCGGGCTCGGACCAATTGCAGTTATCTTTATACATATCGAGGACTTTTGAATGTGCATGTGATGTAACTCAACCCGTCACAGGACCACTTCTATTCAAAGTTCCTTTTACAATGCAGTTGCCATTTAGTTGGATACCTAAACAGAGACCTTTGAATAAGCACCCACATGGTGCTGGCCCACTCTGTTCACGGTATCTATTTTGGACTTTTCACAGTACATTCACCTCTTTAGTTTCCACTTGTTTGCGCCACTCATTACATTTGCTTCAAACATTGGATTTCTTCATACAGTGTTGCTGTTTGCGACCTTGGTTCAAACACAAGCTGATTCATATCGGTTTCTCTGACTCACCGGCTGTGCTGCTTCTACTGGCACGGCTTTCTTGCCGGAGTCAAGGACAGTACCATGGCGGCAATCGCTCCTCCCGGCCTGGCTTATCGACACAGGACCGGCCTGGATACCTTTGATGCACAGTGTAGGCTTGATCAGCTTCAGTCCCTTGTTTTAGGCTTCTCAGTTTCCAAGGTTTGTGAAAATAGGGATTTCTAGAGGTCACCGGTACTTGCCTCCCTGCGCCCCTCTCCGGTCTCGTCGCCTTTCTCCTTGTGTTAAATCGCCACCCTGGAACTGCTGCTTCGTTGTGTGCTTTTCCTCGCTCAGAGTATGCTTTCGTGCTCTGCCTATTATCCGTGTGGGGAAGTGTGATGGGAGTTGGGTGTGTGTAATGATAAGTAATTGCCTGACCTTGCCTGACCAGGGTGTTGGGACATGTCATGTATACGGCTCTGGTGTTAGTCCGATGTCGCTCACAATGAACTATCTGTGAGAAAGTGTTTGTGTCGGAAAAGGGGGGGGATGCACTTCAAGGTATCCTATCAGGTAGGATGGGGAAAAGGTGTTACCGCAAAGGAAATACCGCATCTCAACCTTCTGTCCCACTTCCACTTCCCAAAGACCCCTCATCCAGGTGATCCTCCTGCACTGGTCCACCCCCAGGAACTGGTTCCAATAGCGATGGCTGTGTCCTGGCCACCTGGATGACGGACCTCCGGGGACTAGTGGATGAGACACCATCAGGTGTTTCTTAACATTTGTATTGGCTCCCGCTTGAATTGTTATTTTCTATTTGTTTAGGTCATGCACTGTTCAGTTTGCTGTTTCACTATCGGTTTGTCACAGTGTTTTTCACTAAATTAGTGCAGGCTGCCTTTAGAGTCTTTAATTGCTTCAAAATCTATAAATGGGTGTAAAAAGAAAAAGAAAGAGAAGTTTTTCAATTTTCTTCTATATATTGCACTCAGAAGAATAAATTATCTCGATCTTAGTGCCGCTTACCTATGGGCTTTAAAACCTAGTGTTCTCTCTCGCAAGTGAAGAGTTCTGCCGGCGCTGGTTGTGGAAATCAACTGCGCTTGCCAGTATATTCAAACTTTATTGTTCTCCCGGTCACGTGATACAACTCAGTATGATGTGATCTCTAGCAAAACTAGTCTAGTTTCGACTGAAAAAATGGCCACCATTTTAAAGAGGAGCATTTTGCAAACGCTATCTTTGGGGTACCTAATGATTTGTGGGTGACACAGTGGAATATTAATGTCTAGATAAGGCATAGTCTTAATATATCTCTTAAATACATGTTGTGAGATTTTACAGGCACACTCTTGTTAAATCCCTATTCCTTCGGAAATTAGTTTTTCTAAAATAAAATTTCACTGCATTCTCTTTATCAGTATTTACAGGGGTAAGGTTTTTACTGTCTTTTACTACTCCACGAGTTCTTATGCTAATAGTGACTCTCTAAATGGATGCAAAGTTCAGGTGTCCAATTTGAAACATGATCGTTTTCTATGTACTATCTTTGCTATCTGTGCAGTCTATGTTGGCATTCCTTAGCGTACTATATCTGGACCATTTTTAGAAAGCTTTTATATATAAATTACAGAGCCTGTGGTAGCAGCCCTGTGGTTATGGTTAAGTTGCTCAACTCATAGAAAGAGCACTTTTTGGGCAGTTTATAACTTTGCCCCCCCCCGCCCCGGACTAATCCTCACCATACTTTGCAAAAAAAGTATATGGCCCCCTCAGATTGATTCTGTGAAGTTTCGTTCGGGGGGTGGTGAGGGGCAAAGTTATAGGAGGGGTCCCAAAATGTGTGGATTCCTCTTAGACAAAATGGAAAAATAATTTGTTCATGCCTACAGCCCAAAAGGCTTTGCCGGATTTTCACCAAATATGCGACAAGAGCGGCGGCTTGGTCCCGAAAGCGGGCTTTTGTAAATTTGGTCTAAATCCGTCCAGTAGTCTTTTTAAAAATGCCCAAAAAGTAGGTCCCAAAAATGTGTGATATCTGGGTTCAGTCCGCAGACTCACTTCCCTATTTGGTCTGCAGACATCCTCCTGGACCAATCAGGGTCCGGCGTGATGTCCGTGGACATCGTTACTGTCCTCTGATTGGATGTTTCAAACTGCCACCATATTGGATCTGCATACAGCCACAAATGTCCGTGGATATCGCGGCAGATCCATATTAAAAAACACAACATTGCACTTGTCAAACTTATGAAACTATGTTTGAGGAGGTGAGGGTTGATGAGGATCGAATGGGATATGGTCATAATAGCCATAAATGTGCTGTATCTTTTTTTCCCGATGTCCATGAACATCTTACATGTCCGGCGACCTTTGTGTAATGTTCGTGGACATTTGAGATGTTCGGGGGCATCGATGTCTATTTCTCAATTACAGGGTTGGTGAAAAGCTTGTTGTTGGATGGCTCATAACTTTGGTGCCACTCAATGAAACTGCATGCACTTCTGTGATATTATTCTAGACCTGAACTTGAATGGTTCCACAAAGGTTGGTGCTGTTTTGCCAAGAGGGAGCGGGCCAAAATATTTGAAAGGTTTATAAATGAGTTGCTGTTTGATGAATCTGCAGAAAGGTTTGAAAAAAGATTTTAGATCCATAATTTAATGTCTTTGTAAAGTTTGGTGGGATTTTGTGAAGAGGAGGCGATCTCAACATTTTTAGATGGCTTATAACTTAGTTGCTGTTTCAAGAATCTGCAGAAAGGTTATCAGAAAGATTATAGACCCAACCTTGAATGTTCGTGCAAAGTCTGAATGGATTTTGTGTAAGTATGGGTAATTTGTATGACGCTTTTTTTGTATGCAAATTTTGACCCGTTTCAAAAAATAAAACATGGACAGATTTGCAGTAAACCTGTGCAAGGAGCATTGACAACAATCCGAAAGTGTGGGTTTGCAAATGTGTCTGTGTTTTATTTTTTGAAAAGTGTTGTAACGTAGGTACAATGGATTTTGTCAAGATATGGTAAGTTATATGATTATTTTTTGTACATACATTTTGACACCTTCCAAAAACTAAAATATGGATGGATTTGCAGCACACCTGTGCAAGGAGCATTGGTAAGGACTCAAAATCGTGGTTTCACAAATGTGTCCGTGTTTCATTTTTAGAAAATTGTTATGACGTAGGTACAAAAAATAGTGATATACCTTTGGTGACTGAGGTATAGCCTGTGGCCATGGCCAATGGCCAATCTGGCTAGTGGCCATGATCACGAGGGACTGGCTATGGGGTTAAAGTAGCCATGGCCACCAGGGGACTGGCAATGTGGTAAAGCTTTTGGAATTCGGGATTGGTTTGAATGGGAAATAAATGTTTGCTTGCGGCTACAGGCTGAAGTGCTGGATGGGATTGCAGCAAGTATGCACGAGGAGCTTCAGCAAGAACTTCAAAGCATGGTTTTGCAAATGTGTTCTGAATTTTATTTTTTGTAAATTGTGAAAATGTAAGTACACAACACAGTGATATAACTTTGGTGCCTGGGCAATGGGCTTGGCCCTCAGCCAGGAGAAATGTGTACTGTAACTGGCTTATTGGGGCCTGCAGCATGGTCGAAGCCATAGGTTTGAATGGGAAAAGAATATTCTGCTTGCGGTTACAGCCTGAAGTGCTGAACTGGATTATAACAAAGTTGCGTGATGAGCATCAGCAAGGATCTGAAAGCATGTTTTTGTATATCTGTCTTGTGTTTTATTTTTCCGAAGTGTCAGAATGTACGTAGAACAACTAGTGATATAAATGTGGTGTCTGGGTAGTGGGGCTGGTGAATGAGTTATAGCCTGTGGCCATGGACAATCTCGCTAGTGGCCATGACCATGAGGGACTGGTTATGGGGTTGAAGTGGCCATGGCCAGCAGGGACCGGCTATGTGGTAGTTTTATTTAAAAATCGGGATAGGTTTAAATGGGATATAAATGTTTGGATGAAGTGTTGGACTGGATTGCAGCAAATATGAACGAGGAGCATCAGCAAGAACTTCAAAGCATGTTTTTGCAAATCTGTCTTGTGTTTTATTTTTCCAAAGTGTCAGAATATAAGTAGAAACATTAGTGATATACGTTTAGTGTCTGGGTAGTGGGGCTGGCCCTCAGGAAATGCTAATGTGTGCTCTGATTTACTTATTGGGGAATGCGGAAAGTCTCTTCAGTTTCGCTACTATCATTACTAGTACTAAAAGACGTGTCTGGAAATCATACATGCTGATTTCTGTTGTTTTTAGTATCTCTCTTTTGTATGAGGGATTCATTATAGTAACTATCTTTTGTATATGGAAAAGATTGATCATAATTATAGCTCACTAGATCTTTTCGTAATCTCTTAATTCTTTCCACAGTGTTTGCTTGTGTAAATTCTTTTAGCTCCTTTTCAATTTCAATTCTTTTTTTATAATTATCTAGAGAGTTATCTTTTTTATTTCTGCCTCCATCTTCTTTAGATCTTCTTCTATTTTCTGAGCTGTTTCCTTCGCTGGGTCTATAATCAGTATCAGTCAGTCTCTCCCACGATGGTTTGCTATGCAACTCCTTTGGAGCTCATTATCCAAGAATAGTCTTGGCTAATTTTTTACTAGCAATCCTCGTGGGAGAGACTTGTTTTTTAAATATTCCAACATCCGTGGAGCTCAGTCCTGATAAATCTTTTTCTCAGTTATATTATTTCATCACAGTCATTCACAGTGTCTGGGATTTCTCCTAAATTATTGTTAGCCAAAATTGAGGCTGCTGCCATCAATGCTGCAGCTTAATCATCGTTAAAAGACAGTAGCCTGTCTCCCGCCATCTTGTTGTTGATCAGTAAATCACAAAATGTAGAATTTATAGTGAAAACTAGAAAATTCCTGTGACCACATAGCCACTATAATAACTCAAAAATTACAATGGAATCCTGAGATACACTAGAGAATTATAGTGTTTTTATCTGACCCAAACCCGTCCTCTATAAGTACTGTTTTCAAAAAGGTGGGGCAAATAATAATAGAGTTATGGCAGTGTCAAGATAGTTAAACAAGTGTCAAACCTTTTTTCATCATAGACCTAATTCTTTTATTTTTAAACAACTGCATATACATCATTAAAACACAAACAATGAAATATCTAACAATTCAAACATCGCAGCAAAAAGGCTGTGGTTTTGCCGCTGCAGTCCATGTAAAGGATGCCCCCGCAACCGCCAGACCCATTATACCATTTATGGGGTGCGTGGGGACACCCCTGCGACCCCACCCCACTTAAATGGTATAATGGGGTACACCTGCATGCCTCATACATGGCATCCTGTCCACAACTACCCACAGCACGAGCTCCATACTTGGCATTCTGCCCTCCATCACCCAGAGCACAAGCCCGATACCTAGCACCCTGTACTCCACCTCCCAGAACACAAGCCTTTCACCTGGCATTCAGCCCCCACTACCAAGATTGCAAGCCTCATACATGTCATCCTGCTCCTCCACCACCCAGAACACAAGCCCTATGCCTGGAATTCTGCTTGACCACCACCCAGAAAACAAGCTCCATACCTGGTGTCCCAGTCCCCAGATCACAAGTCCTATAACTGGTATCCAGCCCAACACCACCTAGATTGTAAGCCCTATACCTGGCATCCTGCCATCCAGAACACAAGACCCATACTTGTCATCCTGCCCCATATTACCCAGAGCACATGCCCCATATCTGGCATCCCGCCACAACAACCAAGATTGCATGCCCCATACATAGCATCCTGTCCCCAACTACCCACAGCACAAGCTCCATACTTGGCATTCTGCCCTCCATCACCCAGAGCACAAGCCCGATACCTAGCACCCTGCACTCCACCTCCCAGAACACAAGCCTTTCACCTGGCATTCAGCTCCCACCACCAAGATTGCAAGCCTCATACATGTCATCCTGCTCCTCAACCACCCAGAACACAAGCCCTATACCTGGAATTCTGCTTGACCACCACCCAGAAAACAAGCTCCATACCTGGTGTCCCACTCCCCCACAAAGATCACAAGCCCCATACATGGCATCCTATGCCTGACCACCAAGGTTAAAAGCTGCATACCTGGTATCCTGTCCCCTACCACCCAGAGCACAAGCCCCATATTTGGCAACATGCCCATCACTACCTAGATCACAAGTGCCATACCCGTTATCATGTCCCCCACCACCTAGATAGCAAGCCCAATACCTGGCATCCTGCAACCCACCACCCAGAGCACAAACCGCATGCTTGGCATCCGGCCCCTCACCAGCCAGAGCACACGTCCTATACCTGGCATCCAGCCCCCCAACACCAAGATTGCAAGCCCATACTAGGCATAGGCATCCTGCTGATCCACCACCCAGAGCACAAGCCCTATACTTGGAATCCTGCCTGCCCACCACCCAGAAAACAAGCGCTATACCTAACATCCCACCCCCATTGCCAAGATTGCAAGCACTATACCTGTATACTGCCCCCCACATCCACAGCACAAGCCCCATGCTTGGCAACGTGCCCCTCACTACCTAGATCAAAAGTGCCATACCAGTTATCCTGTCCCCAACCAGCTAGATAGCAAGCCCAATACCTGGCATCCTGCAACCCACCACCCAGAGCACAAGCTGCATGCTTGGCAACCGGCCCCTCACCACCCAGAGCACAAGTCCTATACCTGGCACACTGCCACCCCCACCCAGAACACAAGCCCAATTGCCTGCATCCCCCCACCCCCCAATGATCCAGAGTGCAAGTCCCATACCTTGAATCCTGTCCCACACCACCCAGAGCACAAGCCCAATACCTGGCATCAGACCCCCCACCACCAAGATTGCAAGCCCCATACCTGGCATCCTGCTGCTCCACCACCCAGAGCACAAGCTGCATGCTTGGCATCCGGCCCCTCACCACCCAGAGCACAAGTCCTATACCTGGCACCCTGCCACCCACCACTCAGAACACAAGCCCAATTGCTGTTATTCTGCCCTCCCCCACCACCCAGAGCGCATGTCCCATACCTGCCTTCCTGTCCCACATCACCCTGAGCACTAACCCAATTGCTGGCATTCTGCCCCAGCCACCCAGTGTGCAAGTCCCAAACTTGGCATCCTGCCTCCACTACCCTGAGCACAAGCTTCATATATAGCATCTTGCCTCCCCACCACCCAGGGCACAAGCCCTAATCCTGCCCCTACTACCCAGAGTGTAAGCCCCATAACTGGCATCCTGTCCCACCACCACCCAGAGCACAAGCCCCATACCTGGCATCCTGCCCCCCTACCACTAAGACTGCAAGCACCACACCTGGCATCCTGCCCCCCAACAGCCAGAACAGGAGCCCCATACCTGGCTCCTGTTCTCCCGGGGCGTCAGTCCGCAGGAGCAGTCCTCTTCTGTTCTATGCTGGCTTTCTCCATAGAGAGGCAGCACGCACGGCAACCCTGGTCCACACCTGCCTCCTGGGAAGGGGGGCATAATGAAGGGCATCACCTTCTGTAGGTGAGGCAGGTGCCCCCCTTACCCCACCTTTGGGATACCACAGCACAGATCCCATCGCGTCGCGCCCTCCCAAGCTCAATAAAAACCCTCAAACACACGCACCTGATGTATAAGGGAACATTCAGTGCAGTGCACTGAAGTGCAAGTTTCAACTTCTTCTGACACTTAAACCATTCTGGAACGGTTTTGTATTAAAATAAAAGTATAGGAACTGTAAAACGCAATTAAAAAAACTAGAGCACCTCTCCCAACTGCTCCCGCCCTCTTCGACCACTGGCCCAGGTAGACCTCTGGAAAGGATGCACACCAGGTAAAATCTCCGTCAACTGGGGCCAGGTGCTCACAGCTGTATTGCCATTTGCCAGCGTTGATACTTTTATCCGTTTATTTCCTGAGTCACACAGAAAGTTATGGAATGCCGGCTTGTTGTCCTAAATGTTTTTCCTACCAACATACAAACCCAGGCATCCAGACTTGAGAGTGCACCTAGAATGACCTGACCCTTAAGCTGGCCAGGGCATCGGTAGTCAAGTAGACCTGCCTAAGAACAAAGGTTTTCCAGCACCTGCTCTAAAGACTGTGCTGAAAGGTACAGGGTAACACCATAGAGTCCCAGTGTCGGTGTTTGACGGACCTTTGAGCACAGCTCCCAGAAACCATGGATGAATGGAGACCTTGGCGCTCAGAGGCTGCCATTCTGGGTAAGCCGTCTTCCACAGAGCTGGGAGCACACCTTAAGCACCCCTCAAGCACTCGTTCACCGGAGACTGCAGAGCGCTACAGTTCTTGGGCCATCAGGGGTACATACTTAGTCTTGCAACCCAAGTACTACTGCAGCGCCTTCCCTGGAGAGTTTGAATCGCTGCCCTTGAGGTGCACCCATCCTATCGCAACACAGAAAAACAAGGCATTGGCATGATAGAAATTCTGCTGAAACAACAGCGCTTCTTGTAGCACTTTAAACGAATGGCGAGAGTGCCAAGTGCACCCTTATTGCTGTTTCATTTCTGAACGCAGTATTTGCCAAGACCGTGCCCAACATAATAGCAGCGCTGCATGAAGAGAAACCTAAAGGTTCTACAACAAGAAATGTACCATGCCGGACAGAAATTCCTCCTCATTGAGTTATTGATAGACCAGTGTTGGCATGTGAGGTGCCTGCCATGAAGTTGAAGAGTCCTCTCAAGGTGAAGGAGAGTGTGCACCCCAAAGGCCAAGAAGATCCCAGTCCCCCCACCCGCCGCCTCCCCCTCCCACCACCCCCAGTTAAGTTGCTGCACTCTACTGTGTCTCTTCCCTAACTCTAAACAATGTCATTTCTGTTCGCATTTGAAGAGTTCGAAATATGGACAATAATTTGTGTTGTGTTGAGTTTTCCACATATTTGAGGGTGCCATTAATTTCCAATTGCGGTTGGAAGGATTTCATATTGGGAGTACAGTATACTGTGCGTGGTAATTTTAACATTTGCGAGGGTGTCATTCCTTTTCTATTGGCACTGGAAGAGTTTGATATGGTTTCTTTTCCTTTATTGCCAACACCTTGGCTGACCCGACCGGCCATGGATGTCACCTGGGAGGAAGCATGGTCACTGGACAACACCATGGAGTTGGAGAAAGGCTAAAAGGCTAGGTACCAGACCGACATGCTTCAACCCCCACAATGGAGCGGGAGTGCAAGAGCCGCACTACGCGCCAGTGGGGGATGTGGGGACAAGAGCCGGGTTCAGAACCTGCCCGTGGTCTTGGTGATGGAGCTGACATTCAGCAAGTGCAGGAATGCACTTCATATGAAGGAGCACAATCGGTTCCCTGCCAAACGCCCCGCATTTGCAGGACCTGAACCGACCCCCTGCACCTGTAGATGCAGAGGATTTCACTGCACTATGCATCCAAAAGTGGCATTTGTTCCTCCTAAGGAGCAATGTGCACCTGTTAAGAAGGACAGTTTAAAGGGAGTATGAGGAGCCGGCTGCACAGCCCAAGCTGCATCGGGGGCTGCAGTGTACTAGTGTATACAATATGCATTGGAAGGAACAATCCAAGCATTAAGTGCTCATGACGTGAATCTCAGCATTTCAGGGCCTGTGCACCAACAGTCGCCAATATCACTGGCAGTACTCTTCGAACTACCACCCCCTCCACACCTTTACCAATCATCCCAGTGCCCCATCCTTTCCTCAACATCCAGCTCACTGTATGTGAATGTTTCTCCCCCCATGACACCTTTCCCCTTGGCTGGATCTAGTGACACATTCTGCCACAACACTTGGCACTGCACATTGGCATCCAAGTAACCTCAATCCCGCCATGTAACCCATTGCCTGATGTTTCCCTGTTATAGCATGGATCCCTAACCCCCATGGTTCCAAGGAAGACGAGCACAGGAGAGCACATGTGCCCCGTTGCTCAAATACCCGCCGCCAGCCATTACCCCAAGGATGAGCAAGCCATTGTTGGCATTTTCAAACATTTTCGGGTTGAAATGGTCTGCCTTCTCTTCAACCATTTGGCCACCTTTGATCCTGGTGAATCAACATCTGCAAATAACAGGGCACCCCTGTATTTGCAGTGTTTGCTACTAGATTCTGCTTTTGGAGGGACAATTGTGGGGGAACTTCCGGGGATCCTTTTATTTTCATTAACACACTTTGTTTGTTTTGGGACTTCATCTCCCAGCCAGCTTCAGGCTGCTTCGGTGATACATTCAGGTACGTGAGCGCTGCCGCGTGAAGCCGGTTTGTGCTGCTATTAATCCAACTTTCTTTGTCCGCTCGCTCCCTTTGTAGGATAACTGTTTTTGCAGCATTTGCTACTAGATTGTGCTTTAGAGGGACAGATGTGGGGAAACTTCCGGGATCATTTTAATTAACACACTTCGTTTGTTTTGGAACTTCATCTCTCGGCCAGCTTCAGGCTGCTTTGGTGATCCTAACAGGCGTGTGAGCGCTAGCGCGCGAAGCTGGTTTGTGCTGGTTCGCGCCTGGGTCGTGTGAAAGTGCCTGTTATTCCTTGCAGTTTGTTCTTGAGCATCTGCAAAAGGTACTGTATACTTTATTTGGGCCTTGCTCTGCGCCCAGCCTGTGTATGCTTGGTTGGAGTGATGCAAGTGCCTCTCGCCCATATATGTGTCTTGTATTGTATCGATTATTTCCTTCTACCCTAAACTTTTGATTAACTCTTGACTCTTCATCCAGGTGATTGCACCCCGGACCTTGAATATGCAGCATGTTACGCCTAAATCTGACTCCCACTTAATTACGCTTATTGATAATATGCATACTAATCTCGTAGGCTCCCAACTGACTCCAATGATTCACATGAGTTGCCCCAGTAGATCTGCATCTTGCCTCGCTATTTATCCATGGAGGAAACATGCACGGGCCCATGATCTGCATAGAGATAGGTTTTATCACCTGCCCGTAACTATGGCCACAGGCCCACAAAACAATGCACGGTGCTCCTCTGTAGTCAAGCAGGCGTCTGATTTTCAGGCGCCAGGCCATCCAACACAAACCCCAGTAAACTTGCCTGCATATGAGTACTCCGCCTTGGAAACAAAAAATTCAGTGATGAAGCTGTCTGTCCGTACTCCTATGAAACCAACGGTTGTTCAATCAACAATTATCCACCCTAGCGCTGAAGCTCTTTTTAGTTCACCGCCTGTCTTGCCTTAATGAGGCATCATTGAACCTGACCCTTCCATGAATGGCCAGACTCATATGTTAGACATTAAACATTATGAAGGTCCATGTGTAAAAGTCTCTTTGTTGACTTCACGCTCCTTGGTTCTGCAAGCAGCTGAAATTGCTGATTATTTGATGGAAACTGATACAGACATTCTGATGATTACAGAGACCTGGCTTCATGACACTGCCCCCACACACCTTCCTTTGCCACTCCTGGCGGCTATAACCCTTATAAATTGGCTCCGTGATACCCTTGGCATCACAGACCTGGCGCTGGACTGGATGACCTCCTTACTCTCAGACCGATCTTTCTAGGTTCAACTGGGTCCTTTTCTCTCCCCCATCACATTCTCCATCTGCAGCATTCATCAGTGCTCTATCCTCGCGCCATGGCTCTTCAACATCTACCTTGCCCCTCTAGCCCATTTGGACTCTGCCTTCTCTCCTCACTTCAAGTGTTATGCTGATGATATGCAGCTATACTTCAGGCTTCCCTCGACTTCCTCCTCTTCCTCAGCTCTCATCCCTGATTGTTTGACTGCTAGTCAGGCATGGTGTACTGTTAACTATCTCTGCCTTAATGCCAGTCGGACTGAGATCCTTCTCATTGGGACCCCTGCTTTCTCCTTCCCTCCTACTCTCTGGCTGCCCTCCATGGGACCCCTCCTCTTGCCCTCTTGTTAGGCAAAAATCCTTGGTCTCCATCTTTGACTCCTCTCTCTCTTTCTCTCCTCACATTGCGGACCTTGCCAAGAAGACCCACCTTCAGCTGCTCCTCCTCAGAGGCATTCTCCCTTTCCTCACCTTCCTACATAATCTCATTGTCTCCAGAACTCTGGTCCTATCTAGGCTGGACTACTGCAACAGCCTCTTCCTCAATCTACCTAATTCCCCACTTCACCCCACTCAAATAATCCAGAATAGGACTGCAAGTCTGATCCTTGGCCTCCAGCCCTAAAATCCATTCACTGGCTCCTGGTTGTAGTGAGGATCAAGTTCAGGACCCTCTGCATCATCCAAAAGTCTTTCTGGGGCCTGGGGCCCTGCTGCCTTCAACCTTTTCTCACTAAATACCTCCCTGCTAGGGCCCTTTGGTTTTCTAGCTACAACTCTCTGCAGATCAGACTCATCTCATACGCTGGCTACAATAACAGAATCATCAACGCAAGGTCAAGCGCCAGGGAACCTTTTCTTATATTAAAAGAGACAGAAGGAAAAAAGTCTCTGTCCCCTTTGTTAAAAATTATCGGCTCCCCCAGGGACTGTTACCTAATTGGAACATTACCATTACCCAGGATCAACAGAAATTAAGAACTAATAAAACTAGCCAGAACAACGCGGCGACCCTAAAAGATACCGAGCTCAAAACATGGGCATGGATCCCGGAGGTCTTATCAAACACTGACCGATCCTAGCCACGAAAAATAAAATCAGGAAACGATCAAAGTGGTCTAAAGAAAGTTATAAACCCACCAAATAACAGCATGGCAAACTTGGGATCCTGGAACATCAGTGGTTTCTCACACCTAACCCAACAAGGTGACGTAAACCTTGGAGCCTTCGACTTGCTATGTTTGCAGGAGACATGGCTAGTAGATCCACCGACTTTGGACGGATTTGAAGTTATCACCTCGCTGGCTATAAAAGGCCTTACAGGTAGACCGTCAGCAGGGTTACTTATAGCCATATGTTCAGCTAGTGGCTTCCAGCAACACAATCCTGAGGACGGACACCTTTATCTTAGCCTTGACGATCTCAGGAAACCAGATAGCAAGCGCAGGAGGAAGAAAGGAGGAAGCCCTCCTGTTGCTAATTAACCTCTACTGCAATCACAAAGCACAGACGGATAAGACCTACTTGAAAGAAATCGAGCAAACCCTCGACGCAGCTACTGCACAGCATAACATCTCTCAAATCCTGATTTGCAGTGACCTGAATGCAAGCTGCCCAAGCCTGAGAAGCAGGACGGGGCAGGACGCTTTTGGTGAAATGACAAATGACCCTCATAGTGTACAAACGCCCTCTACGCCACACAGAAGAGGCGTACTTTGGAACTACCTAATGTGCTTGAGAGGCATTCATAACCTCCACAACACAAGGCTCAAAAAGAACCAAAACATGCCGACATGGGAACAGGAAGGCATGAAAGCGAACATCGATCATATATATGTCTCCAGGAATTTATTAGCAGTAACCACAAATCTCGAGGTCAGGCGCACAACAAACAGTGGTACAAAGGAAGTAGTACTGCTACTAGAAAGGTTCATCCTGATTGTTTGTCATTGAATAAAGCATGACCAATTTGTTATATCAAGGAACCCTAACTGTATTTACTAATGGAATATATCTTCAAAAAGATTAACCCAAAGAAAATGTCCAGAAGGAAAACCCACATACACTCCAGGGGCTGTGAAACCAAATGACTTGTATTGAAAACACATACTTACAAATATGTACAAAACATTTTTTCATTGATTACAAACAAAAACAAATCATAATGTTTACGAAAAAACAATGCAGCTTGAACATAGTGTTGTAGATAGAGATTCTAAAATGAAACATGTAACAAGAAAAAAGCAAAAAAGTGTTTGAAATATATAAGAAATATAGTACATATCTATATTAATCAACAACTTGTATTCTTTAGAAATATTTTAGTGAAAAAAGAATTCCTGGATCGTTCCAGTAATCTTAGAGTTATCTAATTGGGTGGGCTCTATCTGATTCCCAATGAGCCGATGTGTGTTCTGGTAATTTCTGTTGGGAAAAAGTGAACCCAACTGGTTATATGCCCCAATTAGTTACGTGCCAACGTCGCAGGGGCTATATTGGTGGGAATACCACACCGAAGTGTAACAGTCAACATGTAGTATTGTCTCACTGAACCAAAGTGAGTCGGTTCATAAGTCCCCCTTGCTTGAAAAATGACGTTTCGGCGGCCATGGCGTCCATCTTGTAACCAAATTAGAGGGACGTGGAAGCCACCTTCTTCAGGGCGATTGAGTGACCCCACAGAAACCTTGTGGACACACTCTTGATCGTGCAGACTCTCTGGTCTAGGCGTAGCAGGATACAGGACTGGTTGCTGTGCTTGGAGGGTGGGAGGAAGAACCAATCTTGACCACCCTGGTTTGAAGTGTGCTGATCGCGCTCCAGAGGTTAGTGGCAAAACTCTGGGTACGGAGGTTGGTTTTTGTGATCAGTGCGTTCCTCTGGGATGTAGACCCCGAGTTGAGAGGGCTCTATTGGTAAATTGCCGTGAGTCCTTTGTCATGCGTTTCTGAGGTTGGTCTGTGCCGAGTGCAGAATCTAATCTGTGTTGTCTGCCTGCTGCAGAGAGGAGTGCATGCAATGTCTGCAGAGCTTGCCAGCCGCTGCTGCAACAAACACTGACCATAACTTGCTGATTACAATCTGGGCTGTACCAACAAAAAAATCAAGTCAACACATGGAGCACCAGATTGAATTGGCAACCCAGGGTTCGAGGTTAAAATTAACCAACACAGCAATATTGGAAATTACAGCGCAATACCACAAAATAAAACGGGACACAATAAATACCCGAACCTTAGCAAAAATGGACTATTGCCCGCTACTTCAACCATATCAACAAACTTGGTGGACGAACTATAAAACTAATCCACACCTACACAAAAGGAACCAGCTGTTGGTGGACAAACGCAGAATCATGAGACAAAAAAAATGATTACGAAAATTAGACCAACAGAAGTAAACAAGGCCACTGCAAAAGAGGCAACCAAATCCTACAATTCCTGGATGAAACATAATAGACAAGTCCTATATCGAGAAGACTCTGAGGCCATGCAAAGAACCCTATGTGGAAATAGAACAAGAGACTTCTGGTCTCTAATAGACCTAGCAGGAAATTCCACCCAGGACGCACTCCTAAACAATGTCGGAGAGCCGAGATGGATTAAATACTTTTCAGAGTTATTCAAGAAACCAGCAGGCAAATCTCCACCTAAAACCGCTCTGCTAAATACTAAATGGAACCTTGACATTGACCCAACAACAATTGAAGAAAAAAATCAAGAAACTAAAATCATCACAGGCCCCAGGTCCCGACGGGATAACCAACCAAGACCTAAAATCGAATCCAGAATGATGGGCCCCACTGATATCCGACATTTTAGACACCTCTGTCAGAACACAGTACATACCTCCATCATGGAAAACTGCTCATGTAGTACCTATCTACAAGAAGAACGAAAAGGAGAACCCGGAGAACTACCGCCCTATAGCACTGTTAGACATGCAAGGCAAACTGTTTGGATCTCTCCTCTTGACAGAATTCCACTTATGGGCAAGCTCGTTGGGGCGCATGGACCCATTCCAGTCGGGGTTTGTGAAAAACCTAGGTACCCAGGTAAACATCTTTGTGTTGAGCATCATGAAGGCAAAGATCTTGGAGGGCGGACCCAGAATATTCTCTGCATTTCTAGATCTAAGCCAAGCCTTTGATCGAGTAAACAGGGCAAAGCTATGGGACAAATTGTCAACGTGGTGATGCCCAGACTCAATATTAGAACCAATCAGGAGCCTCTATTCAGATACATCCATGCAAGTGTGCCTTAATGGCACTGGTCAATTATCTAAAGAAATAACGACCTCGAGAGGCGTTAAACAGGGCTGCCCGCTTGCACCAGCCTTATACAACGCCTATACGGGCAACAATGGAGATCATGAAAACACCATAAGAGCTTTCCCTCCAAAGCTAGACAAAGACAAAATTAGCCATCTACTTTACGCAGACGATATTATTCTGCTCGACCAAACGGCAATTGGCCTCCAATGCAGACTCAACGCCTTACAAGCCTATACAAGAGAAAACGACCTTGAAATTAACACCACAAAAACTAAAATCATGATCATGGAGAAATCTCGCAAACCCAAAGAGACTCGACGATGGCACACAAAAGGGAAAATGGTGGAAAAAGTAACATCCTTCACCTACCTGGGAATAACTGTGAACTGCAACCCGAAAGAGACAGCCATGTAAGAAACACTCTGGGCAAAAACAAAATGCTTAACTTCGCAAACGAAGAAAATTGACAGAAAATATGGCCATTTCTCCCTACTACCTGCCATCAATTTTTACAAAGCAAAAGCTACTCCAGCAATTACCTATGGAAAAGAAGCGATGCCGGTGATTACAGGCAATATATGGCCAAGGCTGGAAGGACTCTTTTAGAGGAAAGTCTTTCACTGAGCCTAGTATCCTTAAAAGCAACCGTGCTTTTATATGGGCTGATGCTCTTTCGTAAAACCCAAAACTCCAAACTAAAACTGTTTGAGATAATCCGAGACAAAATAAAAAAAGAAACCAACGAGATGTTGAAAGGGTGGACGAGGAGAAATCGTGACCTGCTTGAAGAGATCGAGCGCTCTGAAAAAGAGCCCGAAGAAAACCCAGACAAAGTGAAATCTCTACTAAAAATCTGGGACTGGATACAAACAGTTCAAGAGGCGGAAAAAACAAACTAACCAACCACCTGCCACCGAACCAACAAAAGGTTAACACGACAGTAGAATATCTGGCAAGTTCCCAAACAAAGGAATAAGATCTACCTTTTTAAGAGCCAGACTAAATCTGCGGAAAACCAACGAGGTCCTAGCAATAAGAGGAATCTCAACAACGAACTCTTGTCGCTTCTGCAAGAGAGAAGACATGGTGGAAACATTGAGACACCTACTCCTGTCATGTTAAGGCTCAACCTCAAACAGACAGACCCACATGGGCCATCTATTTAAAGACGCCTACACCCTTGATGAAACACACTGGTGGAATCACCTGCTGAGTGGCAAATCTACTAAAACGGTGATTACAGTTGCACATTATCTTCAAAGCCTAGGCCTAGAGACCGTGACCACTGATATTACAGACAACGGATTGGGAAAATAGGCTGGAAGAGGAGCCAAGGCACTGACATCTCGTCCACAAATGGTACCCAACCCATTTTATGATGATGAAGGGCATGTTAAATAATCTTGTAAAAATGGAACTACTTATTTAAGACAAGAACAATGAAAAAATAAAAGAAAATAAAAAAAATGGGCGATATCTGGTGTCAAAACATCCAGGATGAGCTCTTCAGCAAAGTGCTCAAACATCAGCAATAAATTAGACTATGACAATTGCCCATTGAAACTGCTCCTTTGTCACCTATTGCTTCTGATGTTTCTGCACACCTGACACCTAATACTGGTCTGCCTAAGGTTACATTTGGGCAAATTACAGAAAGTGAGGCTTGGGAAATTGTGCAAGACTTGAAGCCTATGTCTTGCATCAGGACATCTGTCCGGCTAACATTATCATGGACTCTTTTGATACCCTCATTCCATGGATCACGAAGATCATTAATGCTTCTTTTCGGGACGCGCTTGTGTCAGCATGCCACAAGGAGGTGTGGATTACTCCCCTTCTTAATAAGGAAAACCTGGACCGCGCACTAGCAGTAACTACAGACCCATAACCAACGTCCCTTTTCTCCTGAGGATACTACATCGAATAGCTTATCTCCACCTTCAGGAATTGAGTCTAACAATCTGCTCGGCACCCAGCAATCAGGCTTCTAAGATATGCATGATACTGAGAATGCATTACTGGACTTAAAATCTAGCGTCTCAAGCATTATCGACAATGGGAACACTGCATTGCTCATACTGCTTGATCTCTCAGCAGCTTTTGACCTTGTCAACCATGCATTTATTGCTCACAGTCTAGGTGACATTGCAGCTGTTCGGTAAGTGCTGTGGCCTGATTACATTCCTTTTTAGGCCCCTGCTCTGCCTGAGTGGCAGTGGGTGACTTTCAATCTCAGACATCCATCTTGTCCTGTGGAGTTCCACAGGGCTCTTGCCTTTCCTCCAGCCTCTTTAATACTTACACCACACCCCATTTGACCTATTAGACAGCTTAAGTATCAGGTATACCAACTATGCAGATGACACTCAGATCCTCATACAGCATTCAGGAAATTATAACTAAGACTCAGAACTCATTAATAGTATATATTCATCTATCCAATTGTGGATGTCTGTCAACTCCTTGGCCCTAAATGACAATAAAACAGAGTTGTCATGCGCATACGTCTCTAGCCTGGTGAGACGGATCAAACACTTTCAGAAGAAAATAGATCTCTTCTCGCTCCTCATTAGCGTCAGGCTGGATTACTGCTATAGTCTGCTGGCAGGTACCAGTCAGTCTAACTGCCATGCTCTTCAAACGATCCAAAATGGACCAGTGAGAGCCGTGTGTGCTCTGGCCAGACAGGGCCATGTTACCGCTGACAGGCGCTCTCTGCATTGGCTGCTGGTGAAACATAGTATTTCCCACAACATCTTGGCGTTGACCTACAAATGTCAAGCTGGCCAGGCTCCTTGCTATCTGAGAGACCTAATGAAGCCTGCGTTATCCCTGAGGCATCTCCGTTCTAATAATGACAAAAGATCGGCAAGCTGCGCTTTAAGCAGCAGAAGTTTGGTGGCACTAGCTTTGATATCTTGGCCCCTAGGACCTGGAATGCCTTACCATCTTCCTTGTGGACTCATGCCTCTCTGGCCTCCTTCAAGAAGGCAGTGAAGATAAACCTACGCTAAGAGTCGAAGAATCCTACTGGGCTTTCCGTAGAGCCCTCAAGACCTGGCTGTTAACTGTTAACAAATAGAAAACTACACCCATCTCACAGTACTACCTCCTGTTTTAACTGTATGTATGTCACATGTATATTTCGACTAAGTACCTAATGTGCCTTCGGTCTACATGTAACTGTTTCCTCTCAAAGAGCCCTGATGCCTGAGGGTTTGTGCGCGCTATATAAATGTAAAAATAAATAAATAAATACATAAAACCTGTTTAACGCAGGAATTGGTTAAGTAGCTAACTCATCCACTTGTGTTCGACTGGTCTCCTTGTCTTATACTTGTCAGTATCTTGTGTTTTGTGTGCGCTCTGAGGCCTTTGGGCGCGAGGCACTTTATGAGAACGAAATATTAATAATAATGGAACAACTATTCTGTACGTCTTTGGCAGGAAATGAAAACATGCAATGTTAAAATGAGATTTCAAACATCAGGGGCAGTCTGTCAAGCATACGGCACAAAACTAGCGAGCTATGGCTCCCCAAATTTTTCGGAATTCATCTCCCATGATCCCTCTCCAAAATCTATTCAGGCTATGCCTAATCGGAGACATCCACAAGTTGCCCAGCCAGCATAGTCAATAGTGACACAACATTAAAAAGCCACTGTTTATAGTGTCCTGGAAAGGTACAGTAGGGTGCCACAGATCCTTGTCTTGTGCCACCACCCTCCTTGCCTGAAAACCTTTATATCGTAAAGGGAAAGACTGCATAGACTACTGTACCATCCGCAATATACACTGGAGATCATACTTGTCAAGGAGTAAACATTGTGTACCAGATTTTTACTCTGCTCCATATTTTCATGGTGGGTTTGCATGGTGGAGGTGGGGCACTGAATGGAATTACCAATTCTGCCAGCCCATCCACTCTGCCATGCAAATCTGCAATCATGTACACCAGCCTGACATTATCATTGGATTCCTTTGGAACTCTGGCGGATTCCATAGGTTTGGATTGTAAATGCTACCTGTCGTGTGTAAATAGCCGGTGCCATTTACGCAATTTGCATCATGAAGTGCAAAAAGGAGGTGTGAAAGCAATTACGACTGCATTTTTCACCTTTTTTGGTACTTCGTAGTTCAAATGACAAAAATTACACCGAGGGGCCCTGTGTGTGCGTAAGCACAAATATAGGCGGCCCCCGTGGCGCGAATTACAGCGACTTAGAAACTGTTCCCCGCTGTGTGTTCAGAGCTGCAGTGTAGGTTGCTCGCTTATCTGAATGAGTGTGGCTTGCTGGCATACATGGGTTGCTGCCACTAAAGTAAGAAGGGCTAACATGGGTCCCATAGGAATCTGCAAAAGAAACACCATGCAGCAGATGGCATCGGAATGCATGGCAATTCAGCAACATACACACAATGACAAGGCATATGTGCAATACAGCAAAACCTTTTTGATTATTCTGCACAATACGAGAGTACTTTAAACTGTACTATCAACCAAAACAAGCCTTACCATGTATGTGCTGGTGGGATGGCTGGGGCTTCCTCGAATGGTGCTGCACAAAAAACTGTGGAAAGGAAAAAGATTCCACATTACCACTGTGGGCACATCACTCTACATTCATTCATTAACATTAGCAGAATGTAATAAGGTTTTAATGCCACATACCTGATCACAGAAGCAATGACTGCACATGTCACTGCAGGTAGAGCGTTGTACTAAAGCAGAATTTGTGACTATGAAATAACATTGTATTGTTACATATTCAACAAAACCATATTGAAGAACTACCCCATAAAATGACTGTGCTTTGGGGTGTTTTACTGAACGCAGTTAATAGGTAATGTCATGGGTCTCTTGTCTCCACACAAGCATAAGTCTCAACTGATATTCGCATTCCAGGTAGATAGGAATTGCTCATTAAAAAGGTGTTATTCCACACCTATCCAAGAGATAAAAGGCAAGGCGGCGGAAGGCCGCAATTACCCGTCACTTTGCCGGAGGTTTACAAACACACACACACTCCATATCAGTCAGGTTCCCTTGTCGGTAGTCGAATAACATAGCATGTGAGAAAGACATCGCACATGGAGCCAAAACACAATCTGACCCATGACACAGGGCATGGTGCCTGGAATGGAGATGGTGGAGAGGGCTGAGGACTGCCAAGATGGTTCAAGTTAGGCTGTTGTATGCTATTGGTAGTCATGTCTGTTCCCGCCTTTTAAGCACCTGTACTCAACCTCATGTTATCTATCTCTACAGAAGCTTTAACCCACCTGAGCACATCACCATCTGTCAGCATGCGCTTAGTGAATTATTGGCCAATCACAAACACAACAGTGTGAAAGGCTAACGCATAGCGGGCGGGCAGCTCTCATAAAACACACAGAGCCGAAGTGCCATGCAACTCTTCTTTATTCAATACAGTCGGCAACATGCCGGAAACACGGACCCGCCACTCCCTAACCCCAACGTCATGTCCTCTCCTTCGTCCGCGCGCGTGGACCTCAACTCGGCCCCGCTCACATAATGATGTGAACTCGCGGACATCTCCCCCCTTTTTAACCTCAGCGTCTTTACCCCATTTCTTCTATGAGGCGGAGTGGTTTCATGCGGCTCGTCTGCGGGGCCTTGAGCTTCGTGGTGTTGCCCACTCCTGTGTGGGGCGTTCCACGTTCCGCTCTCCTTCGGACTCCTCTGCATCTCCTTGGTATGGTTCGTCCCGCGTTCTTTGTTCTTCACTTTTGCTGTTCATTTCCGCTGCCCCTCTTGGGTTGTGGGCTACACATTTGAAGTATGATATGTTTCTTGTTATTGATGAGCAGTCACTTCCTTGTGCGGTAATCATCGTGCCTTTCTTGTGGGTCATGATGAGTGGGGTAGGCGCAAATGTGGTGTCTTCTTTTCTCATCTTCGGTTGCCGAAGCCACACTTCGTCCCCCAATTGCACTGGTGCCTCTCTACCTCGTCTCTTGCGGTCTGCGGCCTTTTTCATCTTTGCCTTGGCTGTTTCGGCAGGCCTGATCTTAGGCACGAGTGGGTCGTGCACCCCTCGTCGCCATTGTGAAAGGCTAACGCATAGCGGGCGGGCAGCTCTAATAAAACACACGGAGCTGAAGTGCCATGCAACTCTTCTTTATTCAATACAGTCGGCAACATGGCGGAAACATGCACCCGCTACTCCCTAACCCCAACGTCATGTCCTCTCCTTTGTCCGTGCGCGTGGACCTAAACTCGGCCCGCCCACATAATGTAGGGAGCTCGCGGACAAACAGCAGCCTGGGATTTCTTTTCTATGCTAAGTGAATCATGGAATGTATTTGGATTAAACATTTCAAATGCAAGATACATACGCTCTAACAAAAGACAGGCACGTCATGATACATCACCATGTGCTCGTCCGATAAAATAGAAATGTGTGGACGGGTAGTGCAGGTGGTATCTAGTGCCACCCCATTTAGAGAGTGGGGAGGCACTCCTACGTTCTCTTTAGTCCTGTTAGCATTGTGTAAATGTCTTGTTTTGGGGCAAAAGGGGCATCGTGTGTCAGCCGATATAACACATTTCGAAGAACTTAAATGTCAGGATGGAAAACGTCTATCTTTGATTTGATTTGATTTGATTTTGTATTTGTATAGCGCAAACCCTGTGGGAGATCCAAGCGGCAAGCTACATCTAGGCGCAGATCTTACATACAGTACAATGAGCCGTCATAAAGTCACTCACATGATCTTACTCTATACTATGCTGGGGTTTCCCTAACAAACCAAAACTAAGGACAGTCAAATTCCACAAGTTCATCTTAGGAATGTGTCTGTGTCAAAAACCTATATACTTGCCCTCACAACTAATCTCATACACTGTGTAGGGATGTCCGCAACCAAAATAATAGTGTTCAGCATAAAATTCTGAGCTTGGTTCAGCTCGTAGCTCCCTTCCCCAAGTATAAAGCAGTTCTTGCAAAAGTCTTAGGATTGCTTTAAGTTCCAAAGTGATATAGGATTGACCAATACTCAGGGTTCCCTTCCCCAACTTCCAAAACACAAAATATCCTGAGGCTCCTCCCTCAAGACAATAAACTGTTCCAACCTCAAACATCCCTTCCGCAAGACACAGTTTCATTGATGTGTTACTATGATGTTGATTCACAATGTTCTGGGCCTTATTTGCACCTGCTGAGTATAACTGGTCTTTGCACCACAAAATGTTTTGGTTGAAAATGGCAGTACATTTATAATCCTCTTTTAAAGTTCACGCCCCAAAGTTCCATTCACTTTGAAGAGTAAGGTACATTGGGTTTCCTGGCCTTGTTAAAGTTGCATTCACTTTATAGTTCATTATTCATTGGTTTCTTGGTATTAACACTTAATTGTTCTGTAAAAAAATATATGTGAAAGTTGCTTGCAATGTAAGTTTCATTCACTTCATGAATTGGCACACAGTGGATTAAGTTACACGGAAAAAGCTTAATTCTGTTTATTTTCTTCATAAGTGATAGGTTTCCTTCAGTGTGGTAGTCAGAATTGTGCAAATTCATTGTTTAAATATTGTTTTCCATTCTGCATTCAAGAATATGTAAAGATTTTAAAGTAAGTCACTCTGTTGTCGCTTTCAATTAGTTTTGCGTTTTAATCTTTCTCTGTAATGTGTCTTAAAATATGCCCAGCGTTTTGGACACTTTCAACAATGCGTTTTCGTCTAGGTGCGACTTCTCTGTAACAAAGTATTCATGCTAATACCCAAATTAACAAGTCTTATTGTTCATTAGTTTACAAGGACCTTCGATAACGTGCCACCAGTCACGTGACCACTCCAATACTCGCATAGCGGGTTTCTGTTTGTATAGAAACTCACTGGCTACTTTGATGTCAGTTCCTGCAGCGCAGATCTGCCGGCCTTCTAGTTTTTACTTCAGGGCTCCACCTCCTGCCCTTCAGGCACTCCTGGATTGGCTCCTGGACCCAGGTGAACGAGCACCAATCCAAAAAGGGGAAGCCTTCCAGCACGGTTTCCCTTTCATGCTTCCTTTGGTTCCACAGAGCCCCTGCTCTGGGGCCGCTCTTCCCTGAATCATAAGCACGGTCCACATGGACAGCTGCTTGCTGTTCTTCTTGGCCTCCCTGCTGCTGCAAATTCACTGCCACTGATCCTCGCACCACTCCCTCACTCTTATTTGGTGGGGGCTTTTTATACACCTGAAACCCTTTAACAGGCTGCAGGTGCGAGTTCACAATTAGCATTAAGGGGACTCGCCTGACCTCTACTGCTCCCAGCAGGCCTCTTCTTCGTCCCAGTACCCAAGTGCTGAAAGTAACTAGTCTTCACTGCTCCCAGTTGTTTCTTCCTCGTCTCAGTACTTTTTGAAGTCATGTATGAAGAATTCCAGGGAGTTGGTTTGTAATATCGCATGAACACGTAGGAAGGGTTGGTTTGGTCATTATTAGGAAAAGGGGTACCATGTTCCCCAAAAGGGCATCCCACTCCCAGGTCCCACAGACTCTCCACCATAGTGATCCTCCCTCGCTTGTCCACCCACAGGGTCAGGATCCAAAAGTGATGACCTTTCCCTGGGTACCTGCGCAGGGTGTCCATGGGGAATAGGAGTGAGGATACCCTTCCCCAATGCGGGTTGGGACCCCAGATGGAATGAATGAGGACTTCTATTTCGGAGCCTTTTTTTTATAATGTCTTAATTTTTGGAGTTAAAGAAATCATCATGCATTGCCTAGTACTGCCATCCAATACTGTTTTTACATGTAACAGGAAGCTACTGGAACAATTTCGAATTGTTTTGGAATGAAAGCATGGCACTGTTTACTAGCTTTTCACTGGGAGCAGTCTTACTCATTAGAGATACCCCCATTTAGAAAATATATGATCTTTGGAAACATACTGTAAGATGTGGTCATACACTGTCCAGTAGTATCCTTTTGAAGTGTATGCTTTAAGATGTTGTCATGCATTGTTCTGGACTAGTGTTCACTACTGTCCCCTCAAGAAGGAAGAAGCTATGGGAACAATCATAACTAAATTAAATTGTATTAGAATGGAAGTGTGATACTGTTTACTGGCATTGCACCTGGAGCAGTCCTACTAACTAGAGATACCCCCTTTTGGTAAATATACTACCTTTGTAGCACATACAAATACCATCAATGGCCCCTGTATGTTATTGACCACTTGGTGTACATTGGTTGATAGGATACATTACAAACAAGAACACTTGGGCTCATATGGCTAAACACTACGAACATCATATTCAATAAAATGTTTTTGTTATCCAGCGTAAAAGCCAGTGAGGTTCCAACCTACTTAATTTAATTAATAATATAATTGACAAAAAGAAAAGTAATCGGTCACTGTATTCACGCTTGGGCGTGACGTCTTCACATTACAACGTGGTGACATCTGGATATAAACAGCTGCCATTTATAAATATCCACTGAAAGTAGTTGAATTTCCCAAATCAATATCGCCCAGTCAACCCGATCAGCCTCAAAGAAAGCGTGATGCCTTTTTGTATACAAAAATGAAAACCACATATCAAATTCCTGTTATCCTAGGGGAAAAATGAATTTGAGCAGAATTGGACACCGGAAGTAATGAAAGTGCCATAAGAACAGTCGTGCTTCCCCAGGGGTGTAGAGAAGGGAAAAAGGGTAAAGTAATTTGTGTACATGGCCATTCTCAGAAATACCCCTTAACTCAAATTCCTAGTTCTATTCTGGGAAAGAAAATTGATTTGACTGTAGCATTAATATCCAACTTGCCAGCTAAGTTAATCTTAGGGAGAGATGTACCTCATTTTGATCAATGGGTTTCACAAATTGCCCAAATAAATTCTGAAAATCTTGTAGTTGGGTTTCCTGCACCTTCAAAGATGGAATCGCCCCAGCTGAAAGGAAAAGTTGGTGAGGAGGACCAAAATGACCCCATTAGAAACAGAGTCTATAGAACAACTAAGAGGATCTAACCTTAGAGGAATGCAGGATTTCTTGGGCCGTCAACCTGGTGACTCCACAATAGAACCTCAAGAGGAACAAGAGCAAGATAAGGTAACTCTCCCCCTCTCGGTTTCCTTGTGAAGCACCCCGATCCATGCCATGCTTTCATTTCAAAACAATTTGAAATTGTTCCAGTAGCTTCCTGTTACATGTAAAAACAGTATTGGATGGCAGTACTAGGCAATGCATGATGATTTCTTTAACTCCAAAAATTAAGACATTATAAAAAAAGGCTCCGAAATAGAAGTCCTCATTCATTCCATCTGGGGTCAAGCGGCCAAGTTTTTCAATCTAAAATAACTCCCTATGATCTAGTTTCTTGCCTACATTACCTCCCCTCTGTGATTTCTGTACCACTTCCAATATGATCACCTTCAGTTGTGCCACTGTATGTCTTTCATCAGCAAAATGCCTAGCCACTGGTGAACGTCCATTTTTGTTTCTCATGCTGCTCTTGTGTTCGTTCCAGCGTTCGTTAGTCTTCCCTGTTGTCTGTCCTATGTAGAAGACCTTGCAGGGACCACAGAGTCCATACATTTTCTGAGTGTGTATCACAGGTAGCGAAATCCTTCAATTTAATCTTCGCGCCTGTGCGCAGATTTCTTACATGACTGCCTCTCATGATATTGCAGTTATTGCAGTCAAGGCACGGAAATGTGCCTGTCTTTTCTTTTGTAGTGTCAATTGCCTACTGACTCTTGGTCTTTCAGCCCTTACTAGTTGATCACTGAAATTGCAACCTCTTTTGTACGGGATTGGGGGTTTTGGAAAGAGAGTCCAATTTTTCTTGATAAGCCTCGTAACATGATGACTTTGGCTAGAGTACCTTAAGGCGTATAGGAATGGTGTCTCTTTTGTCTTAGTTTTAGGAGTGAGAACATTCTCTTGTCTCAAATGTCTGGCTTTGGTCTGTGCTGCATCCACTATTATCTCTGGGTAGCCTCTCTTGATGTATTTTTTTGCCATTTTTGTATTTTCTGTTACCAGTGTTTCATCCTTGTACACTATGCATTTCAGTCGTAGAAAATGACTATAAGGAGGGATATTCCTGATATGTAGAGAGTGATGACTGAGATAGTGTAAAGAGTTGTTAACGTCTGTGGGTTTGTGGAATATGTTTGTTATGAGCGAGTTCTCCTTTAATTCCAGCTCAATATCTAGAAAGTGCAGTCTACGTGTACTCACCTATATGGTAAATTGGATGCAGTCATGTATTGAGTTCAGATAATTTAAAAACCCATCTAGTTCTGTTCTGTTTCCCTTCCAGACGATAAATATTGTGTCTATATACTTTTTCCATGTTCTTAATTTGGTTGACCAATGTTCATGTGTTAGCACATGTTGGGACTCAAGGTTACACATAAACAAATTTGCATATGCTGGTGCCATGAAGGACCCCATGGATGTACCATAGGCCTGTAGGTAGAACTGGGTTTTGGAACCAATAGTTATTGTTACAACAAATAACTTTTGTAATTTGCACTGTGAAGATCTTGCTTGCTTTGCAATTGTTCTTTCTTAGCGGGGGCCACTCCAGTACCTCAAGCCATTTCCTGATGTGGAATGGATGTATATAACCTTTGTACAATGAAAGAGAAAAGTATATTGTTTTCCTTCAAACCTTCTATTTCTCTCAAAGTGTTTAGAAAGTGTGATGTGTCCCTCAGATATGTTTCAGTTCCTTGTACTATAGGTTGTAATATTTTGTCTACATAAATTGCCAAAGGATCGAAAATGCTTTCTGTTCCCGCAACAATCAGTCTCAATGGGGGGCTTCTTACTTCCTTGTGCACCTTTGGTAAACCATCAAAAAACGGCTTAATGGGGTGGTCCTTAGTTAGGAATCTCATGGTTTTGTCATTAATCTACTGATTTCTTAGGGCTTTCTCCAGAGTACCCTGCATTCATGTTGCAATGGGATTAACAGGATCATGATCAATTTTAACATAGGTGCTAGTGTCGTTCAATAGGAGCATAATTTGTGTGTCATAGAAACTAGTGTCCATAATGACAATGGCTCCGACTTTGTCTGCTGGCTTGAGTGTGATTGTACAGTCATCTGCTAATTCCTTAATGATTTGGCTTTGGTGTCCCCTGATGTTATACATTGTAGACCTATTAAACTCTATTTTTCCTAGATCATTCAGCATCTGTTTTTCAAATAGTTTGATGGCCATGTTGTTGACTTGGGGGTCAAAAGAACTCTTCGGTCTCATTTCTAGTTAGTCGTATGTCTCTGTTCCTCTGATGGAGGTTGCAAATCAAAAAAGACGTGTGATCTCAGTGGGGCCGTCAGAAAAATTCAAAAGTACACAGTTTAATTCCGCCCCCTATGAAAGTGTAGGCTGCATTCTTAATCCCTTTCCTTTAGGTGGTAATATATAAATGCCTAAACTTTGGGGAAAATCAATCTGTAAACCCACAAAGATTATTATCGCATCTCTCTGGTATTCTACAGTCATAAGGACAAAATAGATGATAATCATTTCCTTCTGCAGATTTCCTGATGGGAAGTATGTCATGTGTGCTCAAACCCGAAATGTTACCCTTACCTGATGATCCCTCTGGTTGTGGACATTGTTCTTTTCCTCAAAACCTAGGTTTTGTTGAATTAGTTCATAAGAACATTTTTGGCTTGTTTCTATCCCTGCATTAGAGGAACATGTAGATAGTATGGATCTACCAATGTTCTGACAAGTAATACAGGCCTGCATCAGGGTTTCAATATCAGCCTCCATCCCAAACCAGAACAATCTTTCTCTTAAATAATTTTGAAGTTTCCATTGGTCTGTGTGTTCTTTCATCAGAGGGGACTGAGCTTTTCCCAAGACCATTTTTTTTTTAATGACTTTCCGGAATCACCAATTGTAGCTTTATCGTTAGCTTCTGAGGTCGCTGTTCCCCTATAAAGAAATCCTTCTTTATGAAGAAAAAAAGGTTCTCTTCTGTCACATCCCTCCTTTTCCGAAATCACTTGTGAAATTATTTTAGTTAGAAAGGGGTCTTTTCTCTGTGCCCTGGCTAAGTCTGGAGGGGCAGTTCGATTTTCCATGACCTTCTCTTTTAGACACTGAGGAGGGGGAATCATTTGTAGGATCCTCGCACCACTCACTCCATCCCTCCCTCCCTCACTCTCATTTTGGAGTTTTTCTTATAGACCTGCAGCCCTTTTACAGGCTGTAGGTGTGGTGTGAGTTCACAACTAACCCTGCCTGACCATCATTAAGGGGACTTGCCTGACCTCTACTGTTCTTTGCAGGTCTCTTCTTCGTCCCAGTACCTAAGTGGTGAAAGTAACTAGTTATCACTACTCCCAGTTGTTTCTTCCCCATCTCAGTACTTTTTTGTAGTCATGTATGAAGAAGTCAAGGGAGTTTGTTTGTAATACCCCATGAAGATGGGGGAAGGGTTGGCTTGGTCATTATTAGGAAAAGGGGGGACTGTGTCTCCCCAAAGGGCATCCCACTCCCAGTTCCCACAGATCCTCCACCCAAGTGATTCTCCCTCGCTTGTCCACCCTCAAGGTCAGGATCCAAGAGCGATGACCTTTCCCTGGCCACCTGCGCGGGATCCATGGGGAGTAGGAGTGAGGATACCCTCAGGTGTATTACAATACGCAAAGATTTCCTGCTCTAAGTACAATCTTTGGGAATTGGTTACCAGTTCTCCAGCAGACTTGCAGCAATGATCTTTCTGGTGCCATTGATTTGAACAATGTATGGTCACTGGGTTGGAGCCTTTGATCTAGTTTGCAGCTTTAAGGAACTCATTTAAGCCCTTATTTAGGAATGAAGGTAGTGCGCCCTGCAGATCAGTATTGGTGTGCAGAAATGTAAAGAGTGGATTTGCGCAAGTTGGCAATAACCTTGCGTATTTGGGATTTTTTCATGTTGAGAAATGTTAAGAAGTCTTTGCCTTGTTTTTGCACGTTTCAGTGAAAACATTGAGTGTATTCTCAGTGTGTAAGTTGCAATTCATTGAAAGTTATAATTCATTGGTTCGTCGATTAGTTCATGTGCATGGTATGTTTAGAGATGTTGACCTCCTGAGTTCCTAATGTACGGTTTGTAGTATGGCTTATCCTCATCAGAATTGGGCCAATACAATTGTATTTGCTGGTGTCAGTCTTGTAAACTATAAATTAACTTATTCTGGGATTTACCATTTGCACAATAGTTTACGTTTTCCGGTTGAATGAGCACTGCCATGTTGCTTGTTATGGGGATATTGCAGTGTAGGAGAGGCATCATGACCTATGTGAGATTCGGCTGCTGATGCTCTACTTACTGAATTTTCAATTTTCAGATGCTCCCTTCTTTGCTTTAGGATGGACCTCATCATGATGGTGTCTTTCTTTGAGGGTAATGCAGCACTTCACTATGGAGTTGCAGGGTGATCTTCTCAGTTGATGGCTGGAATGTTATATAAGACGTCTGGGTGACTAGATCCACTCACATTTTGGTTGACATTCTGTACATTACAGTTAAAGTCTGTGGTTGCGCTATTTCACTCCTTCCTAGTCTTTCATCAAACATGAAGGGTTTTGGAGGTAGTGTTGGCTTGAGTATATTGACACATAAGCTGGTGATGTGTCTTGGCTTGCACATACCGGTGCTGTGGTGTATTTGTGCTAACCCTGCACATTGTCTCTTCAGAATGAATCCTAGACACAGTGTATCCTGGTCTAGCTTTTCTGTTTGGAATTCTTACCAATGATGTGTTGCTTCCGGGGTTCATCTTGTGTAAAAATGCTTCAGGAATTCCCCCAATCAGGATCGCTAAGTGAGCAGCAACTTTCCACAGCTCAAAGTGAGGTTGATCAACTCCCCATATGCTTGCAGGTCTTTGCAATTCATAGTGTAATCCTCCTCGACCAGTATCACATGATTGGCCTGGTTCTTCAACAAGTATGCCCAGTATTTCAACAAGATGCTCCCATTTCACACACATTTTAAAAATATGAGTGAAAGTGTTTGTGTTCATATTTCCTGGAGTGTGAAATCTTAAACATGATATTCCAGTGTAACGCACAGGAAAACTATGATAACGCGCAGGAAAACCATGAATACATACATGAAAATCAAAGAGATGGGCTCAAAATATTCGTTACATTATAGTTACATATAGATGCCACTTTGTAGAAAATTATAATTATTTTTAACATGTGCAGGACATTAACCATCTTTTTCCCAATCCGTTTTCCCCAACACAGTACACTTGGTAATCTTCTAATAGTAAGATTGTAATGAAATGAAAGAAACCAGGTTTAAATCCTGTGTGGGAAAGTTGGTGTGGGAAATGTCATGTAAAAATTCTAAAAACCTCTGCATATTCCTAAAGTGTTTATTTTGTGGTATGCATGTTTTTTAAGAAAAAATCTTCAAAGTATATGTCTAAGCTTTTTAAATATTGTAGTTTTCATAAAACACCGCACTGTCCCACTGCCCGCTATATTTTTAGTGCTACCTTTTCAATTATTTTTACATTTTAAAACATAGTCTCATCCTATAATTCAAATGTTATGAATTATTAGATGTTTTAAAATCATTAGATTTAAATCCAGGATCTGTTTTCAAGGTTGTTCAAAAAATCCTAAACCATGTTTAATAAGATATTACATTTCCAAAATTACTTTCTTGTATTTGCTGATGAATTACAGGTCTTTATTATTTGACCTATTCAAAACGTTATGCATTTTAACTATGATAAACAGTCCTGTAATAAAATGAGTTCTGGCTATGTTTTTTGAACTGATGAATGGCCTTTTGAATCTAACAAACCCACCTAGTGGTGGGTTTGTTAGATTGCCCTGAAGTTTGTTTGATAGCAGCATGTTATTTCGGTTCTACGTGATTTCGGCGAAGTATTTTTCAACGTGGGACTTTTCATCGCTTTCATCGACCAAAACTCTTTTTTATTTTATTTTTTTATTTTTTTGTATTTCTGGGGGTGTTCCCCCCCAGACCTCCCGCTTAATTAAATAATCATACCGATAGGAGCCACCAGTCAAAGGGGTCCTTGCAAAAGTACCCGTGGAGGTTGGGGAAATCGAGGGGCCAAAGCCGCTCAGGCAGTTGCCTCTTTGCCTTCAGGCGCTGCCGCAGCCGCTCCAAAACAGTCATGAGGCCATGTCCCATGGTTCGCTGGTTGGGGGCAGGCTATCTCAGCATCTCGAAGAATGGTGAGCTATTACTTCGGATGCGTGGGTTCTGGATACAATAACCCACGGCTACTGCCTTCCCTTCCTAAAGCGCAAAGAATGAGATTAGTAGGTGAAGGGCCTGTGTGTGCGCTCTGCACACCTTAAATTAGTGTCAGGATTAAGCTGCGTTGCAGACGTCAAAACCAGGCATACCCACTAATGCCTGATAACATGGAAAATCTGTGACAAAGAATGACACGCAATACACGCTCTTCCTGTAATTAGTGAAACATTTCCAAAATATTGCTTTGAATATGAAAATATATAGAACATCTAGGTATTGATCAGCACCAAATATTTAATATTGGTATCTCGGGCTGTCAGCTGACACGTGTTTTGACAAATGGAGTCGTTTTCAAGGCTGACATTGAAGTCAAAATGAGATGTATGATACAGTATAAACAAAACAATGGTAAAATGTTCACATACACAAGCAAAAAGTAACAATATTGTAAGGGATGTTAAAATAACCAAAATTAATTCACATACCCAAGTTGTGGCGCAGTGTAATGAAGACACAGGGGAAGGCCAACACAAAAGAAGACTTATAATAACAGTGTATTATAGTTTAGCATTTGCTAATTCAATCAGCATGTGTCTCAGGCATTGGGTGTGCACGGACAGGGACACAAGAGGACAAGCAAGTTGAACAGTGCACTATTTTGTGTTGATTAGAAATCATTAGGCTGAATGCCAGGCTTAACACATAATGTGCTAGTCAGCAGTTTGATATTAACTGAGTAGTTAGTAAAGTCTAGCCTAAATCGGAGATTGTTATCATTATAAAAGGAAACCCGGTATTAGTGCTGATTTTGCATGACTAAATGTCATAATAATATTAATTTAAACTTCATCTCACCTATCGTCTTAGCATTCAATATTTTATGAACTGTGTAGAGAAACCAATTCCTCGGAAAGTGTCATCACACGGCAGATGTACCTCTGTTATGAAAGGTTTGCTGTAAATCAGACAATATGAAATGACTGTTTTAGATAGCAAGTGCATAGTACTAAATGCCATAATATAACATGTATGATATATAGATCATTCAAAATGTCACAAAGTATCAAGAACGATCAAAAAATATAAAAAGAATTGAGAAGGGCTCACCCTTTGTTGCAGTGGGATGCTAGCTAGTGTCCTTGACTTGCATGTCTCTTAATATCCATACGTGTCCCCCGATGGGCAGTTGATTAGATATGACTACCTGTTGATGTATACAACATAATATCAATATTGTCAAATCCTTAAAGTAATGCTAAAGTCTGCTGCTAAATGACTTGCTTGCTTACCTATATAACAGGGCTCGATCCCTCTGAACCAATCATGCCCACCATATATTATTTACCCAAAATCCACAAAACCTTGGACCAACTACCAGATGTCAGGCCCATCATGAGTAGATAGGATGGGCCACTGAAGGTCTTTATACATACCTAGATAATGCATTGAAACATTTTGTAACACATATACCTTCATGTATCAGGGATACAACGCATGTGCTTCAAATGCTTGAACAAATACAGTGGCAAACACATTATTTACTGGCAACCCTTGATGTTTCTGCATTATATACGATTGTAGATCATACCTCAGCAGTTGCAACCATAGATTACACCTACCGCAATGCATCAGCCTCCTACCGGACTCATATTACAATGCTCAAAATGTTTTTACAATTCACACTCAACAACAATTTCTTCCTGTTTAACAATCAGTACTATGCCCAGGTCAAAGGCGTAGCCATTGGGGCCAAATATGCCCCATCTCTAGCGAACCTATTCATGGTACAAATGGACGAGAGTCTCATCTTGCATAACATGCAGTACAAGTCCAAAATTGTCCTCTGGAAGAGATATATAGACGATGTCTTTATGATTTCGTTGGGTTCAATCTCAGAACTAGAACAGTTTCTTGTATATATCAACAACAATACATCTGGAATACAACTTACATGACAATTCAATAGGGAATATATTGACTTTCTTGACCTCAGAATCTTTATAGAGGATGGTATAATTAATACTAAGACCTACTGCAAGCCATCAGAGGGGAACTCAACCCTTTTCTCTATGAGCTGCCATCGGTCCTCTACTATCCAAAACATCCCGATGGGAGAATTCTATAGGGCTCGCAGAAATTATAAGAATGCAAACTCCTATCTCATTGGTTCACTCAAAGAGGATATTCCAAGGAGACTATCAGGAAAAGTCTTAGCAGATATTGCATTATGGATAGGTCTCACACCTTACAACCTACAAAGCGCAAAACCAATACACAGGAGACTGTAGATATCATTACCAAGCTTTCGAGGGACTCGAAATGTCTCTATAAATTACTTCATAAGCACTGGGACACTCTTTTACTAGACAAAGATATTAGGCCTTTTTTGACAAATAAACCGAGATTTATATACACTAGATCAGAAATAATTCGGTACAAAGTTAGTCCTTCCTTTTTCCAAATTCAGAATGATGCAATGAGTGAAAAGAGAAGATGGCTGTCTCCAACTATAGGGTTTCACAAATGTGGCAACGGTTCTATGTGTAAGTGTCACGACCCTCGCCCAAAACCCCCTCTGGCAAACCCATTGGCCAGATGGAGTCAGGAGTCGGGCCTCTAGAGCCTGGCATCCTCTTCAAAAGCCCTCATGGGGCCAGGCTCATACACCATGAAAAACAATGTGCTTGGGAGCTATTTTATTGTACTGTCAGCCAACATGGGGCATCCACATAGCTTGGTTCCTAGGAACCAAGCTATGCAGTCTAGTGTTTAGGTTGTGGTAGCCTAGGGACTACTTTATCTGGACTATTTTGTTGGGGCTATTTAAACCACACCCGAGCAAGACAACACGCTTTGCGTTACTTTGCAGCTTGCAACGTGACGGTCACCGTGTCCAGCTATTTCCCCCGAACCTTGGAGAAGCAGAACCTGCAAGGAGACAAAAGGAACATCATTAGCAGCAGCATCTTACCTGCAGTCTTCATCTTTAGCCACTCGCAGCTTCTGAGAACAGCTTCCTCAAATCTGCATGCCTCCCGGACAGAACAACCTGAAAGAGGAAGATAGAGGCAACATTAAAGAAAGCAGTAGAGACATTTGCAAATTACAAACTGCTCAAAAGGCTTACCTGGCTGGTCGCCTTTTGGCTGGCACCACTCCGGACATTCCACTCGTGCTGAAGAACACCGCGACCTACAAGGAAGGAAAACACAGGTTAGCAAAGGCAAGACTTTGCAGCGCTGCGCATAGCGCTTACTTACCGCATCATAGCGCTCTTAATGAGCCATCATTTACCAGCGGGGGCTCAACCAAGCAAGTTTTCCACGCTGAAGCTCCACATACCTAAGGGAGAAAAAGAAACATTTTAAACAAAGAAAGGCATGCAGGATAGCAACAATACTAAAGAACAGCAATAAGACCTGAACAATATCAAACGGGCCGGCATCAGTGAAGTAACTGGACCGCACACGCCCACGAAAGACAACGCGCCCCAGCAAAGAAGGCAGGACGGAGAGCACGCCTAACTCTACTACAAGGTGAGGAGAGGGCCCCGGAGGGGCTGAAATCATACGGGGTGGAGGGAGGATACTTACCCCGGGCCGTCAGTCTTGAACACAGTCCTCCTGTATTTTCAGGCAGAACCTTCCCCGCAAACCACATCTGGGCAAAGCTGAGAAGTATACCAGCGAGTAACCCAGCTGGGTGGCATCCCTGTGGATACCGAGTGAGCGAAACAGAACGCGAAGCCTACCATAACAAATCCACCTGGGCGCCATGGAGACATCAGAAATTAACCAATTGGCCCAATTACTAGGAGAGCTTCGTGCTGAGGTTCATTCTGCCCGACAAGAGACTAATGCCCTCCGGAGAGACCTAATAGTGACCAAAGAACGCACTGAAGAGATTAGCAGGCAATACTTGCAATCACAGGCAGGACAGACGTCTCTACCTGGAAGCAACCCAACGATGCAAAACCTCACCATACCATCCACTACCTCCACTCCAGTGCAGATCACGTTACCTGGAACAGTTCCCCTGGCACCACCAGAAAGGTTCTCGGGCGACCCACGGAAGTATGCAGCATTCATCAATCAGTGTCGCCTTCATTTTCTTTGTAGGCCTGGAGCATTTCCAAATGACCAAGCTCGGGTAGCCTTTGTCTTATCATACCTGAGTGGTAGTGCAGCAGATTGGTCGGTGCCGTTGGTGACCCATGACAAACCTTTATTACAGGACTTTGGGGGGTTCCAGAGAGAAATGGAAACACTTTTTGCTTGCCATACCCAGGAACAAGCAGTAGACAATGAACTCTTATCCCTCCGATAGGGGAATCAGGACTTATTAACGTACATTGCTACCTTCAGCAGACTGGTTGCCAAAGCTAGGAGGCCAGAAAACAAAAGAACCGCGTTATTCCATCGAGGCTTACGAGGTGAATTAAAGGACGTCTTAGCCTAGGTGGTTGATCTGCCCAGAGACTGATCCCAAATTCATAAATCTGGTAGTGCAGCTAGACCACCGGTTGCAGGACCGAAAAGCAGACTGGTGTAAGTCTGACCCTCGGACCGTGTATGTTCGACCAAGGGAAAACACATCCAGTATACCTGAGAATTCTGAAGAACCCATGCAAACGGGAGGGATACGGCCTCCATTAACAAAACAAGAGCTGGACAAAAGAAGACAACAACAACTTTGTTTGTATTGTGGGAAACCAGGACATTTCCTGAAAGACTGTCCAGTAAAACCCCCAAGAAGAACAGTCGGGGCCACAGAGAAGGATGAAGCTAAGGAATCGTAAAACTACTAAGCTCGACAAACGTAGAGGTCAGTTTGTCGAGTGAGAAGAAAGAGTTGCTGACCTCGCACTTTGCAATACCAGTGATCTTAATCAACCACCAACGGTCGTCAAGAATGCATGCCGTTGAAGCATACATTGACAGCTGAGCAGGAGGAAATTATATTGATCAAGACCTGGCAGCAGAGATGGGGCTTCCTTTGTGTTCTAAGCCAACTATGGACAAGGTAACCACAGTGGATGGGACAGAAATTGCTTCCGGACCAGTAACCCAGTGCACAGCCAGGGTAACCTTGCTGTGCCAGGACGGACATCGGGAGTCTATTTCGTTTGATCTCACCAGGGAACCTCAGTTCAGGCTAATACTAGGGATGCCATGGTTGGTTGCTCACAACCCTTTGATAGACTGGCGGGCAAGAAAATTAACCTTCCCCGATGACTGCTCCCCTGCCTGCTATTATCAAGAGGAGAAACCCGACGTCTGTATCCCCATGACTCCCGGAGCGACAGTATCAACCCTGGGAATAACTAATATCTTGCCAAGTGAGGACCATGATTTCCAAGATGTATTCCGAAAGGACCAGGCCAATACATTGCCGCCGCACAGGCCCTATGATTGTCAGATTGACCTTGTTCCTGGTGCACAAATCCCTTGCGGCAGGATCTACGCTCTCACAGAGCCAGAAAACCTTCATTTGAAATCTTATTTAGACCAGTACCTTGCAAACGGATTTATCTGTCCTTTGAAGTCCCCCGCAGCCAGTTCTGTGTTCTTTGTACCGGAAAAAGGAAGGGGACTTGAGAACCAGTATTGACTACCGCGCATTGAACCAGATCACTGTGAAGAACCACTACCCCTTGCCACTTATCCCTCAGATGCTAGACCAAGTTAAAAATGCCCAGATTTATACTAAATTGGACCTTCAAGGAGCGTACCACCTGGTCTGAGTCAGAAACGGAGATGAATGGAAAACCGCATTCTGTACTAAGTACAGCTTGTTTGAATATCAAGTCATGCCCTTCGGGTTATGTAACGCTCCTGCGGCATTCCAATATTTCATGAATGACGTCTTGAGGGAGTTAATTGATGGGTGTGCCTTAGTGTACATAGACGACATCTTAGTATACTCAGCCTCCAAACAAGATCATGTCAGGCACGTTCATTCAGTACTCACCAAGCTCCGTCAACATCGCTTGTTTGCAAATCTTGAAAAATGCTTTTTTCACGTTACCGAAGTAGAGTTTCTTGGTTTTATCCTTACTCCAGGAGGCATCAGAATGGACTTACACAAGGTAGATGCCATTCTGAAATGGCCTTCACCAACGTCTCTGAAAGGGGTACAAAGCATGCTGGGCTTTGCGAACTTCTACCGCCGGTTCATCCCAGATTTCTCTCAGGTTGTGCACCCTATCACAGTACTGTTACGAAAAAACAATAAAAAGTTTGCTTGGCCCGAAGAAGCAGAAGAAGCCTTTCAGGAACTTATACAAAGGTTTACCTCCGCTCCAATCCTGCGACACCCTCGTCCAGACCTCCCTTATGTCATTGAAACTGATGCGTCAAGTCTCGCAATGGGGGCTGTCCTTTCACAGAGAGACCAGGAAACCGGCCAACTACATCCTGTGGCCTTCTGGTCAAAAAAGTTCTCACCTCCAGAGATTAATTATGCCATCACGGACAAGGAACTCCTGGCTATTAAATCTGCCCTTTAAAGCCTGGAGGCACTACCTTCTGGGGGCCAGACACACCATTACAGTCATCACAGACCACTGAAACCTGCAATATCTCAAAACAGCCAAAGCCCAGTCCTCGCGGCAATTACGGTGGGCCCTTTTCTTTGCCGAATATGATTACGTAATCACGTTTCGACCAGGGGTCAGAAACGGAAATGCGGATGCCTTATCTCGCATGGGCATAGATGAAATGGTATATACAACTCCAAATCCAGTACCTATTATACCTGAAGACAAACTCTTGGGTATCACGACAGCCTTAACACAAGCAGAACTATGAAAAGAAATTCAACGGAGAATGAATCCGGATGTTTTCCTCGCATGTCAAACTCAAGGAGAACAATATACCATCAAGGACCATCTAGCCTTTTTTAGGGATCGCCTATATGTACCCAAGAAGGAATTACAACAGCATATTATTTCAAATTATCATGATTCACTGATTGAAGGACATCCTGGAATCGCCAAAACCCTAGCTAAGGTGAAAGAGAACTTTTGGTGGCCTACCTGGCATAAGGACATCATTCAGTATATTCAGTCCTGTGGTGTCTGCGCACAAAAGAAATCACAGAAACAAAAACCATCTGGTCTCCTACAACCATTGGACATTCCTCCAGTTCCATGGCACATTCTTTCCCTTGACTTCATCACTGATCTACCTCCCAGCCAAAGGTTCAACACCATCCTTGTAGTTGTGGACTTATTCTCGAAAATGGCACATTTTATTCCTCTCCAAGGCCTCCCAGACGCAGCCACTTTAGCAAAAGTATTCCTAGAGGGCGTTGTTAAGCTACATGGCTTCCCTTCGGTTCTGGTCTCTGATCGAGGCAGCCAGTTTGTTTCTAACTTCTGGAAGAAATTTTGTGCTATGGCGCAGATCGACCTTTGGCTATCTACCAGGCCCCATCCCCAAACAGACGGCCAAACCGAGAGAACCAATCAGACGCTCGAGCAATATTTACGTGCATGCTGCACCCACCACGAACAAAGGAATTGGAAAGACTTACTATGGATAGCCGAATATGCATATAAAAATTCCTTGCTTTCAAGCACGGACAAACGTCCTTCTATACCCTTTATGGCAGACATCCACGTACCTCTGAACTATACCTTCCAGCCAGCTTGGAAATGCCAGCGGTAAAGACTCTACACACAACCATTACTCAGGCTTTAAAGAGGCCGAAGGAACATCTTATTCATGCCAAAGAAAAACAAAAGAGATTCCCCGACCAACACCGGAAAAAGGCCCTTGATTATCAAGTAGGAGACAAAGTTTGGTTAGCGCTAAATTCATACTCATCAAGGGAACCCGGACCTTTCTTCCCAGATACTTAGGACCCTATACCATTAAGGCAATTATCGACCCAGTAGCCGTGAAACTGGATTTACCGCCTAATATACAAACCCACCCAGTATTTCATGTGTCCCTCTTGAAACCAATGCAACCCGGCACATGGATTGGGACACCACCTAAGCCCATACTTGTTGACGGAAAACCAGAATTCGAAGTCAAAGATATCTTGGACTCTAAAAACTCCAGGTCCAAGCTATATTATCTCATCAATTGGAAAGGATTTGGACCACAAGATAGATCCTGGGAGCCCAGTGAGAACATCCACGCACCGCGTCTAGTCAGGAAATTCCATCAGAACTTCCCAACTAAACCTGGGCCAGACAGAAGGAACACCGTGAGAGGAGCCTTAGGTGGGAGTGCTGTCACGACCCTCGCCCAAAACCCCCTCTGGCAAACCCAATGGCCAGGTGGAGTCAGGACTTGGGCCTCTAGAGCCTGGCATCCTCTTCAAAAGCCCTCATGGGGCCAGTCCTGGCGTCTATGGCGCCAGGCTCATACACCATGCAAAACAATGTGCTTGGGAACTACTTTATTGTACTGTCAGCCAACATGGAGGCATCCACATAGCTTGGTTCCTAGGAACCAAGCTATGCGGTCTAGTGTTTTGGGTGTGGTAGCCTAGGGACTACTTTACCTGGACTATTTTGTTGGGGCTATTTAAACCACACCCGAGCAAGACAACACGCTTCGCGTTACTTTGCAGCTTGCAACGTGACGCTCACTGTGTCCAGCTATTTCCCCCGAACCTTGGAGAAGCAGAACCTGCAAGGAGACAAAAGGAACATCATTAGCAGCAGCATCTTACCTGCAGTCTTCATCTTTAGCCACTCGCAGCTCCTGAGAACAGCTTCCTCGAATCTGCACGCCTCCCAGACAGAACAACCTGAAAGAGGAAGATAGAGGCAACATTAAAGAAAGCAGTAGAGACATTTGCAAATTAACTAACTGCTCAAAAGGCTTACCTGGCTGGTCGCCTTTTGGCTGGCACCACTCCGGACATTCCACTCGTGCTGAAGAACACAGCGACCTACAAGGAAGGAAAACAAAGGTTAGCAAATGCAAGACTTTGCAGCACTGCGCATAGCGCTTACTTACTGCATCATAGCACTCTTAATGCACCATCATTTACCAGCGCGGGCTCAACCAAGCCAGTTCACCACACTGAAGCTCTGCATACCTAAGGGAGACAAAGAGACATTTTGAACAAAGAAAGGCATGCAGGATAGCAACAATACTAAAGAACAGCAATAAGACCTCCCTGAACAATATCCAACGGGCCGGTGTCAGTGAAGTAACTGGATCGCACACGCCCACAAAAGACAACGCGCCCCTGCAAAGAAGGCAGGACGGAGAGCACGCCTAACTCTACCACAAGGTGAGGAGAGGACCTCGGAGGGGCTGAAATCATACGGGGGGTGGAGGGAGGATACTTACCCCCGGTCGGTCAGTCTTGAACACAGTCCTCCTGTATTTTCAGGCAGAACCTTCCCCGCAGACCACATCTGGGCAAAGCTGAGAAGTATACCAGCGAGTAACCCGGCTGGGTGGTGTCCCTGTGGATACCAGGTGAGCGTAACAGTAAGTTTGCAAATAATAACATTATCAAATATACAGATGCCTATGGACATGAAATTCAAATTCGAGACTTCATCAATTGTCGTACCACACACGTAGTACATGCATTACGATGTGTGTGTGCCAAAATCTGTATTGGATCCACCATTAGACAACTTTGCATCAGGATACAAGAACATTTGACTAGCTTGGGCAGTCAGGACCTTAAACTGCCACTAGCCATTCATTGGCAAACCAAGCATCAAGCTGATACCAAAGAAAACATCCGTTTTGTAGGTCTAATGAAAGCAAAATTGGGGAGGAGAGGTGGTGATATTGTGCTCAAACTTAGGCAATTGGAGGCCAAGTGTATTTGTTTATTCCATTGTACACAGGACGGTCTCAACACAGACAATGAGATGTAAGTGTTCTTGTAACCACTTAGGATTCCACTACTTAAACACTGCCTTCCAAATATTCATTATGTGGTACTAAATTGGACAATGATATGTACTTCACGTGTGGCTCCATACATGTTAGGTGCTCTCCAGTACTAAACATGTTTTCTTAGTTGATTTATCTATGTCAAGTATCTTTGTAATCATAACAAGAATCAAATCACATGATTAATTTTCATAAGACTATTGTATAGGGTCTAGTTCTCTGAATAACATTTCCACATGTTGTAATGGACAATTAAATGTAACAACTTTACCTTTGAATGAAAGATTCACCAATATATCTGGCATTGGGGTGCATAAACAGTGAACCATGTGACACCCACTTGGTAAATATTCTCAAAATGTATTTAAAACTGGTGAACAGATAACTCTTGCATTATGAATACACTGTAAGCAACATTCCCAGTTGCATATGGGTTTACTCATACGCACGGCAGTGTCCCGTTTAACATTGCAGCTTTTGCAATACGCATGCGCCGTGTAGAGATCCTTTTCACTATCGCGCATGAGCTGGAGATCAGGAGCACTGACTGCGCGTGTGCGCGATAGCCACAGAGGATTGCATCTCAGCACTGCGATCGAGATAAAACAGAACACGGACAGCGTTCGCGTCCACGATAGCACTTTTCAATTACCGGAGGGATCGAGCCCTGTTATATAGGTAAGCAAGTCATTTAGCAGCAGACTTTAGCATTACTTTAAGGATTTGACAATATTGAAATTAGGTTGTATACATCAACAGGTAGTCATATCTAATCAACTGCCCATCGGGGGACACAGGGGATATTGAGAGACATGCAAGTCAAGGACACTAGCTAGCATCCCACTGCAACAAAGGGTGAGCCCTTCTCAATTCTTATTATATTTTTTGATAATTCTTGATACTTTTTGACATATTGAATGATCTATATATCATACATGTTATGTTATGGCATTTAGTACTATGCACTTGCCATCTAAAACAGTCATTCCATATTGTCTGATTTACAGCAAACCTTTAATAACAGAGGTACACCTACTGTGTGTTGACACTTTCTGAGGAATTGGTTCCTCTACACAGTTCATAAAATATTGAATGCTAAGACGATAGGTGAGATGAAGTTTAAATTAATAGTATTATGACATTTAGTCATGCAAAATCAGCACTCATACCGGGTTTCCTTTTATGATGATAACAATCTCCGATTTAGGCTGGACTTTACTAACTACTCAGTTCATATCAAACTGCTGACTAGCACATTATGTTTTAAGCCTGGCATTCAGCCTAATGATTTCTAATCAACACAAAATAGTGCACCGTTCAAGTTGCTTGACTCTGGGGACTTATGGTGTCCTCTTGTGTCCCTGTCCGTGCACACCCAATGCCTGAGACACATGCTGATTGAATTAGCGAATGCTAAACTATAATACACTGTTATTATAAGTATATCAAGTACTCTTTTGTGTTTTTTCCTGGCTTCCCCCTGTGTCTCCAATACACTGTGCCACAACTTGGGTATGTGAATTAATTTTGGTTATTTTAACATCCCTTACAATATTGTTACTTTTTGCTTGTGTATGTGAAAATGTTACCATTGTTTTGTTTATACTGTATCATACTTTTCATTTTGACCTCAATGTCAGCCTTGAAAATGTCTCCATTTGTCGAAACACGTGTTGGCTGACACTTCGAGATACCAATAATAAATAATTGGTGCTGATCAATATCTAGATGTTCTATATATTTTCATATTCAAAGCAATATTTGGGACTTTTTTCACTAATTACAGGAAGAGCGCGTATTGCGTGTCATTCTTTGTCACAGCCCTTCCTGAAGCGTCCTCACGACAATCCACTGGGGAATCTCTCTGTGAAGCTTCCAGATCCGCTCCTTGTGCAGGAAATCTTGACCCTGCTAGAGAAAGGCGCTATTGAACTGGTGCCTTGTAGCGGAGAGGAACAAGGGATGGTATTCCCCTTATTTGTTTATTCCAAAGAAAGACAGAGGTTTGAGACCCATTCTGGACTTGCGTTGTTTGAACAAACTTCTCAGGAAGAACAAGTTCAAGATGGTCCCTCTTTCTCAAGTCCTCCAGGCCCTTCAACTTCAGGATTGGTTGGTGTCTCTGGACATACAGGATCCTTACTTTCATATGCCGATTCATCCCAAGCACAAAAAGTACCTGAGGTTTGAGGCTGGTGACTCGCACTTTCAGTTTCGGGGCCTGCGATTCGGATTCACCTCTGCCCGAGGGTCTTCACCAAGCTAGTGGTGGCAGCGTATCTCAGGCGAGGGGGGATTCACATCTACTCCTACCTGGACGACTGGCTGATCTGTGCGTGTCCTCCCAAGCAAACTTTGGGTCACCTGGGTCTCACCTGCTGCTCCCTCCACAGGCTGGGCTTCTGCCTCAATTTCAAGAAGCCACATCTGACACCTTCCCAACAGCTCCAGTACATCGGTTCTGTGTTGGACATGTCCTTGGGGAAGTGCTCACCTCCCAAGGTGAGGGCTCATCACGTTGGGCAGATGGTGGACAAGGTTTAATATGCCCAGAGTCTCCCGGCTTTCGAATTCTTAAGGTTGCTCGACCTCATGGCATCGTGCATTTTTCTGGTGCCAGAGGCCAGGCTGAGGATGAGATCCCTGCAATGGGTCCTCAAGATGCAGTGGTCGCAGTTCTCAGGCAAGATGTCAGATCCCGTTCAGATTCCACTCTCGGTCTCCCAGGATCTTCTGTGGTGGGCCAACGAGGGGAACTTGATGAAGGGGGAGCTGTTTTGGCAACAATGGCCGGAGGTGACTGTAGTGATGGATGCTTCCCTCACAGGATGGGGCGCTCATGCCGACGACTTGACCGCCAGCGGTCATTGGTCTCCGACGGAGTCCAAACTCGACATCAACCTGTTAGAGCTGAGGCCATCAGGCTAGCCCTGAAGGCTTTTTTGCCGTCTGTGCGGGGGAAGAGTGTCCTGATCATGACGGAAAACACAGTGGCCATGCATTACCTCAACAAAAAAGGGGGGGTAAGATCACTCCCGTTGTGCAGAGAGGCAATGCAGCTCTGGGCCATCCAGCAAGCAAGTAATTTCGCTCTCGGCAGTTCATCTGGCTGGAGACAAAAATGCGGCGGTGGACGCTCTGAGCAGGCAGAGCATGATCTCCCACGAGTGGGATTTGGCTTAGGAAGTCCTTCTGGAGATCTTCGCCATTTGGGGAACCCCACAAGTGGATCTCTTCGCCACCAGTGCCAACCGGGAGTGCAAAAGATTCTGCAAAAGGGAATTTCCTCCAAGAGGAGCCTTAGGAGATGCATTCGTAGTGGGTTGGTCATTCCCACTGCTGTACGTGTTTCCTCCAGTCCCCGTCATTCCTCAAGTGTTACGGAGGTTACGGAGGTTCGGATCCCACATGATCCTCATTGCTCCAGATTGGGCCAGGAGAGGGTAGTACCCGGACCTTCTAGAAATGTCCATCTGCCCTCCACGCTGTCTTCCCTAATGAGAGTATCTGCTCTCGCGAGAGGGGGGTCAGGTTCTCCATCCAGAGGTCTGGACTCTGTCATGATCTCTGCTTCCAAAAGGTCAGGGTTTTCCCAACTCCCTTGGAAGCAGATTCATAACCCAGGTTCCGAGTGCCAACCAGTCCCAATTGGGACCTTTTGGACCCAGTCCTGGCGCCAGTGGCACCAGGCTCATAAATATGCCCAGTCCCAGCGCTGGAAGCACCGGGCTCATAATGCTTGGGTGGACTTACCTGCAGCAGACCATGCTGCTTACTTGCCTGCCAGTTGAGCCTCTGATCCTCTTCTGTTTGGAACTACTTTTCCTGTTGGGTGGGGCAGGAGCCACTCCCTAGGTTCAGAACACTGGAACTCTTCTGGAAAGCAGGAACTCTTTTCTTACCTAGGCGTGGCTGTGGAAGGAGACACCTAAGCACTACAGGAGGCTATTTAAACCACACCCGATGGATGAATCTTGCTTTGTGTTATTCTGCATCCTCTGCAGCAGAACGCTCATCGTGTCTTCTGCATCTGATCCTGGGCCTAAGGAAAAAGGCTTACCATCCTGAATCCAGTCTTCAGCAACACCTATAAAGACAAGAAAGAACAGGTTAGCATTACGGTCTTCAGTGACAGCTCTTCACTTACCTGGGCCATCGGCTGTCACCAACGCCTCGCGCTGCATTTTGAAAGACAAAGGCTTACCTACTCTTCGTGCGCTCCGGAGGTCTTCACACTGCATTCCGGCATCTGAAAGACAAAAGCTTACCAACTCTTCGCACGCTCCGGAGGCCTTCGGCGCTGCATCCCGCATCTGAAAGACAAAACAAGGTGCGTTTAAAGACATTGGGGAACTTTAATACTCACGTGCCATTACTCCTTTCCACATCTAACCCAGTGGGTATTCTGGCACCCTGCAGCCGCTCCGAACTTGTACCTGCAAAATAAAAAGACAGTTGGAGCGCATCGTGAAGCAGGCAACAAGCGCTTACTTACGTGCTTCCAGGCGCTTCTATTCATCACACGGGCTCCATCTTCAACTCACTTCAGCCCGTCATCCACCATCGCCGGAACCCTGCAAAACAAGAGACATCATTACTAAAGACTTTAAAGACATTAGAATTACTCGAAACTTACCGTTCGTGCAGTAAACGACGGACAGCAGTCCTCTGAAGTCAAGAGGCCTGCTCCCCTTATCCAGTGAAGAAACTGGTTACAGCACCCTGCCCCGAGGCAGATGGAGAGCACGGCGTTCACTTACCTAAGACATCTTACCCTTCGAGTCAAACATACAGTGCACAGAGGTCCAGCCCAAAGAGCCAGCCGTGTGTTACACATCACCTTTGAAGATACGGTATACGCCCAGTCAAGACCGGCGCCTCTACGGGAATCAGGTGAGCGTTACAGAACACAAAGCCTACCACAAAACTCCCGTCCAGGCGCTATGGAAACCTCGGATACCGACCAACTAGCCCAGTTACTTGGGGAACTAAGGGCAGAAGTGCATGCAGCCCGTCAGGAAACGAACGCTCTAAGAAGGGAACTGATTATTTCCAAGGAGCGAACAGATGATCTCGCTAGACAATTGCTACAGTCACAAGCCGGACAGACCCCGTTACCCGCATCTGGGGGAAATCTTCCTTCTACATCCTCTATGAATCCAGTGCAGATCAACCTACCTGGGAATGTACCTCTGGCTCCGCCCGAACGATTTTCTGGTGACCCAAAGAGGTTTGCAGTATTTATCAATCAGTGCCGGTTGCATTTCTTATGCCGGCCAGCAGCCTTTCCAACTGATCAAGCTAAAGTAGCTTTCGTGCTTTCGTACCTTAGTGGCATTGCGGCAGACTGGTCGATCCCTCTAGTAAATCAAGATGATCCGGTCCTCCATGATTTTCAAGCTTTTCAGCTCAGTATGGAAAAACTGTTTGCAAGACATTCACAGGGGCAGGCCTTGGACAATGAGCTTCTTTCGTTGCGACAAGGTAATCAAGACCTTTTGGCTTATATTGCGTCTTTCAACAGACTGATAGTGGAAACTCAATGGCCTGAGGACAAAAGGATTACGCTGTTTTATAGAGGTCTACGTGGAGAGCTCAAAGATGTGTTAGCCCAAGTAGTGAATCCCCCACAAGATTGTTCGGACTATATAGACTTAGTCGTTCAAATAGATCACAGACTGCAGAACAGGAAGGCCAATCGTTCCAAGTTTGATGCTCGAGTATTTTCCAAACCGCCAACTCCTTCCAAAGGAGTAGACTCCGGGGAACCCATGCAAATAGGGGGTCTGAAAGGTCCTCTAACACAAAAGGAGCGGGAAAGGAGAAAACAGTTGCAATTATGCCTCTATTGCGGAAACTCAGGGCACTTTCTTCGAGACTGTCCGGTGAAACCTGCTAAGAAGGCAGTAGGAGCTGCAGTTACCAAAGTTACAAACTCTGAGCAGGGAAACGACCTCGCCCGACAAGAATAGAGGTCCTCTTGCCGAGCGTGAAAACCAGTTCCGTGACCTCACATTTCGTGATACCTATGGTCCTCATTAGCCCTGATAATCCGGATCGATTACATGCAATTGAAGCTTACGTCGACAGCGGTGCCATCGGCAATTATGTGGATCATGAAATGGTTTTGAGGATGAATCTAACTCTTTGTCCCAAGGCTGTAAAGGACGTCATTACTACGGTGGATGGTACGGAGATAGCCTCCGGGCCAGTAACGCATACCACTCAAGAAGTGACGCTAATAAGTCAAGATGGACACCATGAGAAGATCGTGTTCGATGTGATCAAGGCCCCTCAGTTTCAGATTATTCTAGGAATACCTTGGTTAGAGAAACACAATCCTCTGATCGAATGGCGAGCAAGAACGGTCCAGTTTCCAGAATGTGTCTCTACTTGTCACCCTCCACCTGGTGTTGCACTGGCAGCAATTTCTTCAGAGACTCCCCAGTTACCTCCCGAATACCTAGAATACCAAGATGTTTTCCGGAAGGATCAGGCTAACTCTCTACCTCCTCATAGGTCTTATGACTGCCAGATAGACCTGATACCTGGATCTACTCCTCCTTGTAGTAGAATTTATGCCCTCACCGAGCCTGAGAAGCTTCACCTTCGACAATACCTGGAGCAATACCTGGCAAATGGGTTTATTCGTCCTTCCAAGTCCCCTGCTTCTTCAGCTTTGTTCTTCGTTCCAAAAAAGGAAGGAGACCTTAGAACTTGTATAGATTATCGCTCCCTGAACCAGATCACCGTTAAGAATAGATATCCGTTACCTTTGATCCCTGAACTCCTGGACCAAGTCAGAAAAGCATGCATATATACAAAGCTGGATCTTAGAGGAGCTTACCACTTGGTACGAGTAAAAGAGGGCGATGAATGGAAGACGGCCTTCCGCACCAAGTATGGGCTATTTGAATATCAGGTCATGCCCTTCGGACTTTGCAATGCCCCGGCCGCCTTTCAATATTTTATGAACGATGTCCTCAGAGAGCTCAGAGATGTGTGTGTTGTTGTTTACATTGACGACATCCTTGTTTATTCTTCATCGGAATCTGAACATCGGAAACACGTGAAAATGGTCCTCGAAAGATTGCGTCAACACAAACTTTTCGCTAAGTTGGAAAAATGTGTTTTCAACGTGACTGAAGTTGAATTCTTGGGATTCATATTATCACCTGGCGGAGTGCGTATGGATTCAAAGAAGGTCGATGCAGTTCTCAAATGGCCATCACCATCCTCCGTAAAAGGTGTGCAAAGCATGTTAGGCTTCGCTAACATTTACCGCAGGTTTATCCCCGAATTCTCTCGAATAGTCCAGCCCATCACTGCCTTGTTAAAGAAAAACAAACGTTTTGAATGGTCTACCGAGGCGGAACAAGCTTTCCAGGATTTGAAGACTAAATTTATCTCTGCACCAATCTTAAAACACCCTCGCCCCGAACTCCCCTACATCGTGGAAACTGATGCTTCAAGCCTTGCCATGGGGGCAGTTCTATCACAAAAGGACCCGGTAACCAATCAGTTGCATCCTGTGGCATTTTGGTCCCGCAAATTCTCGCCTCCTGAAATCAATTACACGATTACTGACAAGGAAATTCTGGCTATCAAGTCTGCCTTTAAGGCTTGGCGGCATTATCTGCTGGGGGCCCGACACACCGTTACTGTGATTACGGATCACCGAAACCTGCAATATTTGAAAACCGCAAAAGCCCAATCCTCTAGACAACTCCGTTGGGCATTATTCTTTGCCGAGTTTGACTTCATAATTACCTATCGACCTGGTACAAAAAACGGTAAAGCTGATGCCCTTTCTCGGATGGGAGTGGAAGAACACTTGATCAACCCTAAACCTGTACCAATCATTCCCGAACAAAGAATTCTGGGTGTAATCGCCACACAATCCATAGAGGAAGTTAAGGATAAAGCCAGGCAACTTGTAACTCCAGCAGACATACAGAATTGGCATCTGCAAGGAAAGGACTTTGCAGTAAAGGACAACTTATTGTATTTCCAAGAACGATTATACCTACCCAGCACAGATTTACAGAAAGAAGTAATCTCTTGTTATCACGATTCTTCAATGGAAGGACATCCCGGTATAGCCATGACCTCAGAAAAGATCAAGCGCTACTTCTGGTGGCCGTCTTGGAAAAAAGATATCAGAGACTTTATAATGTCCTGTGGAGTATGCGCCCAAAACAAGAGTCAAAAGGAAAGACCAGCAGGACTCTTACGCCCTATTGACATCCCACCTCGCCCTTGGCATACGCTTTCTATGGACTTCATCACCGATCTACCTCCATGCTCCGGATACAATACGATTCTAGTAATCGTGGACTTATTCTCCAAGATGGCGCATTTCATTCCGCTCAAAGGCTTGCCAACAGCAGCAACTCTGGCCTGAGAATTTCTCGAAAACATCGTCCGACTGCACGGTTTTCCTTCGGTTCTAATTTCGGATCGAGGTAGTCAATTTATTTCTCATTTTTGGCGAAGTTGCTGTCGGTCGGCTCAAATTGATGTGAGACTATCGACCAGTCATCACCCTCAGACCGACGGACAAACCGAGAGGACCAATCAAACTCTGGAACAGTATTTACGGTGCATGCTGCAACAAACTGAAAAAACTTGGAAAGACATCCTTTTGATAGCCGAATATGCCTACAATAACTCTGTCCATTCGGGAACTGGGAAAACCCCATTTTTTCTTTTGTACGGCAGTCACCCTCGAACCTCGGAGTTGGATCCCCTCCAAGATCTTGAAACACCAGCAGTAGACTACCTGCATTCTACAATCACCCAAGCCTTTAAGGAAGCTGTTTCTCACCTTCAAAGGGCTTAAGAACAATACAAGAAAGGAGCAGATCAACATCGGAAGGAAGCCCCTCAATATCGAGTAGGGGATCAAGTCTGGTTATCCACCAAATATCTACCTCTAAAAGGGCCACGCACATTCAACCCAAGATACCTTGGTCCCTATTCCATCACTACCATAGTAAACCCAGTAGCGGTCAAGTTGGACTTGCCCCCGCACATGAAGATACATCCGGTCTTCCACGTCTCTCTATTAAAACCCGTGCAACCTCAAACCCGACTAACTAAATCTCCAAAACCTATCCTAGTTGATGGGGAACTCGAGTTTGAAGTCAAAAGCATTCTGGACTCTAAGATCTCCAAATCTAAACTATTTTACCTAATTGACTGGAAAGGCTACGGCCCCCAAGAGAGATCCTGGGAACCTGCTGAATATGTCCACGCTCCTCGCCTAATCAAAAGATTTCACCGAACATTTCCTGACAAGCCAAAACCCCCGGAGAAGCCCGGTTTGGGAGGGGCCTTGAGGGGGGTACTGTCATGATCTCTGCTTCCAAAAGGTCAGGGTTTTCCCAACTCCCTTGGAAGCAGATTCATAACCCAGGTTCCGAGTGCCAACCAGTCCCAATTGGGACCTTTTGGACCCAGTCCTGGCGCCAGTGGCACCAGGCTCATAAATATGCCCAGTCCCAGCGCTGGAAGCGCCGGGCTCATAATGCTTGGGTGGACTTACCTGCAGCAGACCATGCTGCTTACTTGCCTGCCAGTTGAGCCTCTGATCCTCTTCTGTTTGGAACTACTTTTCCTGTTGGGTGGGGCAGGAGCCACTCCCTAGGTTCAGAACACTGGAACTCTTCTGGAAAGCAGGAACTCTTTTCTTACCTAGGCGTGGCTGTGGAAGGAGACACCTAAGCACTACAGGAGGCTATTTAAACCACACCCGATGGATGAATCTTGCTTTGTGTTATTCTGCATCCTCTGCAGCAGAACGCTCATCGTGTCTTCTGCATCTGATCCTGGGCCTAAGGAAAAAGGCTTACCATCCTGAATCCAGTCTTCAGCAACACCTATAAAGACAAGAAAGAACAGGTTAGCATTACGGTCTTCAGTGACAGCTCTTCACTTACCTGGGCCATCGGCTGTCACCAACGCCTCGCGCTGCATTCTGAAAGACAAAGGCTTACCTACTCTTCGTGCGCTCCGGAGGTCTTCACACTGCATTCCGGCATCTGAAAGACAAAAGCTTACCAACTCTTCGCACGCTCCGGAGGCCTTCGGCGCTGCATCCCGCATCTGAAAGACAAAACAAGGTGCGTTTAAAGACATTGGGGAACTTTAATACTCACGTGCCATTACTCCTTTCCACATCTAACCCAGTGGGTATTCCGGCACCCTGCAGCCGCTCCGAACTTGTACCTGCAAAATAAAAAGACAGTTGGAGCGCATCGTGAAGCAGGCAACAAGCGCTTACTTACGTGCTTCCAGGCGCTTCTATTCATCACACGGGCTCCATCTTCAACTCACTTCAGCCCGTCATCCACCATCGCCGGAACACTGCAAAACAAGAGACATCATTACTAAAGACTTTAAAGACATTAGAATTACTCGAAACTTACCGTTCGTGCAGTAAACGACGGACAGCAGTCCTCTGAAGTCAAGAGGCCTGCTCCCCTTATCCAGTGAAGAAACTGGTTACAGCACCCTGCCCCGAGGCAGATGGAGAGCACGGCGTTCACTTACCTAAGACATCTTACCCTTCGAGTCAAACATACAGTGCACAGAGGTCCAGCCCAAAGAGCCAGCCGTGTGTTACACATCACCTTTGAAGATACGGTATATGCCCAGTCAAGACCGGCGCCTCTACGGGAATCAGGTGAGCGTTACAGACTCTCAACCTTCACGCTTGGTATCTGAAAGGGTGAGATATAAGGATTGAGACCTCCCGGATGATGTGATGGAGGCGCTGCTTTCGTCCAGAAGGCCAGCAACAGAATCCTTGTTACGTTGCCGTTAGTGTAAGTTTTGCGACTGGTGCAGAGGACAAAATGTTGATCCTTTTCAGTGTTCCATTCCTATGGTTTTGTCTTTCTTACTTTCTTTGGCCCACAGGGGCCTTCAAGTCGGTACCATTAAAGGTTACCTGGCAGCGCTGTTCATATTTAAGTGCTCGTCTGAAGAATGTTCTTACTTTAAGATTCCTTTGATTTCTCAATTTCTTAAAGGACTGACTAGTGTGTTCCCGCCATCCCCTTTCCAGGTGCTGGTTTGGGATTTGAATTTGGTTTTGAAATTTCTAATGGGTGCTCCATTTGAACGTTTGCAGCTTTGAGATTATTTGTCCTTTGAGATTATTGTCCTTCAAGACGGTGTTCCAGGTTGCGGTTACTTCTGCTCGCAGAGTGAGTGAATTGCAGGCACTTTCTTCTAAGCCGCCCTTTACTGTGTTCCACAAGGACAGGGTTGTACTAAGGGTACGTCCTTCCTTTCTACCTAAGGTAGTACCTGAATTTCATTTAAGCCAGAAAGTGGTTCTTCCTTCTTTCTGTCCGCCTCCTCATCCTGGGAAGGAAGAGGAGCAACTCCATAGGTTGGATCCTAGGAGAGCTCTGAGCTTTTATATTTCCAGGATGTCCAGGGTCAGAGTGGATGATCAACTCTTTGTGGGATATGCTGGACAACGGTTGGGCCAGGCTAATACCAAACAGACCTTGTCCAGGTGGATTATCCTCACCATTACTGAGTGTTACCGATTGGCGGGTAAGGACCCTCCTGAAGGGTTGCAAGCTCATTCCACTAGGGGCGTGGCTACTTCCACAGTCCTCCAACGGGGAGTTCCTATTAGGACTATTTGTGATGCAGCCACATGGGCTTCTATCTACACCTTTGTTAAACATTACACCCTGGATACGATCCATGGTCAAGATATGGCCTTTGGTAAGGCGGTTCTTTATTCTACCATCTGATTGGGTATTCTAAATTAGTTTCCCTTCTCCATTTTCTGGTACTGCTTTGGGAGTCTACCAAAGATGTGGAATATGTTGGAGGACACAATCCATTCCAAGAACAAGTTACTTACCAACTGGTAACGTTCTTTCGATTGGATGTTCCTCCAACGTATTCCACATCGCCCTCCCAGCCTGCCCCACTGGAGAATTTCCTATGCGATTGCAGCTTACTTTTCCGCAAGACTATGTGCAGTCAAGCAGGCATTGGATTGGTGCCACACGTTCTGGGGGAAAAACATAAACTGAGGTTACGGGCGCCGTGCGTCTTATTTATAACATCCAGTGACGTCGCCCTCGACCGAGGCCTCAGAGGGACACCGACCCGACGCCATCGACGCTGGACGCCCTCTGCCGAAAAAGTTTCCGAAGTACACAGCTGTGGACCTTACATGTCAAAGATGTGGAATACGTTGGAGGAACATCCAATCAAACAAACGTTACTAGTTGGTAAGTAATTTGTTCTTCTGGCAGTTGTCCAGATGAAAACACCACTTCAAACTATTATTGTATTGGCAAAGAGTTCATTCTCTTTTTTTGTGATAGGAAACAAAACTTTTAATAAAATAAAATATTACACATGAAAATGTCCCCAGCTGCCCATTTCAAAGAACCTAGCTTATTGCAGTTAATCTATGACTAGGTACTACATATTAACCTTGCACGTCTTTAGAGCAGGACAGTGGTTAAGAGGGCCAGTCTGAAAAACCTGTCTTGAAAGACTCTCAATTTTCTACCATTAACCAAATTAGTATTTTTAGTTTGTAAAACAGCAAAAGATCTACTTCAATAGCAGTAATATTGTCTTCTATTAAAGAGTAATCGCGTGAGCACATTCTTACTAGGGATTGTTCAACTCACCAGACACAGCATGGCTAAATTACAACAATTCAAACAACTTTCCAGCTAGAATGTGTGACTACTCTAACCTTTGGAAATCCTCAATGCACCTGCACTTGAAGCCAGGGGTTTCATTACACGTGGGATGTAACTACATCTTCCGATAGTTGTGCAAGGTCTTGATATCAATAATCTGATAGTAGATTCTTATATGGCCGCAGGAAACATGCTCTGTACAGTTAAGAGTGTGAAACAGAAGCAGTAATAATTTTACAGGCAACCTACATATTATTCTCTTTTCCTTTAACCCATTCAGATTGTTTTTGCCCAGGTGAATCATGAATCCGGTTATTACGTCATTTATGCTGAGGTCTTTCCGAAGTATAGCCCTGTTCACTAATGCCAGAGTGTTTTCTAGCATTGGGTATCATTAGTGCCTTACATTATTTAATTTACTATTCTGGTTCGGTTTGTTTAACATATGTCTTTATTATCGTATTATCTTAAATAGCATTTGTAAAGGAAATGAGTGTTTGCCAACAGTGTTATTGTCTCTGGTCATTGTCCCTGATTTATCTCCACGTCTTGAGTCACAGTCTTGCTTAATTTCTATTAGGTCCAATTTGTTTTTGATATTTTAGAGCCTCAAGATGTGCCTTCTTGCAACTAGAATCATCTGAAAGATTAGTTCACCTTCGTTTCTTCTGTGTCTGATATCCCAGTTTTGATAGATGCTGATGTAACTCCTACGTGATGCCTCAGAATCTTACACATTTCTTTTATCACTCCCTCCCAGGGATTCTATAGTACTGGACATATGCACAACATGTGACATAGAGTTGCTATGATTAAGTGCAACTCCTGCTACTATGTGCATTTGTGTCCTTTTTCTGATGTATAGTATAACTGATGTATAGTATAATTTATACACTGCTGAGTAATGGTGTTTCATGTAGTTTGCCGGTCTTAAGATCTTATATAGTAACATGATCGAGGTTTCCAATTTTCTATGCCTGTTTTATGTTCAATATCCTTCTCCCATTTGTCCAACAATACCTCATCATTAGTTTTGTTCACAGTATTAGCATTAAGGCAGTCATAATACTTCGAGACTTGCCTCTCTTTTATTTCCATGGTTATAATGCTTCCTCTGTCTGCACTAACCTGTGGATCCACCCATTTGTTAAAATGTTTATCCCATGTGGCTCCGGGGACACCTAATATTGATTTTGTATTCACTGAGTCGTTTCTGGTTCAGAAAGAGTTCTCTCATTCGCTTCAACCCTGGAGGTAGATTGCGCATATTCACATATATCAGATGTAGTATTTGGTCCTAGTAGCGGATGATATTTAGATATGGTTGGTACTTTTAAACGTCTTCTGATTTCAATCCTTATTAGATAGCCATAAACATTTTAAAACATATCTTGGGTTTACAAATGTATATAAATATCCATCTACTGTGTGTGGGCTTGCCATTGCTAGTAGATCCATCTCATACTAGTCCCTTATTTTGTTAATTTTCTTGAGACATCTGGTTGTTTTGAGCTGGGCTTTGCAGTGATATATTTTGAAATATTTATGTCCATGTCCTGCCTCTCTTGTTCAATTTTCTTGCCAAGTATTTCCTCATTATTCTTGATGCTTTTGATGATACAAACAATATTATTTCTGTTTTTTGTGAGAACCACTGATATGTATATCGTAATAGTATTAAACGTAAAAATATATCTTGGTAGGATAACCATTTTGTTCATGTTGACACTACCAATTAGTGATGCTTGGAAGTTGTTCGATTTTTGAATGTCTGACTATGGGCCTTAATGTGAGGTCTGCGGTAACCTGCCAGTGCCACCGGCCGGTTGCCGCTGACCCCGAAACACTGTTTCCGGTGCCTAACTTCCCGCTGCCACCGGTACATTACAAGTCCTGGTGGCACGGGGAGTAAGGCGTCTGATTTGGTAAGTCCCCATTCCCATGAAGTCCTATTGGACTCAATGGGAATGGGGACGCGGAAGCACCAGCACCAATGCTTCTGTGACAACTCTACCTACTGGGGCTGTTACGCCTGGGAGGGCCAGACCTGCCGGGCACAACAGCCCCTGCTGGCAGACTTGTAGTGTGGCAGCCCAGAAATAGGGGTGCCGGTAAACTTACTGGTACCCTTATTTCCGGGCCACCACACTCGTCATGAGGCCGTATGTCATTTTGAACTACGTTTCCATTGATTCAATAATATGCAGTTTCTACAGTTTTCAGTCCTATTAAACAAATCAGAGGTGATGGAAGTAAGTCTGCAAGATCATAATGGGTGTCATTATAAGTTTGCCGGTCTGGGAACTACGGTACCGGTAAGCATGCCAGTACCGTAGTTCCTGGACCGGCACACTACGAGTTCTGCTCGCAGGTGCCATTGTGCCTGCCAGGTCTGACCTGGTGGCCTTACCGTCATCCGCAAGCATTCGGCTTCCCCATTCCCATTGAGCTCTGTGGGGCTCAATGGGAATGGCGAAGATTTTTTTCTGGCACCCTGGAATGGGCAATTACCGGGCCCACCGGGGTTGTAATACCCCGGTAATTACCCATTCCAGGATGCCGGAATAAAAACGACTTGCCGGCAGCCGTGCCTGTAATACACGCACGGTAAGGCACGGTTACCACCAGGGTCGTAATGAGGCCCATGTGTTATTTGTTTTTTGTTGCAACCTGGTGCCCTGTCCAATTGATAACCTGAGCTGTGTTTTGCTGAGCTGTGATGGTTTGGAATGCATAAATGTTCCATATGTCACTGCCACCTGCTGGAAGTCTGAAGGCAGAGGCTTTTGTTGGAAGAGGGCAATTCCTTGTGGGCCATGTCAGTATGTACTTCCTTGATATCTGTAACTGGAATATGTTACGTTATGTTAAATCTTTTTTTATCATGTCAATCACCATCGTAGTTGTCCTACGGCACAATGCCCTTGTCCAATCCGGTTTGTACTGTCAATACAACTACCTACAGGTGGCGTAGCTAACTTATAATGAAGATGAAAACATAGCTACGAAAAGCAGGACTGTGGGGTTAGAACAAAGACATTAATGGTGGGAAACAGAGTAAGACAGCAATAGAAGGGGAAGTGGAAGTGGGTGTGTGATAATGTGCAAGGTCTGAGAGAAGCGCATGGCGTCTGATATAATCAGAGGAATTGTCTCAGTGAAAGGATGAGTGAAGCAGTGATATGAGTGGAGAATGGATGCATTAGGGACATGAGAAGTGTTCATGCATTACCAATAATGGCGTAGGAATAGGAGGGGACATGGACCCTCCATGTTCTCCCAAATATGTTCTCAAGGATCTACTAGGGCAGTTTATCAAAGGTGATCCAGGCAAGAGTTGGGAATGATAAAGGCGAATGTTGGTACATAGAAGGAGAGCTGGGGGAGGGAGGAAGAGTGATTGTTAAATTTCTGGACCAGCAAAATCTCATAGAACAAGGATGACTGTGGTGCTGAGTAGCAATATGTTATCCCTGAGTTAAGCTACAGTATCTGGAAAAGGGAAGCAAAGTCTGTATAAGATATGTAGAAGTCCCATCAGTAGGATTGAAAGAATTATTGTCAAAGGATGAAGGAGTCCATAAGTAGAATAATGAGATGAGCAATATGCATAAGAATACAAGAGAAGGGGGAAGAGTTTTAAGTACACTGATGTTTTAATTTCATACAGCATAACATATGAAACAAGACCAAAGACAAAAATTAGGAAAAAGCGGTAGAAGGAAAACATAAATGATCATACAGCAATTTGTTAGCAAGCCGTCTTTTAGTGTGGGAAAAGCCATGTATTTATGACTTTCTCAACATTTCGAAGGATAGAATGTGATAGCTCTACTGTTGGCAGGAAAGGAGTTTCAAAGCTGCCAGTCTAGGTGGGAGACGACCACCCCCCATTGTTTCCTGCAGTAGTCCGGAACCTCTTGAGTCAAGCGATTGTAGGATCCCAGAGTGCATGGAGGGCAGTGGATCTTACGTTTTTTCATAAGAAAGATGGACCTTTTCACTGTCAAGCTTTGAAGATGATATAAAGGGATTTGAAAGTTACCTTGTTCTGCTTGAGATTTACATTAATATACTTTTTAAAGAATATCATATACATATAAAAAGCTGAAATCAAACCGAAGTGAAGATCATGAGCTCTTTCAAAAGCTTACAAAGATATCCAAAAAGTATGTGTTGGTGTTAGCTTTTCCAACCTTTATTTTACAGACTGTATGGCACAAGCTTCGGATGCCTAAATAGTACGTTTGATTTAAGCAACGTTATATAATAATGGCTTTGATTATCTTTCTGTATTTTAATTTTTGCAAGTTAACATTTCCACTATTGCATTGTCTTTTTCATGCCATCATATAAAAACACCTCTGAATTCCTGTTAGGTTTGGCCACGTAAAGAAAGATCTTTTATGAAAACGTTCCCATGTTCCCTGGGTATCAGGTAATAATGTCGCCATGAAAAAAGTTACCAGGTTGTCGATTTAAAAAAAAATGAATTAATGATGCCCCCTCTAGGCTATCAAACACTTTCCCCAAATATTCTAGGACTGGAGGTAATAATATATAATTATACCCCTCGTAGAATATTTGGGGCAAGAATTTTGGTAGCCAGGAAAAAGTCACCAGAACCTGACGATTTTTTCACTGCGACATTATTACATGGATCCATTTCCTGGATAATCTGGCTTGTTTGCAAAGCAAATTCTTTAGGAGTCGCAGTGATTGGTTCATCCTGTAAGCTCCTATGTATATTTCACTGCAGAGATGTGCTACAAGATGTTTGTCGGTACATACCTGCAAGGGAAAAGCCCTTTAAGAGATATCCTGAGAGTGAAATTAATATTTACGCGGTCTTTCTGCATATAGCGTTACGCTCTTTAGAGGACAATGACCAGTCAAGCAGGGTTAACTCTGCATAATCTTTTCACCTCCTCTTCCCAGAAGCTGTTTGGATTTATCCACCATACTACATCTCCCGCGAAATGTTTGGTGTGATTACTTTTTAGAAATAAAAAGCAACAGCATTTATTGGCAAAGCCAAAATCAAGAACGCCTTGCATGATCACTATGGATAGATCCTGTTGCAATGTAAAGGACATGTAGTGATTTGTAAGTGGGCATTACGTGCGCATTAGCGTATGTGAAGTGAAATTAAATCGCAATATCAAATGGATCCATTTGACACTACAAATAATGGGGTTGAACTATTGGTAGTTCTTGTCGGGTTACACTTTCTCTGATCTCAGAATATATATGTGAATTTGGTAACAACCAAAATGTAGACCCTTTGTCATACGTTCAGTGGCTTTGTATTACCATTTGGAGGTCTTTGCCCATTTCCCAAGTGAAGTATGTGAGGTGGAGGGAGGAGAGCAAGACTTAATCTACCATTGGCAACCGCGGTACTTTGCTCCACATAGAGGTGAAAAATGAAATGGCTATGGAATACAGGCAGTCTTCGAGGGGTAGACATCCATGGTGGAATAAAGGTACAGTCTGTGGCAGGAAGGTTATGTTTGCACTGACGGGCTAATCCTTTAATGGGCACAGAGACGACTTAATTTTCCAGTGCTCTCCATCCAACAGCTATCCAAATCACTGTAACTTTCTTCACATGTGATATTGTTATTGTAGTTTGTGCATGATACATTTCTTTTGGGGAGACCATACATTTTTAGTCCACCTTTCCCATTTGTATCCCTGTACCATGTCTTTAAACAAAATTTACTAAAACTTATTGATGACTATTTTTCAATGCAAACTGCAATTTTTTTTCTCCAAGCATTAATGGGATTGCTTTTACCTGTTGACAGTGTGACGCCGGCGAACAGTGTGCAATAAGGAAAGGAGCCAGGATTGGAAAACTATGTGACTGTCCGCGAGCAACATCCTGCAACTCTTTCCTTTTAAAGTGCTTATAAGACACAGCAACAGAAATGGAAAAAGGACCACGTTACCCGTTGTGTGGATTGAGCGCGTGGTGCATCACTCTACCACAAACTTTTTCTTTCTGCTGTCATGCGGGCTGAAGTGGCAATCATTAAACCTACCAAAAAAACAAGTGAATGATCTGTGTAACGTGCAAAGGTGTACAGTTTTATCGGAAATTATTATTCCTAATTTATTTTATGTATTTTGTGCCACTGTATTAAAATTGATTTTGAAAATTGTATTTTTGTATGCATAAAACATAGGAAACACGACAAGACGATACACACACAGAATTTAGTTTCTGAACAAAGTACACAGATGCAACATGAATAGAGTAACATTTGTGTTTTACTATAATACGCATTTGTATTGAAGTAGTGTGACTGGGTGTAGAATCGGTAAAATTGAAAATCTCCCACTCAAAACAATAAATACATTAATACATTAATACATTAATCTATAGAACAAATGAATGTCAGCATTTAACCCAAGGATGTAATATTGCTATCTAGGAAGGCATGTGGAAAAGGCATTAGACACAAACCTCATCCAGCTGTCAGGGGATCCATATTCTTCCTTCCACTAAAAGGCTTTCTAAGGGGGAGATGGTCTACTGCATGTGAAAAACATTGAATTAGCTTATTTTCCAAAGATCAGGAGACTTATTATTCAATGATCTTGTAGGCTAATTGTTTTCTAGTTAAATGGAATTTTAAATATGGAAACACAATGTTAAATGCAGACATTTCATTAATCACTCAAATGATCATTAAATAGTTCTGTTTTCACATCACATTAAATATTATTGTCTGTCTCATTTTCGAAAAAAGTCTAAAATCTAAAAAATATCTTAATAAATCTATCTCAAAAGTGCAGTTAAGTGGATGTTTACAGAGGGTCACCTCCAGCCTGTGTTTTCAACCGAAACTGCTTTTCTGGTTCATACATTAATTGTGTGCATTGTCATAGCGGATCTGCATAATACATTCCGTATAGAAGTTCTCCTACTGAGGCTTAGGAGTTTCAAAGGCTATTGCTTCAGACTCCTTTGCAGTAAGGTGGAGAGGAAGCTTTGAACAGGCTTTAACTGCCCAACATAAACTATCATGTTGCCCGTTTTAACAACATATTCTTTTTTGGGGACTTTTTGTATGACCGTCCCACCTTCATATTCGAGCACTATCAATGGGATCTAACATCAGACCATGTGATCTTAAAAGATCAGTGCGTTCTGCACTGGCTGCCGCTGTTTCCGTTGTTGTTGATACTTGGGGCAGTACCAAGTATCTAAGCCCCATTGCCAGGTGGACTGCACCATTTGAATTCTCTTCAATGTTTGCATGTGGAATGTAGGCGGTCCCTGATGAAAGATAATGAAATACTTCAGGCCAGAAGCTGACAGGGGAAAACACGGTGATGTGAAGCATCTCTTTTGGGAAGAGGGACATGATTCTGCATATTTGGTGAATAGTAAAGAAGCTGCTTTTATCCACTCAGTCAACTTCTGAGTGACCCCTAGTCTCTGTTCACAAGGATTAAGAGGTGTTTTTTTGGGTTTTCCATTTCACTCTCTATTATGGCTGAAGATGACCACAGATTTCAATTATTCAGCTGTGGCTAAAGCAGTGGTGTGCATGATAGCGGAAGACGCCTAGTTGGTGATCCTGTTCTCTGGCCTCTACACTGTAAGACGTGCCTGCACATCATTAGCTCAGGACTAGGATTCATGTAAGTTGATCAAAGATGTCACATCCATATTAAACAGGGTTGGTAATGATCAACGCTCTACAAAGGGGCTGCAAAGAGCTCAAACTACTCCGAATTTAAACTATGTTTATAATTTCTAGAGGAAATAAGGTGCTTGGTGGATTGAATTGAGAGGAAGGGTGCACATCTTATGTTTTGTGTTTCGATGTGCTACTTGTATATACAGTTCAACAAGTCTCATGACTCTGGCTGAACTTTTCAAAGTGAGCAAGGAACTCGCCAATCTATCTATAGTCTCCACCTCCCACCTTCCTTTCCAGGCTCTCTGCACCACCTCGGCCTCCCATTTCACATCAAAACCTCAGGACATCCTGTCCTCTCTCACCACCTCCCCGACCTCCACTCCCGCTCCATTTCTCCTGCCTCTCTTGGCACCCCCCCACACTCTCTGCCCTCTGACCCATAACACCTGATGGGATCTCTAAGATTGTCCACTCAATTCTCCTCAACCTCTCCTCTACCTTTGACACAGTCAACCATTCCATTCTCATAAAACAGCTCCATGATACCCTCGGCATCACAGATCGGGCACTAAATTGGCTAACCAATTTTCTCACCAACCGCCCCTCCCAGCTGCAGATGTGTTAATCTAAAAATAGGAGGCTACTGCAAAGAAATGAAGACACACCAGTCACGAGGAACAAATATATAAAAAACAGTTTATTCACACTCAAGGGGACTCGACTTTGACAATGCATGGCATACAGGCATAGGAAAAATGAGCAACAACATGTGGGCGTAGATGTGTTTTATGCACCTTCAGAATACCATGATGGATTCGGGCTAACTCGTCACGTGATAATGGCTTGTGACCTACAGACCTATGGATGTGGGCATATTTATCATGGCAACATGTGCTCAAACATTCCATGTCACCCTGCAGACTATTTACTATCTGGGAAGCAAAGCAGAGAGGGGTCTACGAGGATATTGTGTTCTCCAGCACAAGGTAACATCCTCGCTCTACTTTATCTATGTTATTGCTAGACTGTATTTCTATTCAGTAGCTTGATCATTCAGAAACAGAATATGCTGTGAATTGTGCTTTGCTTTAATTATCTGGATGCACATTCACAATTAGCTGCAGAAAACAAGGGAATCAAGGAAGACAGGATGGCACCTAATTTACAGATTAGCTACGTTTGTGCCAGTGCTTCAAGGCTCTCTGTTACAGAGTTCAGCATGCTCATCGGTTTCAGCATTCCTGTGTAGGGGCATGTTGTAGGGAGGCTTCCGAAGCGGTGACTTTATGAGCTCTCACCGTGTTCAGAATGAAAACTCGGAAATTAGAGCAAAGCAGCCAAGATGGCATTTTCGAAGACCGCAATGGTGTGATCTGAGTTTTATTAGGGATTTAGAACAACAGTAACCTAGTGCAGAACCTAAGATGGGCAGACATTGTATACAACAACAGAAAAATTGTATTACTCCAATTATAATAGCAAGTGCAGAGAATATTTTCCAACCCAAGGTTTTTTAGCAGATTCCAGGCCCATGTTCCTATGTTCCAATCCCCTTCAGGAACGTGAACTTCTGCACTAAGTATGTGCAGTCATTTTACACCATGGGGGAGGATTCAGGTACATACACACAACACGCGGACACGACCATTTTGCATACACCACCACGTTCAGTGTGTATGTGCTTAGGCCAACATCATAATGCAAAATATATCTACTTTTACAAACCCTCCTTTTGGCCTAAGCCAACATATTGCTAGAATCATGTGAGCATGTATCATCGTCATCATCAGAACAACCAGAGTCATCACTGTCATCTATATTGATAGACATAAACTGTTTGATAGTGGCTTCTTGCATTATCAAGGCATTAGTTACACTTACAGGAGGATGAGGACCAGATCTGAGTTTTATTAGTGATTTAGAACAACAGTAACCTAGTGCAGAACCTAAGATTGCAGACATTGTATACAACAACAGTAAAATTGTATTACTCCAATTATAATAGCAAGTGCAGAGAAGATCTTCCAACCCAAGGTTTTTAGCAGATTCCGGGCCCATGTTCCTATGTTCCAATCCCCTTCAGGAACGTGAACTTCTGTACTAAGTATGTGCAGTCATTTTACACCATGGGGGAGGAGTCAGGTACATACACACAACACGCGGACCCGACCATTTTGCATACACCACCACGTTCAGCCAACATGACATCTAAAACCATTCTATTCTGAGGAGCTACTAATCTTATCGCTCTTTGCTCCAACGTCATGTTAAACAAGATGTCAGTAGTTTCATTGATAGTGTTCTCTAATGCTCTAACCAATTTTCTAATGTCCCAGGAATTAATGGTTTGGCCCCAAAAAGGAATCCAATACCTGGAGGGGGGTATTATCATCTATTCCCCTCCTAGGGCGATGTTTCAGTATGTCTGCAGTGGATGTGACATAACCCCCTGGCAGTAATATCCCCAAATAACAAGTCCCCTTCCAATCTTTAGGTAACCATGGATAGGCCTCTTTCCCACAAACAAAGTAAATGGGTCTCCCAATGTATAAGGGTCTATTTTCGTTCACCAAGACAGCAGTGTTTACACATTTATCATATGTACCCATATACCGGGAACCTTCTTTTTTCAAACAAAATGGTACTATATCAGGATCATGATTAATGGTGTAGGATGGAGGGATTGCTTCTCTGTTTCCTACTGGTGCCATTTTAAATGAGATCATGGATTGATAGGGTCTAGCATGTTTATCAGTGTTTCCAGTGGAGGCAATATTTGTCGTACTCTTATTTGCAAAGACAGAACATCCTAAGAGTAGCAATACTAATCGATCAAATTCATTGATGTTTGTCCCATCAAAGTTACCAGTGACACTATCGTTCCACTTCCCAAAGAATAGGGCTCTAAAGGATGCATAGCAAGAAGTTGATAGTGGAAGTGGATAGATATACCATCCCAAACCTTTCTCACAGTGTTGTGGTAGGGGAGAACATACCCAGCAGTTAGTTTTAGTCAAGATCGCATGTGTATCATTCATAATCTGTATGAGCGTGTTATTGTACACAGAGAGGAGCAAAAGTGGTGCTGGCAGTAGTATACTAAGTGGATGCGAACTCTCCAAGTATATTAATACAGGTATGAATATGATCACAACACAAACTGCAAGTGTGATTATTATTAATTTCTCCTTTGTTGACCATAGCCCTCTAGATATGGGCTTTCCAGTGGCAATTCTATCTATGTCCTCATTTCTACATGCCCCAAAGATAGGCATAGTTTTCAGTGTCCGTTAAGAAGGCTCACTGAAACACGCTCTATAAGTTCATCCGTAGGTGGCACTTGACCACGTGGCCGATCTTGCTTGTAGTCTTCTTCTTGCCCTGCACCACTTTGGAACTCCTTGGACCGTCTTTAGGGGGATTGGAGGGAAGGTTGTTGGTTTCTTGTGGGTGCAGTATACAAACTACACTTTCCTAATCTATCAAAAATGTCATTCCCTAACTGTTTTCCGTGGTCGAAGGTTGTACCTAGTTATTCCAGGTACAGTGTGAGCGATGAACAGAGAAACAGGATCTGAAGAAAGTGAAGAATTCTCGAGTTGTTTGGGCTCAAAATTCTGCCTAGGATCAGAATGGGCACCCTTGTCCACAGGCACATCTTTGCAATTGGGATCATCAACCCCCTTCTTAACCCATTTGTCACAGGGTAAAGGCAAGGGCACTCATTTCAGGTGCGCTGCATGAATCCAGTGGTGTTTTCCTTCAACGCGAACAGCCATCTGAGTAGCCAGTAACGCCTGATATGGTCCTTTCCAACGAGCTGCAAGGCAGGACTTCCTCTCGAAGTCTTTCACTAGAATGAAGTCCCCAGGTCGAATGCGATGACCAGGTCCTTCTTATTTCTCAGGCAAAGCAGCTCGAACCTGTTGGTGAATCAAACGCAGGTTTTGAGTCAATCCGTCACAGTAATCTGTTAATAGCTGATACTCTATTTCACTTAATTTCTTGGGTCTGGGTGCATTCCATATATTAGTAGGTCTCCCCATTACAATCTCATAAGGAGAAAGTCCTGTTCTAGACTGTGCCGCTGTCCTCATTGACAGTAAGGCTAGCGGTAAAGCATCAGACCATTTCAGTTTGCTATGTGCACATACTTTTGCTAGTTTATTCTTAAGGATACCGTTATGACGTTCCACTAAACAGGCACTCTGTGGATGCCTTGCTGAATGAAATCTCTTATCTATTTGTAGCGCTTCACATACCTGTAGTATTATAGCCGTTACAAAATGCGTTCCATTATCGGACCAAATTACTCTAGGTAATCCAAATCTAGGGAAATACTATTTTAGCATTACTTTTGCAGTTGACATGGCAGAGTTATCCTTTAGATGGAAGGCTTCAACCCATTTACTAAAGGCACATATCACCCCTAACACATACTTGTAGTTTTGGCACCGCTCCATCTCGATGAAGTCAGAGTGTATCACATCAAATGGCATAGCGGGAGGTCCAAAACTACTTTTGGGTGCTGGTGTACCCTTACCAATGTTATGTTGTAGGCAAATAATATTGTTCTGAACTAATTGCTCTGCAGCTTTGGGAATTTTGTTGTTGTACCAAACTACGTCTAAGTGTTTACAAATACTCTTCGCATTAATGTCTGCTGGTCCATGTGCCATAGTAACTATCACTGTTACATATGCGTTGGGCAGCATCCATCTCTGTTCTTCCCAATCTACCCAACATCCCTCCTTGTCCAACACTGCAGGTTCCTAAGCCCAAGAGATTCAATCTCTTCCTTGTGGGCCTCAGCCTGAATCTCTTTCACACTACTAACGCCATCCTCCATAATCCCAGTGTCAGCAACCCATTTAGCAGAATCTAACACATACATATGTGAGTGTAAGTCAGTAGCAGTTTGTTTAGCTATTTTGTCGGCAAAGGCATTTCCTTTTCCAATGTCGTCAGTCACCCTCTGATGTGCTGCGCATTTCCATATAGCTAATTGTTTGGGAAGGGCTAATGCAGATAACAGTTGTACTTTCAAGGGACTATGCAACATTTTTGTACAATGAAATGTTAGAAATCCCCTTTCAGCCCATAACCTTCCAAAGTGGTGAGCGACTCCAAAGGCGTACTGACTATCAGTGTATATGTTAACGCTAAGGCTTTGAGATATCTCAAAACTCTGGTCAAAGCAACTATCTCCACAGCCTGGGCAGAGTTGTGTGGAATTCTCTTGCTTTCAATAATGTTGTCTAAATTGGTAATTGCATAGGCAGCAGTAGAAGTGCCATCAGGTAGTTTAAAACAAGAACCATCACAAAATAGCTCTCCTTCTGGCAATGTCAATGTTGTATCCCTTAGACTGATTCTGCCTTTTGTATCATGTTCATTAATGTACAGGCACTCATGAGATGTATTCTTGGTGCAATCCTCATTCAATAATTCAGCTGGATTCAAAGAACAGCATCTCTTAATTTTGATATGAAGGGCAAACAAAATCAACTCATACCTAGAGAGTCTAGCAGATGTGAGATGCTGAGTCTGTGTTCTATTTAACAGAACATCCACTAAGTGAGGTACCATAATGATCAAGGAGTGACCCAAGACCATACCCTCACTTTGTTTCACTGAGGTGGCAGCAGCAGCTGCAGCCCTAAGACATTTCGGCAAAGCGCATGCAACAGGGTCTAACGTGGAGGAAAGAAAACGCATAGTCCACTTCTTCCCCCATGTTCCTGTGTCAAAACAGCCAAGGCACACCCATCCCTCTCATGCACGTATAAAATGAACTCCTTTCTAGAATTTGGTGTGCCCAGAACTGGCACCGAACATAATTCGGTTTTGAGCAGATAAAAAGCTTCTTGACAATCTGTATCCCAAGGTAACGGTACAGCTACATCCTTCCTAGTTAATGCCAACATTGGCTTAATCAAAAGTGAAATATTCAGAATTCATTGTCTACAATATGAAGCCATGTGGATAAAAGCCCTGACTTCTTTCTGCGTATTTGGAACAGTCATATCAGAAATGCTTCGTATACGTTTAGGTGCAAGCCATCTACCCTCCTTCAACAGGAGATAGCCTAAATAGGCGACCTCATGTTGACAATATTGGAATTTATTAAAAGATGCTTTATGACCATGCTCAGCTAGATGCTTTAATAATAAAACACTGCCCTCCTTGCAAGCGTCCTCGAAATCTACAGCTATAAGCAGGTCATCAATGTACTGTATCAATGTGCAAGTGGAAGGCAATTCAAGCATATCGAGTTGTTCTTTAAGTGCTTTGCTATATATACTAGGACTCTCAGTGTATCCCTGTAGTAGGCGTGTAAAAGTAAAAGAGTGTCCTCCCAGGGAAAATGCAAAGAAGTATCTACTGTCTGGATGAATAGGTATACTAAAGAATGCGTTTTTCAAATCGATCATAGTCAAGATGGTGGTGATGTCAGGGACAATGGGAAACGGTGGTGCTACTACCTTGTTAATCGCACGGCGATCAATAACAAAATGGTAGGGTAAAGCATTGTCACCTTTCTTGTAAACAGGCAAAACTGGACTATTACATGTACTACCAGACATTTCTTCAATAACACCTTGATGTATAAAATCGGAAACAATACTTTTAAGTGCCTGTTCACCTTTTACAGATACTTTATACTGCGGAATCCGTGGTAATGTAAAACCGGTTTTTAATACTATGCATACAGGTTCAACATTCAGTATCCCTACATCGTTATTGTTCACTGCCCATAAATGCATAGGCACTTGTTGTAACTCACTTGGTAAAGGAAAAGTCACAAATTGTGAAGTGGAATTCAGCTGGGGTGAAATGGTCAAATGCACTCTGTCTGGCGAGCAGTAAATCACTGCATTCAATTTCTTCAACAAATTTAATCCCAGAAGATTTTCACCACAATTCGTAGTCAATAGAAATGGACATGAGTCAGTGAATGGACCCAAAGCTATCGGTACCGGTCGAGTAACTGAACTCACTACTGGAGTACCAGAGAAGCCTACGGAAACATGATTTTGCCCTGACAGTGGGATATTTGGAACCCTCAGATGGTCAATGGAACACTTCTGTGCTCTGGTGTCTACTAGTAAAATATGCTCTCTATTCCAACTTTCATTTCTACGTAGGGTCCTTTCTGATCTACGGGAATAGGATTAGGTTCCAGACTCTGCTTTGGGCTATCCTAGCAAAATAAAACATCATCAGATGTGAAGTCTTCAGTGAAATAGGAGTGCAAATTGGTGTCAAAAGTGTTTGTATGACCAGTAATCTGTTGCTGACCTCCTTGATTACCTAGATTATTATTTTGTGGCTGGTTCTGTTTATTTCAAACAAACTGATTCCTATTTAGACCGGGCTTGCCATTGCATGCTCTCGATCTTCTACTGATCATTCCATTCGCTGCTCTCTGCTGGAGGGTCGGACACTATGCCCTCCAGTGACCTTCCTGCGTACAATAGGCACATTGGTTTGCATGCACTGGCCCTGTTTGTGGCATGTACTGGCTTCTCGATTGTGTATTTCCATTATTGCACCCCATGCTCCTCTCGCAATCTGTTGCAGAAGTACCCTAGTTTTCAAATCTCCTTTCTTCGTCTCCATTTTCTCTTTCTCATTATTTACTCTTTTCTCATAGTACTGAGCCATATGTAAAACTTCTGACTGAATGTCTGGTAGTAATTCTCGCACAAATTTGTCAACAAATAATCTCTTCCCAGTCTCTGCACTTAAGTCTTGACCACTAAAATCTGAAAACACTCGTTCAAACCTATTAAAAAACCCAGTTGCTCCCTCTATCTTTCCTTGCATACACATGGTCAATCTGTCCCAAATAATTCTCTTTTCAGGCACAAGGTTTTAAGTTTAATTACTATGCGGTTCGGTAACATTAATATGATCTGCAGCGGTTTTTCTCCAGCGTTCCTAGATCTATCAGCTAATTCCAGGGCAACCGAAGTATCTCCCATGGCAGCTTGATCATCTATGGTCCTAATTTGCTTCCATAAATCTATCAGTAAAATTACAGGGAACAGTAAGTCGATGCCATCTAAAGTGAAAACTGACAAATTCAAAACTGACTCTATTTCTTTGTAGAATCCTGGAGGATTCTATCTAATATCGGGAATAGATTGCTTAAGGGTGTTTACTTCCTGTCGTGAAAATGGAACATAAACAAATTGTGAAATGTAACGGGCTGGAATAGTCGTAGCAGGTGCTCCCCCCTGCAGCAGGTATCTCTACCTTCTGGACAAGAGTTGGAGGAACCTCTCTCATAAACAATTGCATAGTGGGAAAGTCCAAACGTTTATTAAGGCGTAAAGCCAAATCGAGTGACAATGAAGTTAGCGTGGTGTCAGCAGAAAACGCACGTTTATAAATTACCATAATGTCGGTAAGACAACACATATTGTTTTTCAAACATTCATCCTGTATATACTCTATCATAACTTGTAATACCTTTCTCTGCATAGATGGAGAATATTGGCTAAACGTGTCATGTACTTCAATAGGTGTAGTGAAGACGTCTGAAATCCATCTAAGAGCGTCTCTTGTACATATGCATGTTTCATCGCTAACTATTTTCGATGGAGGCGGCAAAAACCTTTTCTGCACATACAATGGTAATTGTGTACCTTTGTCTAATGCTATCTGGTGCAAACGATCTAATTCATGTTTATGGAAAAACAGTTTCGACACATGATTGCGCACTTTCAATGCATTATCTCTAGTACGAGACAAGAAATTAAAATCCCGCAATTCCTGTGGTACAGTTGAATCAGTTAAATCACCCCAAACCTCGGCTAAGTATAAACCCATTTGTTCTATCAATATCTTTTGTTCAGGAATAGCGAATGCAAAGTCGCTGCTTCATCACCCACTTCAATATACTTTTCTGCCCAATCTCGTAGTTCCCTCTTCCGTGCAGGCGGTAACAGTATCGTCATGTGTCAACAGTGGAGTGCTAGAAGTCATCGGTAATGAAAGTAAGAGTAAATCGTGTGCACTAGGAGGCGAAGGAAAACTATCAGAATGGGTATCTGGTGCAAGTAATGGTGATTGCGCTTGAGGTGCTTGCGGATGTGGCGATACATATCGAGGCGGTGTGGTAGGAGACGTTCTCCAATTAATTTAACAATTTATTAATCAATTCATCAGATGCATGCAAATCTTTTGACAGGTATATTTTCTGTACTTCTAATTGGAAACCCCTTTTCATTTTTCTCATGGCCTCTTGCTCTTTTTGCTGGTCATGTGCTAAGGCTTTACCAGCCTGTGTAATGTGCCCACGTGCATGTTTCTCTCTGCTACTGAGACGTTGGGTGGCTTCCTCCTGCCAATCCCTCACTAAGTCAAATGCTGCCGGTCTCGCTTTCTTTTGCAACAGTACAGTTTCCAAATGCCCAATTCTCGCTATTTCAAAACTCCCCAATTTCGGCCACTGAAGTTCTGGTTCATGTCTGGTTTGATGATGCCAAACAGTATTAAATACGATAGCTCCTGTACCATATTTTATGAACATATCATACACCGGGGACCCTGGTGGTGGTGCCGGTTGACTATGTTCATAATCATTCAGTTGTCTTCCCCTGCAACAAAGTGTTGCCCAACAGGATGACAACATACTGCGCCTGGCATGTCTTAACAAGCAGTTCTACCAGGCCAATATTTGTACGCGTACAAATATCTCAAAACAACATCAGGCAGAACTTTCGGTTTGAAACAGACTCACCTGATTCGAATCAAAAAGAGAGATCTCCCATCAATGCAACCAATCGTCGTGGCTAACCGTCTTCCCAAAATGCCTCTAGTCCGGGTATCTTGCTGTCTGGACCTCTGGGTGAAGCGTGCATCCGAAGATCGCACGCAGCAGTCTGCTGAGGAATCGCGTCTCAAGGTGCAGGGGCCCGATACTCCGATCTCAGTCCGTCCACTCTGTCCTCGCCAAGCAATGGGTCCTGATCGTAAGAGCCCATGTTCCAGCCGCCATTCTGTTAGTCCAAAAATAGGAGGCTACTGCAAAGAAATGAAGACACACGAGTCGCAAGGAACAAATATATAAACAACAGTTTATTCACACTCGAGCGGACTCGACTTTGACAATGCATGGCATACAGGCATTGGAAAAGTGAGCAAAAACGTGTGGGCGTAGATGTGTTTTATGCACCTTCAGAATACCATGACGGATTCGGGCTAGCTTGTCACGTGATAATGGCTTGTGACCTACAAATCTATGGACGTGGACATTTTACCATGGCAACATATGCTTGAACACTCCATGTCACTCTGCAGACTATTTACTGTCTGGGAAGCAAAGCGGAGAGGGGTGTAGGAGGATATCGTGTTCTCCAACACAAGGTAACATTCCTCGTGCTACTTTATGTCATTGCTAGACCAAAAGGTCAGTCTGTATTTCTATTCAGTAGCTTGATCATTCAGAAAGAGAATATACTGTGAATTGTGCTTTGCTTTAATTATCTGGATGCACATTCACAATTAGCTGCGGAAAACAAGGGAATCAAGGAAGATAGGATGGCACCTACTTTACAGATTAGCTACGTTCGTGCCAGTGCTTCAAGGCTCTCTGTTACAGAGTTCAGCATGCTCAGCGGTTTCAATATTCCTGTGTAGAGGCATGTTTTAGGGAGGCTTCCGAAGTGACTTTATGAGCTCTCACCGTGTTCAGAATGAAAATTCGGAAATGAGAGCAAAGCAGCCAAGATGGCGTTTTTGGAGACCACAATGGCGCGGTTCAGTGTCTATGTGCTTAGGCCAACATCATAATGCAAAATATATCTACTTTTTACAGCTGGACACTTTCTCCTCCAGCACTTCACTCTCTACCTGTGGTGTCCACCAGGGCTCTATCCTATTGTCGTGGCTCTTCAATATCTATCTCGCTCCTCTTGCTCACCTGATCTCCTCCTTCTCTACTCATTTCCAGTGTTATACCGATGACACACTGCTTTCCTTCAAACTTCCCCCTACTACCTCGTCCTCCTCCTCCCTCATCCCCGATTGTCTTTCCGCCATCCAGGCATGGCGTGCGGATAATGACCTCTCTCTTAATGCTAGTAAGATGGAGATCATTCCTATTGGGACACCTGTGCCCTGTTTCCCTCCTACCCTCTGGTCGCCTTTCTTGGGGCCTCTGTCCTCACCTTCCCATGAGGCAAAAAGCCTTGGGGTCATCTTCGACTCCTCTCTCTCCTTCACCCCTCACATCTTGGACCTTGCCAAGAAGGGCCACTTCCAGATTCACCTACTTAGATGCATTCTGCCTTTCCTCATCTTTCCCCAGAAGCTCAATGTTTCCAGAGCTCTGGTCCTGTCTAGGCCGGACTACTGCAACAGCCTCTTCCTCAATCTCCCCCTTTCCTCTTTACGCCCCCTTTTATTTAATCTAAGAATAGGGCTGCAAGACTTATCCTTGGCCTCAAACCCAGTGACCGCATCTCTTCAGCCCTAGAATCTCTCCACTGGCTCCCGGTTGCTGCAAGGATCAAATTCAAGGCCCTCTGCATCATCCACAAGGCTATCTGAGGGCCTAGGACCACGCTATCTCCAACTTTCTCTACCTAAATACCTCCCTTCTAGAGCCCTCCGCTCATCTGATTCCAACTCTCTGTTTGTCTAACGCTTCTCCAAGTAGAGAATGGGTGGCAGGTCTCTCTCTCTTTGGCTGGTGCCTCTCTTTGGAACAGCCTCCCTTCCCCTCTCTGACTTGAGCCAGACCTTCTTAAGTTCTCTACCTCTTTCCCTCTTCCCCTTCCCAGCTAATCATGCCACTGCGGCTGAGACTGGCAGTCTGGACCTTCATGAATCTCACAGGTTACCAGGCCCCTGCCCAGTCGACACCAGCATACCCCCCCTATGCACTGCCCTTGTAGGCCCCCTACATGGCTGCTGTACATCCCACTTGTGTTTCTCTGCCCAGCACTTAGCCAGCGGCCTCCTCCCCTGGCCACCCCCAGAACTTCCCTCCCACGCTCTCACTACCACTTGCCCATACCTTCTCCCTCCGCCCCCTCCCCTATCTCCTGCACTTCCTTGTAGCACTTACACATGCAAATGCCACAAGGCCTAGTAGGACCACAAATGTTTATTACTGTTTCTTTTGCCATTATTGTTTACTCCCCTGCTTGTTCCCCACCTTACCTTGTGGCGCCTGGCAGCACCATTGGTTGTATAGGCACCTAACAAATACTCAATAAATAAATAAAAATAAACTCACTCTGGGGAACTCCAGTGGGGCAACCAGAGGGGTGGGTGCCTCCCCAAACTAGCGGGCGATAATCCTGGGACAGTATTGGGAGGATCCCCTGACCAACCTCACATAGGCTCATCTCAGGGCATGGGACAGTCACATGGAAACAACTTGAGACAGGGTCCCTTTAAGGGTCAGAGCTCCAACATCTGAGAAGTGGAGACCATATTGTATAAGGGTAGTTAGGGAAAATAAAATAAGGGAACATTTCACTGTGGTATGCAATGGCAACCATCATCTCTTCAACCCCAAGGGGCAGCGCTTTCACTTCCACTGAAGCTGGAAACTCAGTCGCTGCTGGCCCTAAAAGAGAATTGAGGCATGGTGGTCCCATGGAAGCCTCAGCGTTGGCCTGCTCAGCTCCATTCACGAGGGTGCATGAATCCCATCTAAATCTGCAGAAGGGAAAGTGGGTACCTGAAGTAGGAATAGCAACTCCCCAGTCACCCAGCCACTCATACAGTTAGGAACATATAGGCTCAGCGAGTCCATCAAAGGGTTAAGACCTGCCAACTAGGGAGACAACCACCAAGGACATGAGACTAGCCAGTCTGGAATCTCACATCAGAACTGGGAGCCATCCTCAGGGTTGGAGCCCATTGCTGATCTCAATACCAGCAGCCTGAAGAGCCACAACTATATTTCCTTTAGCTAGAGAGAGGATAGAAGGTATCACCAGGATGTGGCAGGCAGAAAGAGCACAGCCCGGGGGGGGGGGGGAGGGGCACGGGGTATTCATAAGCCCCACAGTAGGCAAGTAAGCCGTGCTATGCGGTGGAGCCCAAAAGTCATAGCTAGCTCAGCTGAAACACCTGAGTCTTCCTTCACTAGAGAGAGGCTGGGCTAACACCCTATAAAACCCAAGGGCTCACTTTGACAAGTGGTTGAAATAGGAGCTGGAGACAGAAGACAGGAGCTGTTTTAGATCCAGTTGGAGGACAGACCAGGAGGACCTGGAGTCCAGGAGGCTTGAAGAGATTTCCAGAAGGTTGAACCACACTGTAGCCAGGGAGCTGGAGTAGAGACCCAGGAAACCAAACTGAGGAGCCAAGCGAACAGGGGATGCTGGTAAGAAGTGAGGGAGTGGTGGATAGAGATAGTAGAGGTGACCTAAAGGAGCGAATAAGGTACAATTAATAGCTGTGGGTTCGGGAAGATCATTGAGGAGAAGATCTGTGCCCAGAAGGTTGAAGAAGGTACTATAAATAGTTGTAAATTGGAGTTGAGCATTGGGAAGAGGGGTGGCGCCAAGAAGGGGGAATGATGTGCAAGGGGCAATTGTAAGTTACATCTGGGCAGTGAGAAGACAGGTGGTTTCCAGAGAGGTGAGGAATGTGGCAGAGATGGGAAAGACCTGCAGAACACTGATTGAAAAGAAAGAGGAGCCCAAAGGGTTGAATGGGCTAGGAGAGATGGCAGATATTTAGGGATTTGCGATCAGGAAAAGGAAGGTGTCCAATGCAGAAAAGAAGGCATTGAAGAGAGTAAAGTGTGTAAAGCACAATACAGCAATGAAAGGTGGCTATGAAGGGAGCAGGAACTTGCAGAAAGGAACTAGGATTTGGTATAGAAGTTGATAGAGAGAATTATGTAGTGGAGAACAGGAGGAACATTTGGTGCAGGATTAAAGACAAGAGATTGAGGAGTGAAACAATGGGATATGGTTAAAAGAGGAACTAGGCCAGGTCTAGTTGAGAGAACTTGATGATCAGAAGAGTGGCGAACATTCTGGGGCGGGGGAGCCCAGATGTAAAGGGCCCATAGGAGGGAGAGTTAGATTAGGTGGCCACCCTCCAGATCTAAATGCTGTAATTGTCCACATACAGGATTTTGAGACCTACTACACCCACTCTCAAAGCCCCTCATGTTGCAAAACAAGCTCACCTCCGTAGCCTCACAGGGGGGAGCGTCCCCATAGGGAGAAGGGGCGAATTCTCATGATTCATCACATACCTTTCCCCTTATATTCGTGGCTTCCCCTTCTCCATTGATCAAAAAGTGGCTTAAGAAGTGACCATTCCCTTGTTCTTGCTCCTTTCGATGTTCAACTTTGAAGCAAAAAGGCTGTAAATCTAAGAACCACCCCATTATTCTGGCATTGGTATCCTTCATTAAGCTCGTCAATGTCAAATGAGAGTGGTCTGTAACTAGCCTGAATTTCCTGCCAGTCAAGTAGTAGCTTTCATTTTATTTTTAATTGAGCACAGTACAAGAACAATAGAACATTTCAAGATGAATCGCTTCACATGTTACAACTATGGAGATTGCCATCGCCGGCCTCTTATGTCCTTCTCATAGTTGTGCGACCCACACATAAATCTATATCAGCCGAACTGCTATGTCCTACCCCGCTGGGGCTCAGTTCGTTGTGTTCCATTATGGGAATTGGATCGCCTAATGCACAATCGCCTCAGGTTAGTCTTTTGGGGGGCTCTCCTGTCATTCCCCCAGATGGGGTTTTCTGTCTCCCGTTTTTCACCATGTCCTCACTCTCATGCCTCATTCGTCGCTCTGCATTACCCCTGGAGTTGTTCCCGTGGTGATGGCATTGCCTGTTGTTGGCTCCCCCTTCTATAAATGGATTAGTTGCCCAACATTTCCCCCTTTCTAGGCGGCTGCCCTAGTTGTAGCTTCTATGCGTGTCTGTATGACCTATCATCCAACAAGAACCCTTAACCCCTAACACCCTGCCCCTCATTCGCTCCCCCCCTCGATCCCCAATTTTCCCAAGTCCCGGTTTACCCCTATCCCCCCTCCCAACCCCGAGTGCCATACCTTCCCAATTCTTTCCCATAGTTCCGCTTCATCTTTCCGTTCTTTGCGAGTTAGGGAACCCCTTCACTTTAGTCAGGTCTGCCCCTCCTCACCTCCTCATCTTGTGCTTTCGGCCCTATGTTTGTCCAAGGGGGTTTTAGATCCAGAGTAGATGCTAACTCGTTCAGCATCTGTCCCCAGTCCACCACTAGCCCATTTTCCTCTTCCGGATCCCTACGTTTATTTAGATATTCTGCTTTGGCCAGGCCCCATCTGCATATCTCGTGTAGCCATTGTCTCACTGAGGGACCGGTCAACTTCTTCCATTCCATTGCGATCCATCGCTTGGCTAAGATCAGGATGAATCGCGCACATTTATTTCTGTTTTTGTACCTCTTTGCTCCGGCAGGAGTCCCCACAAACGCACCTCGTGGGTACATTCGTATCTGCTTCCCAGCAGTCAAGTAGTATCTTAAGTGGGTGACAGCCCATATGATAGCCAAAGATTCAAGTTCAACAGTCGCATAAGATTGTTCTCTGGGAAAAGAGCGTTCTACTAGTATACAGTACTGGATGTTCGACCCCGTCATGTTCTTGTGAGAGTACAGCGCGTAGTCCTGTTTTGGACGCGTCTGTTTGAAATATAAATTCCCTATTGAAGTCGGACATCTTCAAGACAGGTTCATTACAGAGGATGTTTTTCAGTCCACCAAAGCGTGCTTGATCTCCCTTATCCCATAGGTGTTTCTGGGGCTGTGCATTCTTAAATGTATCTGTTAGGTTAGCGGCTATGCTGAAGTAATTAGGTATAAAGCTCCTATAATAGCTGGTTATTCCCAGAAAAGCATGAAGATCCCTCTTGGTCTTATGTGTGGGAGTTTGCTGTACAGATTTGACTTTTTCATTCTGTGGTTGAGTCAGGCCGTTCCCCACGAAGAAGCTGAGGTATTTAACTGCAGAATGTGCGAAGTGACATTTTTGACGGGCTATTCCATACAGATGGTGTACGTGTTTGGGCCAACTATTACTTTGTACCCCAATGCCGCCCAGGTACACTCCACAAAATGTTGCATATGGTTTTAATTTTTTTTCCATGAGGCATTGGAACTTGGCAGGGGCCCCATGAAGAACAAAAGGTAAAACTTTAAACTGAAACAGGCCTTGCGGTGTTAAAAAGGCTGTTTTCTCTCAGTCAGATGCATTCAATGGGACCTGCGAGTAGCCCTGGGTTAGGTCAATAGTTGATGTGTATTTTGTTGAGCCCAGCTTTTCAATCAGATCGTCGATTCTCAGCATTGGGTAGTTATCAAATTTAGATATGGAATTGAGCTTCCTGAAATGAATCCAAAACCGCCATGATTGATCCAGCTTTCCAACCAAAACAATGGGGGAGGACCAGGGACTTTCAGAGGGCCGATAATATCTGCCTTGATCATCTCTTCTATCTCCTTCTCAAATTATCTCTTTTCTGGTTTATGGGATTCTGTAGGGTCTTAAATTAATGGTTTTTCCTGCTATGGCACCAATAAAATTAAATAAATGAGTAGCCCTGCCTGGTTGTTCCGCAAATACCTTTGGAAACTGATGTCTGTCTGCTGGGAAGCTGACCGGTCGGGGGAAACTAGGGTATTTTCTTTACCGGTGTCTGTAAGCAGAGCTGCCATTGTAACGGTGGTGTTATTGCTCTGATCTATTCTCCAGCCCTTGAGCAAGTGAATATGATATACCTGCGTTTTCTGTCTTCTATCTAGTTGTGACACAAGATAGTTCAGGGGCCCATTCCTTTCTACTATTTTGTAGGGTCCAAATCACTTGGAGACCATCTTGTTTTCTGAAGTGGGTAGGAGAACCAATACTGAATGTCCTGCTGAGAAGGAACTGAGTACTACATGTTTGTTATAACTAGCCTGTTGATGTTCTTGGGCTTGTCCCAGGTGTTTTCGCTCAGTTTTTCTTACCGTTGCCGTATGAGATTGTAGTTTCTGGGCGGTTTGAGAAAGTGGTAGGATGGCCTCTTCTCTCTCTTCCCACGTTTCCTTTAACACATCTGATACGTCTCGGGGTTCCAGCCCATAGAGAAGTTCGACTGCAAGTGGATACGCTGCCATACGTTGTGCCACTGTACTTTGCACCATTTGGTGGTGCTGATTCCTGACATTATGCATTCCTCTTGTGAGCACCTCCTGGCAAAGTTTGGATGAATTTTCCAAAGGAAGACATGCACCACATGACCCTCATCTGCTTACCAGCCTAATAGACACCCCAAAGTGCACAGCTTGGTGCCAGCAGTTGAGCATGAGACACTTCAGGCTCTCGTCCACTATAACAGGGAGTGGTGTCTTGGCAGAGCAGGTTTCAACAGCGAAATGTGAATTTCGAAAATATGTCGGTAAATATTTTGTTAATCATAAAATGACCTATGAATCAGAGTTAAACCTTAATTCTCCCTTGAAAAACAATGTGCCAAGTGTAAAGCCAGACCCTATCCTCTGTCTGATAGGTTGGGGCTGGCCTTCTTTTAAGGTCAGAATTACATTTTTTGTAGGTTGTTTTGGCATGGTTCAGCTTATCCATGCTGGGTGATATTCTGGCCTTCTGGAGGAAGTTCTGTCTACCAGGAACTGGCATCTGATGGGCAACATCCACGCATGGCGTCCTTATGTGTAATAGCATGTTTTTTTCTAAATCGAAAATTAACAAGAATTGTTATATATCTATATGAACTCCACTCTCCAATATGGGACCACCCATGACTGGTGCAACAAAGCCAGAAAGAAAGCAGCCTGTGCCTGAGCCTTAGCTTCGCAATTCAAATCAATTTTTTGGCGAACATTTGTGACATAGGAAGATCAATTCAAACCAACTCCTCTCACTAGGAATTTTGTGATAGGTCACAACATTAGCAATACCAGTGGGAGTGTCCACCAGCACCAACCCTACCAACAGTGTCGCATAGCGCTGTGTCACTGATGGCTCTACCATGAAGACTAAGGAGTCTGTGTGCCATGGGGTGAGGGCATTTGCAGTGGACCAGCGAGTGGAATATGTCCCGCTTGGGCACATGCGCCTCTAACCGTGGCAGAGGTACTCTCCGAGAGATGTCCTCATCTTTGGAGTACCAAAACTGCTTCCCTACCAGGGCTGATATATTGGTCTGAACACGGTTCCCACCAAGAGTGAATTGTGAAACTACTGCAAAGCTTTTCTTTGTAGTGCTATTGTAGCGAGGAAAAACGGTTTACCTTGATAATTTAACTCTTGCGAGACGGTTGAGTCAGGCGTCTCCTTCACCCATTTAATTAGGTGTTGGGTTGTGAGGCCATTTCACACGCCATGGATGAAATCAGAGGTCTCTGGTACCAATGGTCTTTTGCACCTGTTCACTGGGAGATCCAGTTGCTTTAAGCACCTTTAAAATGTTTCTGGCTTCTGATTGGCTGCACTCAGCCAATATGAGATTACACAATCTAAGTTTGATGGGTGCCATGACGGATTGGTGGTTTGGCATATTTAAGGTAATGCGGTTTTGCGCTCTATGAGGATGGCCATGAAATGCCAGGTTCCTAACATATGCTGCCATTCAGTAGACACAGCCTTTTTTTTATTTTGTATTTGTTTTTTTAGTTTCAAAGTGAAGGGAAAAAAAGAAGTTAACAACATCACCACATCAACAACAAAGAGCCGGCAATGAACAAACAATCTGACGATGAAACATACATCACCAATGAACAAGTATCCAGATCAATTATGCGGTCGAGTGCAGATATGGTGTAGCGCGACTCTTGGCTTAGCTTCCGCCATCCCTGGCTGCCTGGTTTGCAGCATTGACTTTTTCATCCTTCCTGTACGACAATCAAGTGCATTATGACCCGTGGAAACACCAGTCCAGGAGTTCCCTAAACTAGCCACCACTGCACAGAAAGTTGGCACACCACCACAGTTCCACTGCAAGTGCAGGAAGTTGGCCAGTAGCACCTCACATCCCCAACACTCCTGCCCGTTTATGACAGCTTCGCCAGTGTAATGTATGCATGTGTAAATCACTGTTAATGAAGAAATGACAATCTACTGGTATGTGAAACCTTTCTAGTGTGCAGACAAGTCCTCGGCTACAGCCAAGAGTCAACCTCCTCCTTCGGAAGCACCATTAGCAATGCAGTGCCGGGCCCAGGGAAAGCCGATATCTACCTGCTTCCCTCCATCAGCTGTTGCAATGCCACATTTACTGCGTGTACTTCTCGTTCATCTGGAAACCCAGAGCATGCCCTCCTAACCCCTGCCACCATATGCCCAAAGCTGAGAAATATTTCTATTAGGCTGTACAACCCCCCACTGCTGGTAATTGATGAAGCTGCCCTCGGTGTAAAGTTGGCCAAATCTCCTAATGGCCCCGTAGAACAGTTCCACACTCCTACCCGCTCCCGTGAGATTTCCATAAACCTCTGGCTGCGCAAAGCTGGTACACCACTATAAACATGGCTCTGTGGCCTGCCAACTAAACCATGTAGTTCCAGACCACTCTGATGGCCTAGAACAGGCAGGTCATTGGCCTAAGCACGCATCAGCCCCGGTATACTAAGCAGTGGGCAGGAACGGATCAGCTCCCTGATCAGCGATGCGACCTGATCTACCCCCCATTCACCAATCATTGAACCACATGCTCCAACACCATAGCCCTGTAAGGGAGACTACAAACTGAGAAGCTTAGCCCTCCCTTGTCATACAGCATCTTTAAGGAGGAACGTGAACCAGAGGACTTTAGAATTATCGTCCTATCTTTAATCTTCCTTTTTTTGAGAAATGGTTACATTCATAAAGGGAATCTCTGGGAACCCTAGCAATCAGGTTTCAGAACAAACCATAGTACTGAATCTGAAACTTTCCAGGTACTAGACGATATTCCCTGCATTACTGATGGAGGGTGCCTGTCTTTTGGTACTGCTGGATCTCTCAGCGGCATTTGATACTGTGGAGCTTTACTTAACATCGGCTTTACTTAACATCAGGTCATATCGCATGGGGATATGTGGGACGGTTCTAAATTGGTTCCATTCATTCTTGTCAAATAGACATCTAATTGTCAAGACAGGAACCACACATTCCTCCCATCTCCCTATGCCATGACGAGTTCCACAAGGATCAATTATTTCCCCTATACCCTTCAAACTGTATATGTTAACACTAGGAGATCCAGTGCTTATGGACTGCATCTCCATCCATCAGTGTGCGGACAACACCCAACTATACCTACAAGTCTTGTCAAAAAAGGATATTTTGCGATTGAACCAATGCTGACTAGATATTGAAGCATGGATCAAATCAGTACCGCTAAAGGTTAACAAACCAAAGACCGAATTTGTTTTGTTCGGCGCAGACACAATCTTGAAAGGTATTTCCCCAGGTTTACAACTTTTATTTCCAGGACACAATCTACTGGAAACTAACTTAGCTGTCAAATCTCTAATATTTCTCTTGCGCTCAGAACTCATGTTAACAAGAAAGTCCAAGTAACCTACTATCAATTGTCTTTGCTTCCCAAAATTAAGCAGCCTTCCCCTCATTCTTTTCGTCTCCTTGTCCAATCTTTAGTTGTATCACACGTTGGTTGAGGGGATGCGATATTGATTGGGGTTCGAGACACTACCCTAAAGCTTCTAAAAATAGCTTTTCATGCTGCCGCTAAACTGATTGTAGCTTCCAGAAAATCGTATTCAGTTACACCAATTTTTAAATCTGTACACGGGTTTACTTTGCACTCTCGTGTTCTTTAAGAAATTGGGCTCCTTAACTTTTAAGGCACTTTGATTAGGCCACCCTTTTTTCTATCAAGGACCCTCTGCATTTTAGGACTTGTATTTTGAGTTTTGTCGGAATGTGTATTTTTAATGCTGTAAAGCGCTCGGTTTATCATTTTTTAAATAAGGTTTACGCTATATAAATAGAATACACAAAATAAATCAAGGACTGCAGGATTGCTGGTGGGTCATGCCAGGAAGCCCGTCTCTATGGTGTTGACCTTTCTGTTATAGCAGGGATCTGCAACCTTTGGCTCTCCAGATGTTTTGGACTACAACAACCATTAGAAATAGCCAGCATGGGAGGTCATTACGACCTTGGAGGTAGCCATGCCGCTATTTGCGGAATGGCTACCCCCATTCCGGGTACCGGGTCCGGGTCCTGGAATGGGGAAATACCGGGCCATTCTGACCTTGGAGGGCCTGGTATTTCTACATTCCAGGAACCCATCCCCATTCCCATTCGAGCCCCCATAGGGCTCAATGGTAATGGAGAGCATGCTAACAACGGGCCCGTTAATAACAGGCACGTTGTTAGCATGCTGGACCTCTCACGGGACCCGCTAAGGAAGCCTGGTAAAACCCGCAAGCGGAACTCGTAATGAGGCGGTAAGGGGTTAACGGGGCCGGCAGCTCTACCGGCCCCGTTAACCCCCTAGCACCAGGGTTGCAATGACCCCCATGGTCAATGGTGAGGCAGTCCAAAACATCTGGAGAGCCAAAGGTTGCAGAGCCCTGTGCTACTGTGTTGTGGACTCGGTTCCCAAAGAAAGACTTACACCAGGGTACTGTTCACCTGATTTAATTGATAACATTATACATGCTTTCAAGTCTCTCATTTAATATCTCTCCATTTATATGGAGCGCCAGCAGCCCAGACGTCTGTTTGCCAGCTCGCCCTGCTCATTCTCTTCCCACCCCATTGCCTCTTGCGCTCATGCTTCTGTTGTCTTGCAAGATCTCAGCAGGGCAAGACTTGTGCACTACATAACCCTTTCTTGGGATGGTTCTTGACACCACTCTATCACAAAGTCACTATACTTTGATGGTTGTTTCCTCACTCTTTGTGGGCGGGCATCAAAAGTCGCCCCTAGACGCACACGTTGTTCACAGTTCTCTCCTCTGATTTCCACCATCTCTGGAGTAACCTACTTATGTGCTGCATTCTGGAAGGCGTTTGATTTGCGTACTTCATCCACTAGATCATTTACCTGTTTTTGACGATCAGTTCCTTCCCAGGTCACTCAACCTACGTCTTGTCCATGATCTCCTTTCTCTTTACTCTGGGTTGCCCCATTATGACGTTTGAGTGCACCTTTCGTGAATTTAGCTACTCTTTCTAAGTTTCCCTTCTTGCCACCTTGGGTGCAGTTATGCTTTGTGTCTCTTATTGCCACCTCCACGGAGTGACTGCAACAGGACCCAGTTATCCTGTCCTTGTGCGGTAACTTCATTTTAATGATATCTCCTTCTTCAACATCAGTTTTCTGTGCCCCTCTATGACTATCATACCACCTTTTCACCTGTTCCTTGCTTTTCCTGATTCACACATCTTTTTTTTTATTTTTTATTGGTTTATTACAAACCTTTAAAAATATGATGAATATACCAAATACATAATATACATAAGTTTCATATAAAGACAAAGCGAGCTACAACAATTAAATAAATATATATATTCCAAAAATTATATAGCAACAGCTACAAGTCCAAAAGCTTTGTCTATGTGGAGCAGACTCGCTTAGTTCAAGACTCCGTCAGAGAACATGATGGAATGATTTTTTCCAAAAAGAAAGTTAGTGCTATTGTTAGCTTACTCAGTTTCATCAAAAAGGACTTGCCACCAATCTTCTAAAGATAACGATGGCCTTGCTTTAATGAAGTGGCCAAAATGCTTTGTGCGTTCAGTGATCAGGGCAGGGCACAACATTATCAGATGTTTAAGTGTTTCCTCTGCACCTTTACACAGTCTACAAAATGCCATTGGTGCAGCAGTGTTTGCCCATAGATTTATGCGGTCACTGGTCTGAAATAGGTTCAAACGGAATTGCATGTAAAGTTTCCTTCGATGTTAAACCGGAAATTTTATCAGATAATTCCGAGTTTCGTTGAGTCCTCTTTTCTGCATTGGGGCATATTTCATTAGTCAGTGTTTGCGACTCTGTTCGCCAGTTAGAATCCAGTCCTGCATCCAAAGTTTTTTCTCGACATAGTTGGGATTAGTCTGCAGGGTAATCCAATCTGTGCCGAGTTCTAATAACATTGCTTTGGAGCGCTCGACCCACATTGAGAGAACTGTCAAAGGCTTCATTCATTTGCTTGATTTAGTATCTCAAATTGTGGGCATGATGAAGCCATTGATACCTTTCGATAATGGTTAAGCGTTTGCCAGCAAGCTCTCGCGTTAAGACAGGTCAAGCTAAGTTCATGTCTAATACAGGCCGTTGGGGTTCCTTTCGGGAGGCAAAGAACGCGGGACCAGAACATGTTTTCCAAAAGGGCATCCCAAAGCGCATTCTGTGCCATAAATGAGTGCAGGAACAGCTTTTTGTTTATAGAATAATAATACTGGCAAGATTGAAAATTTACCATATTTTTTATTGAGCCAAGCAGCTTGAATTGCAGGTTTTTTGCACTTCAGTTTAATGTTGTTAACCCATGGAGCTTCTTTTATGTTTGAGTTGAAGACTGTCCCCAGATATTTGATTTGGGAAGTGCATGCCAACATTTTATCACCCAAGCACCTCTTAAATATGTGTCTGCTTAGAGCACTAGATCCTTGCAGCTTTTGTAACACAGTGATCTCGGACTTGGTGGTATTTACAACCAATGCGTTTTGTTTCACATAGTTTTCAAGTGCGTTCAAGCTACGTTGCAACCTGATTGGCATAGAGTCCACCAAAATAAGATCATCCGCGTAAATCATATGGCCAATGTGGAGGCCGTTGATTTTTGGAGGAAATGACGCTGCTTTCTTTAGGCTTAATTCAACGTCAGATAGAACAAGGTTTAAAATGATGGCAGCCAAGGGGCAACTGTTTAACCCCACAAAATGTTTGCATGGCAGATGAGAGCCTTCCCGTCTTATCAAGTCTAATACGTACATTGGTGTTAGTGTGGAGATCCTTGATAAAGGATCTCCACACTAACACTAATAAGCCCATCCACACTGGATGGGCTTAGATTAGTGATGATTTCAAGGATATCAGATTTTTCAAAGGTTAAATCCCACTGCTTTAGATTGTGAGAAGGTGGTTCACGAGTTTCACCTTCTTTACAATAAAGTTGTGTGTAGTGGTTTATCCAGGTTTCCTCAGAAACCATATTTTCTAGCAGTGCAGCCCCAGGAGTACTAGAGTTATTAATAAGACTCCAAAAGTCTCTAGTATTTTTATTTGCCAATTTAGATAGCATAAATTCAGCATCTTGCTGAAGGAGATACGCTCTATGGGCTATTAACCAGTTTTTATAGGACTGTTTTATTCTTTTCTTTTGCAAGAGGTGAACGCTGTTCGGATGTCTAGAACAGCGTCGGATCTCCATCATTTGGCATTTGCGTTTCAAGATGTTCAAATCAAATAAGTGGGTTCGTTGAAAGTTTTGACGCTGGGAACAGTTGTTAGTTTCTTTATATTGTTTTAGAAGGTGTTGATATTCAATCTTGACAAATTCTGCTGTAAAGGCTAAGGTTAATGACCTGACCTCATTGTCTTCAAGGCACAGACGAATTCTATTAGATTCAACTGAGATATTGTGGTTCCAGTATGCGCATGTTTTGGCGCCCGCTCTGATTGTAAATTTTAGAAGGTTATGATCGCTTTCGGCTTTATCAACAACCTTAAGGGACCGAACGCGAGCATGCAGTTCGTCTGAAATATAGAAGTAGTCAAGATTCGATTTTTGATTATGCGTTTTGCAAGTCGTTTTTGCAGGAACGTCACCATTTGTGCATCCATTCAGCATAATCATTCCCCTTGCAGACATTTCAGCAATCTAGGCTTGGGCATCATTTGAATTGGGTGATTTGCTAACCAACAGCTTTATCGCTTCCTTAGCAATTCACCCTGAGACCCCTTTACCCACAATCGTTTAACTCCTAACTGAAGCATCTCCCTTTCCCCGCATCGTCCCTATTCCTTTTCCATGTAGCTCTATCTCTTTACCTTGCTGCTAACCCCCTTCCGTTGGCCATCAATAAAGCACATTCTATGCCCATTGCCACTGTCTGTTGCCCTTGCTCACATGTTGATGGTAGAACCCCTTCACCTGCCAGAGTCAGCCTCTGCAAGAGGCAGGTGGCTGTGGCTGGGGTCTTGCTGGTAATTCTGAAACTCTGGAAGTCACTATTACTTAATGCTCAAATACTCAGACCACCTCGTGGTCTTTGTTTTCTATCCTGCATGAACTATTGAGGGAAAATATGGGCACAACATCTTGAATACCCTAGATACCTCTGAGCAAGATCTAGCAGAGCATCCCTGCAGAGTAACAAAGAACATTACAGTGGATGGACTGGATATGACCAAGAGACCAATCAATGAACTACAAGTTATTTAGATGTATGCACTATACAGAGCAGGAAGAAGGTAATATCCCATTATATTTTAGGAAATCTCCCAGTAGACATTGCATTTTTTAAGAGTTAGGTTACATCTTTTGCCTACACGAGAAAATCAGTGTCAGTGGTACTCAGGTTGTAAGAAATGTAACCCATTTATTGACAGCTTTGGAGAGTTATCGACTTCCAACATCTGAAACTGTATCATTAGTGGGAGTCAGATATCTGTATGTGTAGTGGTTATTAATTATGTATTGGATGTTTTAGAAATGAATTAGAAGCATGCTAAATCTTGTGATTTTCTAGTTATGTATAATGTAAGGCATTGTATATATTTTATGATTAGCCATATCTTTTCTTGATTGTTCTTTGTATTGTCATTAAACCATTGTCACATCCATAAAAATAATTCTGGGACTGAGGGCTTGCTTGGAGAATGCGAGGGGAGTGGAGATGTTGACTGATCCGTGTGTTGGTAATTATTTGATGCGCCACTCTCTCTCTCTCTCTATCTCTCTCTCTCTCTCTCTCTCTCTCTCTCACATACTTTATGTGTTGAAGTTCATTTAGGACTGTGTAGGTAGGTGTGGAAGGGTGTGCCTGTGTGTTGTATGTGCATGTGCGGGAGGGTGTGGTGGGGTGCTTTCATGGTTCACATATGAATGTTCTGGACAAGACAATGAAAAACGGTTGCAGGCTCATTTTGTAATGAATGTCTGAACTGTGCATTTTTCTTTACGCGATTTACAACCGTGCCCTAAAATCAGCATTACAGGTAATGGGGTGCTATTTAACTATTTTCGTAATGAACTTGCAAGTGTTCATAAAATACAAGGGAAGCCATTTTCCAAAGTGAAGCCGAGGATACACTCTGATAAGATAAAGACACTTCCTCAGGAATCGGGGATTGTGACAAGCTGGGGAGGATCACAATTGACCAGTAACACATGGGCCGCAGCTGTGTAAACATGTTGATCCATGATCACACATTCTGCCCATTCAAACCCTTACTGTCAGTGCTCAGACGCTGCATGTGCCTGGTCTAACTGTGCATCTGTGCTCTTCGCTCTCTTGATCACTCACTGCGGGGACCATATGCGGGGGCCTCCCGGCAGGGCCATCTTAAGCATTTTTGGGGCCCCAGGCACGTACATATTTGGGGCCCTCCTACACCAAACCAAATAAATTAAGGGATCAAGAATACTGGTCGCACCCCCCGCACTCTGCCCGTTGCGCTCACAACCTATAGGTTGATATGCTGTCTCGCAGCATAATAAGCACGTTTACTCCCTTTAAGTCCCCTTACCCTCTTCATCTTTGCTCTAATCAGAATGATAAACAAATAGCATTTGAAGACCAACATTAGCAGTCTATGAAGAAGTTACTGTTCTAGTGCATACAGGATACTTGTTATCAATAGCATACAGGAAGGTATGCAACATGTAGTATTAATGCAGGACAGTATGTAAAAGGTACATGTAACCCACAATAGACAGAGAACTCAAATTAGCTGCCTCACAGAATGCAAAAGTGCTCATGCATGGATAAAGGAGACCAATTGGAAGGAAGGAGAAAGCTACACATCCCGTAGCATGGATAGTGGATGCAGATTAGAAGTTACCAGGAAGGTGTCTTTATCCAGACATATAAATATAAATGTGCTCACTATTAAAGTGGAAGCAACCCTATAGGCAGTGAAACCATGAATAAGGCTTTTATGATGATCATGCCATGAGGAAGGAAATCACTCTGAAGGGCTGACAATTTTGAAAGGTTTAGGGACTGACAATATTGAGAGGTTAGGCAATACAAGGTTAAATGAGATGCCCAAGATCACACATTGGTGAAGGGGTGAAGCTGGGATTTGTGCCAACTCTGCAGTTTATTGCATTTGAACTGTTTATTTTCCAGTTCTTACCATGAAGTAAAACAATCTTAATGTATAAAAACGAACTTGGAAAGTACACAAATCACATTACCAAACATGACCATTTTTAAACAAAATATTATAGAATGGTGTTATGCAAAATGAGAATGATTCTAGCTTCATTTTCTCCATCATCAAGGGAATATATATATAAGTACCAGCATACCAATCGATGTAATTTAACAAATTTGATATGGGATTGTATTTTAAATCTTTAAATACTTCCAAAACAAAGGGCCTCATTACAAGGTTGGAGGTAGCCTTGCCGGTTTTACCGGCAAGGCTACCTCCATACCGGCATGGAAATCCGGCATCCGGGAATGGGCAATTACCGGGGTATTCCAGCCCAGCCGAACCCGGTAATTGCCCATTCGCGGGTGCCGGTGCCGGCATATCCCCATTCCCATTTCAGCCCCATAGGGCTCAATGGGGATGCCTGTAGCACCGGCACCATTTATAACGGTGCCGGTGCTACAGTCTTGCTGTGCTCGCGGGTGCCTTTCATTCGCCAGGGCAGACCTGGCAGAATGAAAGGCACCCATGGCACAATTCAGAATTTTCCGGTCCGGTAACAAGGGTACTGGTAAGCATACCGGTACCGTTGTTAACGGACTGCCAACCTTGTAATGAGGCCCAATGACTTGTGCCATTTCTATTTATAAATGTGCATAAAAACCTTCAACTTTTACCAAAAAGCGAACCGTTTTTTGTGTAAAACACGCAGACCATAAAATATGCTTGCATGAGGCCTGCAACATCTGGTCTGCTCTCTTCTGTCTAACAACCCTTCCACCCAAATGGTCTACATAAAAAGAAAGATCAAGTAATGGGCGAAACGATACCAGCAGCATGCAAGAAGGCAAACCTCGCATAAGACAGCACAGTAAGGTAATGATATATTAGATGATTTGACCAGGATCACTGTATCGTCTGCTGGCAAATCCAGGATACAAGCATGAACGCTTTTGTTCCATAGTCCTGGATTTGGAAACTGATTCACCTCTTGAACTAACAATTTATGCCATGGTTGGAGGCGATTGCCTAAGTTTTACAACACCCCATCTGAACAAACCAATTTCTAGACCTTCACCATACAGATGATATGTTAGTTTTATAGTAACCCCTATCTGGTGCAGGTACATTGCTGATACTAGCAGACATAGGAAAGGCTCAGCCAGCCTTGCTAGAATGTGATATTCTAATATTGCACAAGAACACATATCTCTGCAAGTGGTGCTTCACACACTGAGCTAACTTCTGAACCATTGTGGCACTCAATTTATGTCATGATGCCTACCCCCGGGGATTCGGATCAAGCCCATCACCCCTGGGAGCAGGCATCCAGACATTTACAAAAACCCCAGCAAACCCAGCTAGGGGCTGTCTGGGTTCAGTCCTGGCGCAGTAGGCACCAGGCTCATAATAAAAATCAGTCCTGGCCCCATAGGCGCCAGGCTCATAGACATTACTTACCTCATGCAGACCATGCTGCAAATAAATCCAAGCCAACGTGAGGCCTGGATGGGACTATTTTACTACAGGGACTATTTTTTACTCGGGTGTGGTCCTGGGGAACTTCTTTCCTGGGGCTACTTTGGAGGCTATTTAAACCACGCCCGAACAGCAGCGCATGCTTCGTGTTATTCTGTATCCAGCAGCGTGAGTCTCACCGTGCCTGCAGCCAGCATCCAGTCTTCTGCCACGCCCGCGTGCCTGCAGCCAGCATCCAGTCTTCTGCCACGCCCGCCTCGAATCCGGAGCTCCTAGAATAAAGAGGAAGAAAAGGACAAGCTTAGAAAACAAACTTATTTCAAATTCCTCACCTGATTCCGGATCCATTTCATCTCCCGACCTGGAAAGTACATCAGTCCTGCACGCGTTGCTTCGCCAGCTCCAGCACGGCGCCATACTCACCAGTTCTCACAGCATCTTTCGATCCGGCACTGTCTCCATCATTTCTTCGCCGTACTCCGGCACGTAGGGGCACAAGAACAACAAGGTGAGCCAAGGGAATCAACAAATACCTCTTACCACCATAGACTTACCTGATTTACCACCGGCGGTATTATTCTCCATATCTTCATATGCCGCATCTGTAAAGAGGGAGAAAAACAAAACGTTAACGCATGCAATAGTTACCGGACAGCATTGGGTAACACAGACTCTTACCTGAACGCCAGCAGCAGCTACGAGACATTCTTCTCACGAACTCAGTTGCAACTTAAGGAAGGAAGGGGACAAGAGTGAACATCGGGCACATTGAACTCTTTGAACTTGATACTTACCAATCCCGTCTGGGACTTCAGAGTCAATGCTTACCGGAACTCTCCCAACGCCTTCAAACCAGTGAAGTAACTGGTATCTACGCGCCCCTGCAAGACACGCAGGATGGAGAGCTCATCTTTTACAAACATAAGGTGAGGTTACTAAGGGGATATCGGAGGTGATTAGTGGGGGAAGAGCGAGAACAATTGGGAGGCCATCACTAAAACCCACAGGTGGCTAATCCCTGTCTCCACTTGCAGGAAAATACTTCTTCGGGTCCAGCAGACAAGACTAGGCGGGCCAGTCCAGACAGTCATCTCTGTACTACGCATCACGTTGACGGAGACCGCAGCTGTCCGGGTCCGATCGACACCCCTGTGGGGTCCAGGTGAGCATAACAATTTATCAATATGCATTTCACAGTTGCCCATTGCACACGATCAACATAATCCCCACAGGAACGAAAGAATACTACAGAGTTGTGCCGTAAGGAACCCACAAACTATGTATACCACAGTGAACAAAGAAAGCAATACATGATGAATTGATCAAGGCAGAATGTACTTATAAAAACAGAAAGGCAATGGGCTTAGAGCCTTAGCAGCACCCCATAAAATATCCTGACATATGCTATTTAAGATTGGTGAACAATGCCATATTACTTCTTCAAATCAGGCAGCTCTGTGGAGCCCCCCTCAAAGGTGGGGGCCCTGGGCAAGTGCCCCTTTTGCCCTCCCATGAAAACATCTCTGCACATGGCCCGCAGCTGTGTAAACATGCTGATGCACGATCAGAAACTCTGCCCATTCAAATCCTTTCCGTCAGTGCTCAGACGCTGCATGTGCCTGGTGTAAGAGTGCATCAGTGCTCTTCGCGCTCTTGATCACTCACTCACTGCGGGGACCCGCATGTGGGGGGCCTCCCAGACACAATGGTAACATTGTTGGAGCCAGCGCAAGTGACTTGCGCCATGGACACAGACATCCAGCCATCCATGCAGCCCTATGCTGAATTTATACAAAATCCTGAAACACTGAAAGGGTGCAAGCCAGAAGCACTTACTAAAATAGAAACAAATCTGAAAACATGTTCACAAAGTGCATGTAGGTAAAATGTAATGCATTTTATAAAATGCACTTGGTAGGTTCATTGAAAAAAAATGTATTTATATTTAGCATACCAACAGCAAAGCATTTTAGGGTGGAAGCGCGTTTAAGGATATAGCCATGCGTGTGCTCTGTGTTTAATGAACTAAGTGTGAATGTTAATATAGCAGGCCATTCTTTTGTAATGGTGCATAAAAGGGTGCCCACTTATTTTCTGCGATTTGAATAGGTCACCCGATTGTCAAGCAAATTGCTAGCAACCAGATCCAGTTGGAGCCAATTGAGATGCCCTGCCATTGCTACAAATAGCCTTTGCTGGCTCATGCTTTTCACCTGAAGGGACAGTGCCTTTGTACAAATGCCAGTTGTCTATTTCCATTTGGTTTGTACTGTTTCCAGTTGTACACAGATGGGTTCCTGGACAACTCCTACATTTCTATTAAAAAAGGTCCTGGGCGAACACTGTTACACTGATAACGAAACTCTGTTTCTGACTCCTTAATAGAGAGAATACACAATCATCCATGTATAATTTTAAGTACCTAGCGCAACTGTGAAGGGTCTCCTACTCTTCTCTAATTTATAGCCTTTATATTTCTGTGCTGCTTAATACATCAAAATAGGCATTTGGCTGTAATCGGCTCTTAACCGTTAGATATGAAACAGCACCAATCTATATACATAGCTAACATGTGTCAAAATATGCCCCTTACAAACACTAAAATTATTCAAACAATAGATAAAAATGTAACTAGGCATTACCATCATAACCCAGTTGAACGCTGAGCAAGCCACTGTAAACACCTTATCTACAAGAAAAGTTTGATCAACCCTGCAGAATGCCCCCGCAGTGAAAAAAATATCAGTTATCTCTCCCAGCATATATTTTGCAGGCAATCAAATATGCAACCTAGCACATAAGTCAAACGACCCACACCTCTCCCTGCCATCTCTGTCTAACAAAAGCACATGGTCTGTACAAAAATCCACAATCACCCAATATGTACCATGCAATGTGTTCTCTATGACACAACAAAATACAGATTATATCGACAGTCCCGATATGCTACTTCAGTTTTTATTTGCTTCATAGTACTCTTGATGTCTCTAGATGACCAAGATGACCAACAATGTGTATATCTTTTTGCACCGGTGCTTCCAAGGTGAAATACAAACACTTCTTGTCAATAGCCACATATGTTTTTTTTGTCTGGGGGCTGCACAATGCTGAAATGTCATCCATTCATGAGCATTTGAAAGGCATACACTTTTGCTGTCTAACAAGCGACGGTTCTGTCATTGATATTTTTAGCTGGCAGAGACTGGGCTGCATTGTCCAAGCCAACAGACTTTTGTATTGGCACTAAACATGCATTGTGTTTTATGTAACTCTGTTGAAGACACTTTGTGCTCTGTCGTTTATCTTTTGCCATAGCAATATTTTGGACTTTTGTGTAGGCTCTGTGAAACACACTTTGTGCTCTGCCATTTGTACTTTTTTAACTTTTGTATAGGCTCTGTGAAACACACTTTACTTATAAAACAAATTCACATAGGGTTATTTAGGGCTGCCAGTCTCTATTTAGACTTTAAAATCTACATCCAAGTTTAATGTTACTAGGTGATGGAGCTAACTCAACTCCAGAGGGTTATTTTTTAGACCTTGTCGATCATCTGGAATGCTATGACCTCATCTATACTATATACAGACTTTATGTCCAGTTCATATACAGTTGATATACATTTTATATCAAAAAGATATCAACATTTTTTTATATCAATGTTTTGGGATCAATTTTATATGCACATTTTATATTAATTTTATATCACAAAAATATACATTTTTATATCCAATTTTATATTAAAAAGATAACTTTCATATTACGTTGTATATAAAAAATATTAATTGTTATTATATACATTTTATATAAAAAATATATCAACATTTCTTCTATCATTTTTGATATAAAAAGTATCAAAATGTTTTGCTATAATTTTTAGTACATTTATATTAACTATCAAAACTATATCTCAGTTTGATGTTAGTAACTAATGAAGCTAACTCTTTAACCTGTGTCATTAAAATGATAACATCATGACATCATCTATGCTATCTATACAATGTATATCTGCTTCCTATCACCTTGGGGGGGAAGCCCACTCTGACATCATCGCTGCACACTATGCAAAATCCTGCATTCACAGTCACTGCCTTCAGAGCTCACTTCACCCTTAATAGTCAAACAAGCAACACCACAACCCACTGCTCTAATACTTACATCATTTTTATATAAAATATATATTAACTTTATGGAACAATCCATACTTCCAAATATTACTAGAGGTGGTAATGGACTGCTATGTTTTTTAAGGAGGCCACTCCTGCAAGAGCCTGCCCAAAACTACATGGCCCCAGACAGCTTCAGGCACTTTAGCTTCACTCCTGCAAGAGCTTGCTCAATGTTACATGGGTCCAGACAGCTTTGGGCATATTAGTTCCACACCTGCAAGAGGATACCCAAAGCTACATGGCTCCACACAGCTTTGGGCACATTAGTTCCACACCTGCAAGATCCTGCTCAATGTTACATGGGTCCAGACAACTGTGGCACATGAGTTCCACACCTGCAAGAGGATACCCAAAGCTACATGGCTCCACACAGCTTCAGGCACTTTGGCATCCCTCCTGCAAGAGCATACCCAAATCTACGTGGCTCCAAACAGCTTCTGGCACTTTAGCTTAATTCCTGCAAGAGCATACCCAACGCTACATTGCTCCATGCAGCTTCAGGCACTTTGGCATTCCTCCTGCAAGAGCCTGCCCAATGCTACATGGTTCCAGACAGCTTCAGGCACTTTGGCTTCACTCCTGCAAGAGCCTGTGTAAAGCTACATGGCTCCACACAGCTTCAAGCACATTGGCTTCCCTCCTGCAAGTGACTGCCCAAAGCTACATGGCTCTTCACGGCTTGAGGCACTTTGGCATCCCTCCTGCAAGAGCCTGCACAAGGCTACATGGCTCCAGCCAGCTTCTGGCACTTTGGCATCCCTCCTGCAAGAGCATGCCCAAAGCTACATGGTTCCAGACAGCTCCAGGCACCTTAGCTTCATTTCTTCAAGGGCCTACCCAATGCTACATGGTTCCAGGCAGCATCAGACACTTTGGCATCCCTCCTGCAAGAGCCTACCCAAGGCTACATGGTCCCAGACAGCTTCGGGAACTTTAGCTTCATTGCTGCAAGAGCCTGGCCAAAACTACATGGTTCCAGACAGCTCCAGGCACTTTAGCTTCACTTCTGCAAGAACCACCCAATGCTACATGGTTCCAGGCAGCTTCAGGCACTTTGGAGCCATTCTGCCTTGGGCAGGCTCTTGCAGGAGGGATGCCAGACAGCTTTGGGCACATTAGTTCCACACCTGCAAGATCCTGCTCAATGTTACATGGGCCCAGACAGCTGTGGGCACATTAGTTCCACACCTGCAAGAGCCTGCCCAAAGCTGCATGGCTCCACATAGCTTCAGGCATGTTACCGTCACTTCTGAAAGAGGCTGCTCATTGCTACATGGGTCCAGACAGGTTAAGGCATTTTAGTTTCACTCCTGCATGAACCTTCTCAAAGCTAAATGGCTCCACGCAGCTTCAGGCACTTTGGCATCCCTCCTGCAAGAGCCTACCCAAATCTACGTGGCTCCACACAGCTTCTGGCACTTTAGCTTCACTCCTGCAAGAGCATGCCCAAAGCTACATTGCTCCACGCAGCTTCAGGCACTTTGGCATCCCTCCTGCAAGAGCCTGCCCAACTCTACATGGTTCCAGACAGCTTCAGGCACTTTGACTTCACTCCTGCAAGAGCCTGTGTAAAGCTACATGGCTCCACACAGCTTCAGGCACTTTGACTTCACTCCTGCAAGAGCCTGCCCAAAGCTACATGGCTCTACACAGCTTCAGGTGCTTTGGCATCCTTCCTGCAAGAGCCTGCCCAAAGGTGCATGGTTCCAGACAGCTTCAGGCACTTTGACTTCACTCCTGCAAGAGCCTGCTTAAAGCTACATGGCTCCACACAGCCTCATGCACTTTGGCATCCCTCCTGCAAGAGCCTGCCCAATGTTACATGGCTCCAAGCAGCTTTAGGCACTTTGGCTTCACTCCTGCAAGAGCCTGCTCAAAGCTACATGGCTCTAGACAGCTTCATGCACTTTAGCTTCATGCCTGCAAGAGTGTACCAGGGTCAAACTGGGGCATAAAATTGTCTCGGGCACCAATGAAATAGTGGCCCACAGTTTGGCAATTCATTCCTTTTGTGACAAACTGTTTGAATAGTACCCAAGGAGGAGATTTTTTTTTTAAATTGTGCATTTTAAAGAATATTTATTCAGCAACAATGGTCAAAACTACTAGCCGTATGGTGAAGTAACTCCTCAAACTGACCCACATTAGCATTTTGTGTTTTTGGTTTGGGCATTGCCCTATTTCCCTACAGGCCAGCCTGGAGCCTGCCCAAGGCTACATGGCTCCACACAGCTTCCGGCACTTTAGCTTCACTTCTCTGATTCTCCTCACAAGGTGAGCAATGTTGGGCTCTTCTGCCGGGCCATAGGGGGGCCTTCAGGTACTGAGAAAGTAAACACATTATGGGAGGCAACAGGGAGAAAGCAAGCAGCTGAAAGGGGCATCATTGGATACCGGCCCTGCTTGCTGCTGCCATGGAGGCAGTAAAGATGCACACTTTCCATTGCAAGCTGCAGTAGGCCTGCTGTGATGCGGCACATAGGCCGGCCACCCATCCCAACAGTGCCTAAAACTGGCAGTGGTAATGGCCTGCCTGCCGTAAATGAGGATTGGTCTGCCGCAAGCATTCACCAAAATAATTGCAGACACAGACAATTTCTAAAAACATACAAACCAGTCCTGGACCTGTTGTCCACACTCTCCTCAGCGATTACGCACTCTGTACTAGTTCAACAGATTGGTGTGTAGACTACAGGAATCGTGGGTCATTTGATGTAATGTGAGTGTGCATTGCCTCTCAGTGACAATGGGTGAACTTCCTGCAGCCTTTTTTCAGGGGTTTCCCAAGTGCCAAGCGACACTAGTCTGAACTCTGATGTATGAATGTCTCTCTAAAAAGAGCGGGAGTAGACCATTTGTGGTCGGCAGGTGAAATTGTGGAGGAATGACAGGTGTAAGAATCGCAAATCGGTTGCAGAGTCTTAGGGTCTGACTCCACTTCTCTGTTTGCTGCCGGAGCGGCTGGATTACTGGACTGATGTGTTAGGAAGAATCACATGCAGTACCCTTGGCGAACACTACATACAATTAGGACTACAAGTGTAAGCACAATTTCACCTTTGGTATAAGCCTGTAGTACCCAGTAGAGTGGTAGCGATGGCTGATTAGCCAGACTTATCTCACGAGTTTAAGTGAGCAGTAGAACAAGTTACACAAAGGACCAACAAATACAGTGATTCAAGTAAACACTTACTCAAGGTTTCTTGGTAAAAGAATACACATTTATTTACTCAGTCATTTTGAAAACATTACTCTAGCCTAAGCAGTTCAATATCACACACTAATATACCACAAAAATCCTACTGGTAAGTAAATGAACAAGTTTAGCTAAAAAGTGAAGTAGGAGCAAAATGGCACTTCAGATACTTAATAAAGGAGAGAAAAGACACGATTATAAGAATAGACAGCCCAAAAACATTCATGGGCAGGGCAAAGGGTTTTAGTTAAATACAACCAGCAATTCTTCTCAACAGGCCTGGGCCAAAGTCAATGGTTCAGAGTCTTTTGTATAGGATAGCACAGTTCTGGTAGATAACGGTTAAGACTTTGCCACAGATTTTTAAAGGATTTGGCTAGGCGAAATGTTTGACAAATGTTTAGGGAAGGACAAGCCTTCGTAGTTGAGGAAAGTTTCACGCACTTTCTCGATGGCCGAAAAGATTTCCGGACCGCGTTTGCACAGTACCTTGTCAATGAAGAAAGCTGTAGCTGAGGCAGTTGTTCCTGGCAGTTCAAGCAGATCTCGCTGTTCCTGAGCTTCAGTAATGGGAACAAGAAGGAGGACATTGGGAGGTTCCTGCACTGCCCAGGGAAGAGGCCAAAAGCTGTAGCAAGACGTCGGTTTGAGGTGTGAGTGCCTTAAAGTCCACAAGCTGGTTTCCTTCCCTCTGGCTATCCGGTTTTCAACAGCACACTGATGAAAATTCGACCAGAATAGGATGGTGTCCAGGTGGCTTGCGAGTTGGTTGTTCCCACCAAACTCAAGGGGAGAAGTTAACCTTGAAGGGCTTCTCTGTCGTCGGAGTTTCAGGCAATTCCGACCTGCAGCAGGGCTTCACCGGTCGTCCAGGAGATGCAGCAGTCCTCTTCCTTCCTCTCCTCTTCGGTTCTTTCGTTTCAGTGGTCGACTGTGCTTTCCAAGTCCCAGAGACGTGCTTTTAAACAGTTTTCCCCCATTCATTCCAGCTTGGCTGTCACTCACTCCGCAGGGTGGCTGTTCTTGCTGGACAGCCAGCCAGCAATCACTCCTGAGTGCATTCAGGTCTCCAGGAGACTAAGCACAGGGAGTTACGGGCTCCTCCCTCACATCTTGTCCACCCCAGACACCCTGGTGCCAGAGGAGGGCTTCAGCACTGAAGCCCGCCAAAGGCCAACGAAAAAAGGGACCAAACCTGGTTTGGCGCACAGAGACAAACACAAGAAGGACCTTTCCTCAAAGAAATGGCAAAAAAAGATGACCGGAGTCTGTTTTTACAGATAGGTCTTGGGCGCCATATTGAAAAACATGGCTCACCTGATTTTTAGCTACAGCTGTTAGCGGTCGCGAAATATAACGGTAGTTGATCTAAACCACTGCCACCAGCCATTTAAAATAAGAAAAGGTAACATTTTATTGTTACATGAGTATTTTGACTCTGGGGAAGCTAAGCAACCCCTCCAGCACTCTATTGGAGGATAATGTGTGCTGGGCCAGTAAATTTAAAAAGACTAGTAAAGCCAATTTAACGTTACATGCTCTGGGAGACGGTACTCAGTCCCAGAGAAGGTAGTTAAACCTTTGGGGAGTCTGAAAAGACACCCCTGTGCCACTGCACTGAAGGTGCTGTGTGACACACAGAAAAAGATGATGCCACTGGAGTTATTTGAAAACTCCATAACCAAAGAACAGAAAAGTAAAACACACACAAAATACATTGAAGAGTGGGAAAAAAAGGTTCACACTCTTCCCAGGTAAAATATTAAATCCTAGAAATCCAGCAAAGTTGCTGGGGGTCTCAAAAGGTAAGGGAAATTAGCACATTTGGAGAATTGTTCCAAACATGCTGGAGTCCTCTTTCTTTTTCCACAACAACATTCAAATACCGACCCGCGCTGCGGAGCGGCCGTGGAGTCGTTTGCAGAGTCTTATGGTCTTCGGGTCTTTCGAGTCTGCAGAGCCCATCGAGCCCATTGAGACTCGAGCCTAACAACTTGGAACATTCTACTCAGCTTGGCACTGTGGAAAAGGAAGGACCAAGTCCAGGGCAAGAAAGGACTGCAAAGCACAAAACGCAGTAAGGCTGGGACAACCAATTGCTTGTGAAAACCATGACTTTCTACACTCTATTGTTCACTAACTCCGGCAGGTTCTGGCCTCTTGTTCACTGCTTTTCAGCGACATTGCGTACACGACCAGCAGAGGAAGAGCTTAAAAAAGGGAGAAAAAAACCGAAAATGTATTTTATATCTACATATTTTGCCCAGTCTTTGAGCTATCAGGCTACAAAGCACTTACTTACCTGCCTGCCCGCCTCAATCTGGCCTGCTTTGACTCCGGCGTGCTTTGTCCCGTGCCGCACTGTATTGCTCACCACGAACAACACTGGGATTGTGCTTATTTTTACCCGTGAAAGCGACAAATACACTGAACATTACTGGCTAACCTACGTATGAAAAGTCTTACAGCTCACCAGATTTCGACCATTCTGAAAACGGCTGGCTAACCCTATATCCAACCACCTATACATTAGCTAACAATAAATGTGCCTCATTCACTTATCTGAATTGGAAAAAGCCAGATGTTAGGAGGTCAGCTTGGGTTGTTAGCATAAGCCTAGAGTCAGAGTCATAAAAATTAAATTTGCTACTATCACACCTACATATAAACACTCAGAGACATCTGCCTCTGTTATTATATCTGGTCAGGCAAATGTCGAGTGAAAATCTAAGTGGGTCAAGCGCACAATGAAATTGCGCAGCACAGCGAATATGGAAGCTGCCAGAACAAGAGACTGGAATGGGTCCTACGCAGAGTCAGCTGCCACACAGGAAACCCACTCACGAGTGGACAATATAGTACAGATCACCTTTAACCCCCCTGTATAGTCCAAGCCCAAGTACACGCTCAAGAAAGTCATCATACCGCAAGAGCGGGGGGGGGCAACAAGGAGGGCCAAACTGAATTAATTCTGTGTTGGAAGCGTGGCTTGGAGTACACAGTCACTACAGAAGACATTTCAAATAAATCAAGGACCATTTTGGCAGGAAAAGGAATAAGAGCATGAATGACGCAGAGGGGGAGAAGGACCTTGAATGGCCCTCACCCCCACTATTATAGGGTCCTCTGGAGGAAGAGATAGAAGACTCCTCGGATACCCTGGAAATAGGCACTCCAGAAGATTAGGGCTCTCAAGAGGGGATAACTGGAACACAACATGAGGCCATTTTAGACCAAGAAAGAAGAAAGGTCCCCACAAGGAAGAAAGTGAAATCCTTAGCCAATAATGAAAAAGCCTCACTCAATCACGGACTAATGAAAGCACTCTTTCTGCTTCAAACTTTGTGTTGAACTCGCTAGTCTCAATTTTCTAATGCCTTAAAATGGAGGTCCAATCCCAAGTTTAGTTTTGGAGCTAGCTAAAGAGACAGCGAATTGTGAAGCAGCATTGGTGGGGTTCGGCAATTCCATCAACCTGTCAATTATCCCTAACCTGAAAGATGTAAGACTAGAAATATCTAAATAAGGACTGGATATTTCAGCAATCCAAGGGTCCTTGCAAAGGAAAAAAAAGATGAGGAAGAGGCAAACCAGACGTTGCAAGAGCTCCTGAACCATCTGAAACTGCAACATCCTATACCCAAAATAGAAGGGGAAATGGGGAGGGAAAATTATCCTAATTTCCCATTTGACAATACCCCATTCTCGGAATCGACACTGGAGGAATTCAGGAGACTAGCCAACGTAGTGCAGGTCTTCGAGGATGTGGCAAAAGAATTACAGCAAATTAGTGTAGATAAACCTACACAGGAGCAGGAAGAGACAGAACCAGCCTGGACAGACCCAACTCACCAGACCTCTAGAGGAAGACAAAGGATAAAAAGAAGAGAGACAAGAAAAAAGAGCTCAAGAACACTCCCATCACTTCCTAGGAGAGACCTCAAGACACCTAAGAACCAGAAAAAATCAAGACGTAATAACTCAGAAGTGAGCTCATTCATTAAAGCTATCTCAACATCACTATGAAAAGATGGGGAGAAAAAAAAAACAGAAACCAAAACCAACAGCCCCAGTAAGGGTGGCACCAAGAGAGGAAAAATCTGGAGAGCGCGCTCTGAACAAAACAAAAAATACTTACAAGAAGACAAATAAAACACAGAAAGGAGTGCCTCAAAAAACAATTGAAATCTTAAATGTGAGTATAGGTCTCCAGACAGATCCCCAGGAGACCAGTGGGGGAGGCCAGTAAAGCCGCTCTGGAGGAGACTAGTCTAACGGAGATGACCGGTCAAGGAAAAACTCAAATTCAGGAACAGTCAAGTACATCAAAAACAAGCCTTAATTGGCCCCAATTTTCCTACAGGAGAAACACACTCTACCAAGTCAGAATTCACCTATTGTCAAGAATGGGAGCTCCTCACAAGGGGCCTGTAGGAAGTTGGCCCCAATGTTCCTAAATCAAAGGGAAAAAAAGGACATGGCTGAAGAAGGGCAAGGAATACCCATTATGACAATGAAGGTGGGGATGGGCCAGGGTAAGCATTCTACTCTCCCTGGAACGTGGAATGGTTCTGGTAAATCGACAAAGATTCATACATTGATGGAGACAGAAGGCACAACTCCAGAAGCAGGGAGTAGGCAATTACCATCAGCACAGTGTCTGGGCGAAGAAGCCCTGTCCTATGCGATCCCGAAAGTTTGGCTTGAGATAACTGTGGAACCCAAACAGCAAAAATCTTTCTACTTACGTATGATTCTATCCTACTTCAAGAAAGTACCAAATCTCTACCTACTATCAACGGAAGACATTGAATTTGTATGGTTTCCCAGAGAATACAATCTTTTCATGGTGGAAAATGGCCTTAAATCAAGACAAGCACAAAACGCCATGCTGAATGCGGCAAATGATCTTGAGAGGCAAGGAGTTCAGTATTTGCCGAACTGCCAATGGAAACCACAAAGAAAAACAATTTAGATCTAAGTCCCCACAAGTTGGAACCTAGGGGGGCAGGGGCGAGCCTAGGGGGGGGAGGAGTGAACAATGGAGCAAGAAAGACCACTCAAGAAATCAAACAAGACAATGCCCAGAAATATTGTCCCAAGTACTCCAGAAGTTAGGAATGGAAGTCCAAGATCTTTAGACGGAATGAGCTCCGTCTGATATTTTGGAACACACAGGGATCCGGTTCTTTTAAATCTTAGAAGATGAGAGAAAACCTATTTGGAAACAACAGCATTATACTTTTTCAGGAGATATGGCTTGTCAACCCAATAGAAAATGAAGGCTACACAATGCATAATTTAGCAGCATTACAAAAGGCCAAAGGAAGGCCTGCAGGGGGTCTCTTGATGGCATTTAAAAACTCTTCATTTAAAGAAATAATGCCTATTTTCAATTAGTCTTTGGGGATTCAGGCATGTAAAATCTGCTTAAGATCGGATAAGCCAGACTCTCATTTTGTCATTGTCAATATTTACTGGAACCCCGCCTGTTCCAAACTTCAGGTCTTTTTTGAAAAACTATCTCTACTGTTGGAAATGATCAAAATACAATTTGGGGCAGCCGACATAATCTTGGCAGGGGACCTGAACACTCAGTGCATCCAATCAACAAAGGGGATGGTTACGACCAAAATGCAAGGAATTGTCATGCCTGCGCCATGGGCGCATACATTGGCAATCAATATGGACTAATTGTTATTCATTTATCTGCGGAAAACTCTTGGATCAACCACTATTTACTTCTGGGACCTTATTTCCCATTTGCGAGACTTTGGTGCTTTTCTGTTTTTCCCCAAAAACTACACTTACCACAATGCACTTGGCCATAACTATCTATCCCTGGCTATTCCTATTTGTCATCATCGGAACTACAATCCCCAGAAGCCCTACGGATCAGCTCTGCTTCCACCAGCTCAGGAACAGAGAAGGAGGAGGCAGATTGTATGCAGGTGTGCTGATCCAGGTGCGACCAATTAGCCTGCCTCTGTGCTGGGCAGGGCGGTATAAAAGCTGCTGCCTGCAGGGGCTCAGTCTCTTGCATTAAGAGTCCTTCCAGCACCTTTTTGCTTCGAGCTTCGTATGTTTGTATCCTTACTCCTGCTTTGGATCCAGTGGCCTGTCAGGCTCCAGCCTTGCAGCCGATAACGCTCAGCTGCTACCTTCCGTCTGTCATGATGCCTACCCCGGAGCACTAGGCCAGGCCCAGCACCACCGGGAGCAGGCATCACGCCCCTGGGTAAAAGCCCAGTGGCCCTTTATAGGGGCTCTTTGGACTCTGTCCTGGCGCCGTTGGCGCCAGGCTCATGTTGGACATCAGTCCTGGTGCCATAGGCGCCAGGCTCATAAGGGGAAGTGTTTGGTGCACTTACCTGAAGCAGACCATGCTGCACACTCACCTGATGCAGACCATGCTGCATGAAGAACCAAGCCAAATGAGGCTTAGGATGGACTATTTTTCTGAAGGAACTATTTTGTTACTTGGGTGGGGCTGTGGAAGAATACTCACCTGGAACTTCTTCCAAGGCTATTTAAGCCACGCCCGGACAGCCACACGTGCTTTGCGTTGTTCTGCATGCCAGCAGCTGAACGCTCACCGTGTCTGCTCCTGCACCTGGACTCCAGCCACGCCCGCCTCGAACCTGGAACACCTGTAAGGAAAGAAGAGAAGAGAAAGGTGAAAACCAAGAACTTATTCAACCTTCTTACCTGCATCCGGAATCTTCACGCCAGCATTCCTGAGGAAGACTTCCATTTAAAAGCACCGCGTTGCTCGCTGCAGCGGCGCACTTCACTCACCTGTTCCCGAGATGCCGCCCGGCCCATCGCGGCTCTCAGCACCGGTCGCCACATCTCTGCACCTAGGGGAGAGAAAAAGAGACAAAAGGTGAGCAAGGGAACACAAGAGGAAAGCCGAATTTTCAGCCATATTACTTAACGGCTTTTCTTGGTGAACCATTCCACATCTCGGGTCGGCGCCGCATCTTTGGCAGGTACCGCACCCCGGCCCCTATGGGGAAAGGACAAAAGACATTACTGGGGAATTATAAAGACATTTAGAGGGGTCGCCCTCATCACTAACTCACCTGATTTTACCACCGGCAATTTAACCCCTCAACGCATCGCCTTTGTTCTGCACCTGAAATAAAGGACAGATCACAGGTTAGGAAAAACAACATAAAAGGAGGCTCACACTTGAACGTTTGCATCTTCATACTTACGGTGTATCGCTCAGAAAAGTCAAGTGGATTTGCCAGCGCCATTCTGAAAACCAGTGAAGTAACTGGACGAACGCGCGCCCCTGCACCAGAAGCAGGATGGAGAGTTCATCCTTCCAAACCATAAGGTGAGCTTAAACCGGGGGTTTTGGAGGAAGTCAGAGAAGAACGAAGCGGGAAAGGGGGGGGCAAGCACACTATTCAGCAGACAGTTAATCCCCTTTCTCATCTGCAGAAGGATATTCCTACGGGCCAGACAAGCAAGATTTGGGGGTCCTGTTCAATCGGTGGTCCGAATTCTGCGCATCACGCTTGAAGAGGCCACAGCATCCCAGACCAGACCAGCGCCTCCGTGGGAGCCAGGTGAGCGTTACAGAACGCAAAGACTTCCTACAAATTCCCACCCAGGCGCTATGGAAACTTCTGAGACTGACCAGTTGGCCCAACTACTGGGGGAATTACGGGCCGAAGTATACGCCGCTCGTCAAGAGACTAATGCTCTCAGGAGGGAAGGGATTGTAACAAAGGAAAGAGCGGATGACCTGGCTAGACAGCTTTGGCAAGGTCAAGCTGGACAAACTAGTTTACCCTGTTCCGAAGGGAACCCCGCTCCTGTGCTTTCCAGTAACCCGGTGCAGATTAATCTACCTGGAAACATGCCGCTGGCCCCACCCGAAACGCTTTGCTGGGGATTCATGAATCAGTGTTGTTTGCATTTCCTGTGCAGACTTGGGGCCTTCCCTAATGACCAGACCAAGGTAGCCTTTGTATTGTCATATCTCAGCGGCAGTGCTGCCGATTGGTCAGTTCCACTGGTAACTCAAGATGACCCGATTCTTCATGATTTTCAAGGATTTCAAGCAAGCATGGAAAGGTTATTTGCTCGTCACTCCCAGGGGCAGGCTCTAGATGACGAACTTCTATCTCTGCGACAGGGCAATCAAGACCTCCTTTCCTACATTGCAACCTTTACTAGACTAATTGTGGAAACTGGGTGGGCAGAGGATAAAAGAATCACGTTATTTTATCGAGGTCTATGCGGAGAACTTAAAGATTTCCTGGCCCAAGTTGTAAATCCGCCCCAAGAATGCTCAGAATATATAGACTTAGTGGTCCAATTGGATCACAAACTGCAAAACAGAAAAGCAGATCGGTCCAAGTTTGAGACCCGGGTGTTAGTCAAGACCCACGCTAACCTCAAGGGGGTTGAAGCCTCTGAGCCAATACAAATCGGAGGAGTTAAAGGACCTTTAACTCAAAAGGAACGTGAAAGAAGACGGCAGATGCACCTATGTCTTTATTGTGGATCCTCTGGACACTTTCTACGAGATTGCCCGGCAAGGCCGCCCAGGAAGGTGGTAGGAGCCGCTGATAAAATCCATGAAACCTCTGTATCGGGAAACGACCCCGCCTGACAAGCGTAGGGGTCTGCTTGCCAAGCTTGAAAACGAACTCTCAGACCTTGCATTTCATTGTGCCAATGGTCCTCGTAGATCCGGAACAGCCTAAGCGGTTGCATGCAATAAAGGCATACATCGATAGTGGGGCTATACGAAACTACGTGGATCGTGAATTGGTCTCCAGGATTAACCTCCCTCTGCGTCCTAACACCAGCAAAGATGTCATCACCACAGTTGATGGAACCGAAATTGCCTCGGGACCGGTAACACATTCCACAGCTGAGGTGACACTTGTAGGTCCGGACAGCCATCGGGAGGCAGTTGTGTTTGATGTAATCAAGGCTCCACAGTTTCAGGTTATTCTCGGAATCCCTTGGTTAGAGACACATAATCCTCGAATTGATTGGCGAGCGAAGAGAATAACCTTTCCGGAATGTGCACGAACCTGCTACCCAGAAAATCTGAAGATCAGTCTAGCATCAGTAACCTCTGTCTCCATGCAACTACCTCCGGAATACCAAGACTTTCAGGACGTCTTCCAAAAGGAACAGGCCAACACGTTGCCTCCTCACAGATCGTACGATTGCCAAATCAATCTGGTGCCTGGTGCACAACCCCCTTGTAGCAGGATTTATGCCCTTACTGAGCCGGAGAATCTGCATTTGAGACAATATTTAGATCAATACCTAGCCAATGGTTTCATTCGCCCGTCAAAGTCTCCGGCATCCTCGGCTTTGTTCTTCGTGCCAAAAAAAGAAGGCGACCTTAGAACTTGTATCGATTACCGCGCATTGAACCAGATAACTGTTAAAAATCGTTACCCTCTGCCTTTGATCCCTGAACTCCTTGACCAGGTGAAGGACGCTTGCATATACACCAAGTTAGATCTCCGGGGGGCTTATCATCTTGTACGAGTAAAAGAAGGTGACGAATGGAAAACGGCCTTCCGTACAAAATATGGACTATTCGAATACCAGGTGATGCCTTTCGGGTTGTGCAACGCTCCTGCTGCCTTCCAATTCTTCATGAACGATGTCCTTCGGGAAATCATCGATGTCTGTGTTGTCGTGTATATCGATGACATTCTGGTGTACTCCTCTTCGGAATCAGATCACAGAAAACATGTCAGGGCCGTCCTTGCGAAATTAGGCCAGCACAAACTGTTTGCAAAGCTGGAAAAATGTGTTTTCCATACCACCGAGGTTGAGTTTCTTGGATTCATCTTGACACCTAGAGGGGTCCGAATGGACTCACGGAAAGTGGATGCCATCCTCAAATGGCCATCACCTAGTTCGGTGAAAGGTGTCCAAAGCATGCTTGGTTTTGCCAATTTTTATCGCAGGTTTATCCCGGAATTTTCACGGGTGGTGCAACCCATCACTGCACTCTTGCGGAAGAATAAACGTTTTGAATGGACCGAGGAAGCTGAACAGGCCTTTCAGTAATTAAAAGCTAAATTTACGTCCGCACCTATTTTGAAACACCCGCGTCCTGATCTCCCATATGTAGTCGAAACCGACGCATCCAGCTTAGCCATGTGAGCTGTCCTGTCTCAGAGAGACCCCGAAACCAACCAACTGAACCCCGTAGCATTTTGGTCCAGAAAGTTCTCGCCGCCGGAGATAAATTATGCAATCACTGATAAGGAATTATTAGCCATTAAGTCCGCCTTTAAGGCTTGGCGGCATTATCTTCTTGGCGCCAGGCATACCATGACCGTGATCACTGATCAGCGAAATTTACAATATTTAAAAACTGCCAAGGCTCAGTCTTCACGACAGCTCCGATGGGCTTTATTCTTTGCTGAGTTTGATTTTGTAATGACTTACCGTCCCGGCTGTAAGAATGGCAAAGCGGACGCGCTATCTCAAATTGGAATGGGAGAAATGGACACAAACTCAGAACCTGTGCCGATAATTCCAGAACAAAGAATCTTGGCGATAACCACTTTACAAACCCTTGAAGACATTCAAGCACGCGTAAAACTATTCTGGACTCTTCAGCCTTGCAGGATTGGATCAAAAGGGGGTCTGACTTTTCAATCAATGATGGCTTACCTTACTTCCAAGGACGTTTATTTTTGCCAGAAAAGGAATTGCAAGAACTGGGTATTTCCCGTCATCACGATACTCTGATGGAAGGACATCCTGGCATTGCCAAAACAGAGGAAAAAATTAAACGACAACTCTGGTGGCCGTCCTGGCGAAAGGATATTAAATCTTTCGTGATGTCCTGTGGAGTTTGCGCCCAAAACAAAGGTCAAAAAACAAAACTTGCTGGTCTTCTTCAACCCTTAGACATTCCACCAGCACCTTGGCACACCTTGTCACTAGATTTTATCACGGACCTGCCCTCTTGTAATGGATACAATACTATTCAGGTTGTGGTGGATTCATTTTCCAAGATGGCCCATTTTATTCTGTTGAAAGGATTACCTTCAGCTTTTGTTCTTGCCAAGGAATTCCTCGAAAATATCATCCGGCTGCAAGGATTCCCGTCCATACTAATCTCCGATCGGGGAAGCCAGTTTATTTCTCATTTTTAGAAAAAGTGTTGTCAACTGGCACAAATCGACGTAAGACTCTCAACCAGCCACCACCCACAGAACGATGGTCAGACGGAGAGAACGAACCAGACCCTTGAACAATATCTACGATGTATGTTGCACCAATCGGAGGGTAATTGGAAGGATATTTTATGGGTGGCTGAATATGCATACAATAACTCAATACACTCTGGAACTGGTCAGAGCCCCTTTTATACCCTATATGGACATCACCCTCGTACTTCAGACTTGGACTCACCTTTGAGCCTCGAAATGCCCGCAGTGGACCATTTGCATTCTACGATTACTCAAGCCTTCAAGGATGATACTGCACACTTACAACATGCGAAAGGGAAATACAAAAAGAATGCAGATCTGCATCGAAAGGAGGCGCCTCCATACCAAATAGGGGATCAAGTATGGTTGGCTACCAAACACTTATCGCTCAAGGGACCTCAGACTTTTAATCCAAGGTATTTAGGCCCTTACTCGATCAAAGCTATAATTAACCCAGTGGCAGTGATCTAACCTCAAGCTAGATCTACCAGCTAACATGCGGATTCACCCTGTTTTTCATGTGTCGCTTTTGAAACCAGTGCAACCAGTAACCAGATTAATAAAGCCACCAGAACCAATCCAGATTAATGGGGAGCCTGAATTCGAGGTGAAGAACATTTTGGACTCTAAGATCTCAAAATCAAAACTTTTCTATCTAATTGATTGGAAGGGGTACGGGCCTCAGGAAAGATTTTGGGAACCCAGCGACCACGTACATGCACCTCGGCTAGTAAAAAGGTTCCATCGGAATTTCCCGAACAAACCGAAACCTCCTGAGGGAACGACCTTGGGAGGGGCCTTGGGGGGGAGTGCTGTCATGATGCCTACCCCCGGAGCACCAGGCCAGGCCCAGCTACCCCGGGAGCAGGCATCACGCCCCCGGGTAAAAGCCCAGCGGCCCTTTATAGGGGCTCTTTGGACTCTGTCTGGCGCCGTTGGCGCCAGGCTCATGTTGGACATCAGTCCTGGTGCCATAGGCGCCATGCTCATAAGGGGAAGTGTTTGATGCACTTACCTGAAGCAGACCATGCTGCACACTCACCTGATGCAGACCATGCTGCATGAAGAACCAAGCCAAATGAGGCTTAGGAGGGACTATTTTTCTGAAGGAACTATTTTGTTACTTGGGTGGGGCTGTGGAAGAATACTCACCTGGAACTTCTTCCAAGGCTATTTAAGCCACGCCCAGACAGCCACACGTGCTTCGCGTTGTTCTGCATCCCAGCAGCTGAACGCTCACCGTGTCTGCTCCTGCACCTGGACTCCAGCCACGCCCGCCTCGAACCTGGAACACCTGTAAGGAAAGAAGAGAAGAGAAAGGTGAAAACCAAGAACTTATTCAACCTTCTTACCTGCATCCGGAATCTTTACGCCAGCATTCCTGAAGGAAGACTTCCATTTAAAAGCACGGCGTTGCTCGCTGCAGCGCTGCGCTTCACTCACCTGTTCCCGAGACGCCGCGCGGCCCATTGCGGCTCTCAGCACCGGTCGCCACATCTCTGCACCTAGGGGAGAGAAGAAGAGACAAAAGGTGAGCAAGGGAACACAAGAGGAAAGCCGAATTTTCAGCCATATTACTTACTGGCTTTTCTTGGTGAACCATTCCACATCTCGGGTCGGCGCCGCATCTTTGGCAGGTACCGCAGCCCGGCCCCTATGGGGAAAGGACAAAAGACATTACTGGGGAATTATAAAGACATTTAGAGGGGTCGCCCTCATCACTAACTCACCTGATTTTACCACCAGCAATTTAACCCCTCAACGCATCGCCTTTGTTCTGCACCTGAAATAAAGGACAGATCACAGGTTAGGAAAAACAACATAAAAGGAGGCTCACACTTGAACTTTTGCATCTTCATACTTACGGTGTATCGCTCAGAAAAGTCAAGTGGATTTGCCAGCGCCATTCTGAAAGCCAGTGAAGTAACTGGACGAACGCGCGCCCTTGCACCAGAAGCAGGATGGAGAGTTCATCCTTCCAAACCATAAGGTGAGCTTAAACCGGGGGTTTTGGAGGAAGTCACAGAAGAACGAAGGGGGGAAGGGGCAACAAGCACACCATTCAGCAGACAGTTAATCCCCTTTCTCATCTGCAGAAGGATATTCCTACGGGCCAGACAAGCAAGATTTGGGGGTCCTGTTCAATCGGTGGTCCGAATTCTGCGCATCACGCTTGAAGAGGCCACAGCAACCCAGACCAGACCAGCGCCTCCGTGGGAGCCAGGTGAGTGTTACACCGTCCTTGCCTTCCAGGCTCCAGCCTTGCAGCCGATCACGCTCAGCTGCTACCTTCCGCCCTTGCCTTACAGGCTCCTGCCTTGCATCCGATCACGCTCCGCTGCCTTCAACCTACAGTCTTCGTCCGCTGGGCTTCCAGTCTAGCAGCCTTCTACAGTCCTCTGCAGCCTTCTACAGACAGCGGCCCTGCTCCTCTGGGCTCACTCCTTGCTGCGCGGCCCTTCTGGCTACTTACCGTGCAGCCTGCTTCACTCCGCTGCCCTAAGCCCTTTCCCTCTGGGCTTCCTTCCTTACAGCCCTGCTCCTTTGGGGCTTGCTCATTGCTTTCCTGCTCCTCTGAGCTCTCAACCTTGTACCCTACCGTCCTCTGTTATCCACAACAGTTTACCTACATTATTTACTTTCAGTTGTTGCAGTCCCTCTGTTTCCTGACTGCTGCTCCCTTGCTTTCTTCCTTGTTTTGAACCCTCTGTTCTTTATTCCTATCCAATCCTGTTATACGGCTTTCCCTTCATTTCCTTCAGCTAGTTTGCTTATAGACTTCCTTTTGTTAGTGTCTTCTCTTGTACTGTTTATAGACCCCTTTGTACAGAGCTTGTCTGTTGGTTTCCGTCAGGCAACCTCTGCCCCTTCCTTTGTCTCGTTTCTGCGTTACAGACACCCATAGCTGTTGTTCCAAGCCATGAGCAAACAGCGTGGGCCGCTGTTATAGCAAACTGTGCAGAAGGCTAGAGTGTTTCCTAAGGTCCGTGGAATACTCTTTTCCTATATCTGCATATACCCCAAGAGGGAATCCATTCTGTTGTACGTTATTTCCTTGCTACGCTGGCCTACTCTTCATCCTCTTTGCTTTCAGCTGTGTGTGCACCTATCCGTCTACCTTACTTCGGCACAACCACCCAAACCCTTCCTGGGTGTCCTGTGCCACTCTTAACAGAGTGCCATTTGTGACAGGAATTCCCAGAAGGGCATCTAATTGGGTGGACTTCTTGGACTGCTGGGGTCTGAGGATGACAGATGGGTCCATAGCGGGGGACATCCCCTCCGCCTCAACTTGGCATCGAGGCCAATCTTCATCCACACTGGACTACAATTTTCTGTCTTCAGGCTTATTCCCTCACAGTTCATCTTTGTTGATAAAGCAGGATGGGGGAGTGATCACACCCGCCTAGAGCTGTTGTTCTCCGATCTCTCATTAACAACTGTAGACAGACATATACAAAAAATACAATGCATAAGGGGAAAAATAAGACTCTCTAAATATAAATCCTATTTAAGAACCTAGAGAAAATACCAGAATCAAGGCAACTAGAAAACTGCGATGCTACCAAATTCGTGAGGTTTATCTGATCGATCTTTCCACCGAGCGTGGCCAAAGTTGGGGGGAAGCAATACCACACCCAAACTTTTGATAAAGAAACTGGATAAGAAAACTTAAAAGTTTTCCACCCAAATTCTGAGAGTCTTAGAACAGAGGTAAAGGGATTCAATGTAACAAAATGCAGGCTTGTGATCACTTGTACTTCATAATCAGGTCATCACGAGATCGCCATCTTGGATTGGGATCGCTGTGTGCACTATAATGTAAACCCTTGCTATGGGTTAAATTATTTCGATTCGAAAATATGTTGTTGATTTTATGAATGAGGAACAATTGTAGTTTCAGCTCTACCATAGATGCCTTACTTTAGAAAGAAAATAGATAATCTATTTTTTGGGCTCACGGTCACTTGCTTACATGGTCACGTGATCTTCAAATTGCCATTTTGAATTGGGAAACACTGCTATAATGCAGTATTCATTACTAATTATGTAAAGTTGTCTTGGTTGTCATGTGATCTTGAAATTGCCATTTTAAATTGGGAAGCACTGCTTCAATGCAGTATTCACTAATTATTTAGTAAAGTTGTAATGTTAAAGTGTTATACTTAAGTGTTGTCTATCTGTCTTATTGCGTACAATCATTGTAATACAGCTTAAAAGATGAAAGAGAAAGTTCATATTGAAAAGAAATTCAATTGTAACACAAATACTTTAAATAAGTGAATATAAATGTCATATTATAGACCATATAACAATGGAAAATAATAACAGTCTTAACAGCTTTTCTAAAGGAGTTTGTTTATAGAAGCTGAATCATCTCTGCCTCTGTGTTCAATCCGCTATGGCAAGCGTCCAGAATGCATATCAAGTAAGCTTCTCTGGATCGCAGTATTGTTTGCAAATTGCCTCCTCTTGGTGGATTTAGAACCTATTCTATTCCATAAAATTTGATATTGTTTTTTGGCCTATCCTTTATGCTCAATTAAATGATGATATCCTAGAAGGATTCGCATATCTTCTTTGTTAATGGCTCTGAAATGTTCTTGGATTCTAATCTTTAGTTTCCTTGTGGTACTGCCTACATATAGTTTGTTACAAGTACATTGGATGGCATAAACCACTGATTTGGTGTTGCAATTGATAAAATCTTGCATATTGTGCATTTTGCCGTTTGGTAAAGACATGTCTGTTTTGCCATTTGCTAAAAACGGACAGTTTATGCAGTTGCCACATTTGTAATTTCCTCTGAGGGATTTGGAGTCCCATAGTTGTGGTAGTCCTCTGGTAAATTTTTTGGTGGTAAAGTGTGAGTGGCTCAGGATATCTTGAAAGTTATTTGCTTTCCGGAAAGTAATGTTGACTTGATTGTCCAAGTATCCTGAGATATCTGCATCAATTTTTAGGACATGCCAATTTTTCTTTAAGATTTTATATAGTACTTTAGTGTTTGACGAGTAAGTAGTGATTAATCTTATCTTGTTGAATGGATAAGGGATAGCCTTTTTGTTGACTAGATGTTCCTCTCGTGACCTTTTTGCTGTTTTGGCATATGTTATATGTAAGTGTCCAGGGAGGTAACCTCTAGCTTGTAGTTTTTCCATTGATGCTTATACATGTTTTTTTTTCATATTCCTGATATTCAGTACAGTTCCTTTTTATTCTGAGAATCGAACCATAGGGAATGTTTCTGATAATATGTTGCAGATGATTGCTATCAGCATGCAATATTGTGGTCCTAGCTGTTGGTTTGTGTAAGGTTTTGTGCAAATCTTGTAATTCTTCACATAAAGTTCAAGATCCAAGACATGTATTGAATTTGTGCTTTCATTAATAGTGAAATTCAAGTTGTATTCATTATTATTGAGATAGTCATGATATTGTTTGAGGGTATTTTTTTATCTCTGTTGCAGATTATAAGAACATAATCAATGTATCTTCCCCAATAGACAATATGATTTTCTGTGGTAAATGCTTCATTTTGCCATGCATGCTCCAATTAAAAAAATCCAACATAAAGATTTGCATATGGGGCGGGGATTGTGCGCCCTGGCAGTCCCCTGTTTCTGCCTGAAGATTTGGTCATTGAACAAAAAAATATTATTTGTAAGCGTGAAGTTTAACATTCCAATAGCATATTGTTTTGAGTATGCTAAGAGACTGACTCCATTTTCAAAAAGTAGTTAGTTGCTTCGATCCCTTTATGATGTGGTATGCTGGTATATAAAGATGAGAGGTCTAAGGTAACCAGCCTATAGTAAGGTTCCCAGTTTATTGCTTCCAACTGCTGGATAAGGTGCTTGGTATCTTTGATGAAGGAGGCCAGGCCTGACACAAGCGGTTGTAAGTGTGTATCTATGTATTTAGAAATGGGCTCGGTTAAAGATGTGATACTGTTTATGATTGGTCTGAACGAAGGAAAGGAATTGTAAGGCTTATTAATCTTGGGTATAAAGTATATTATGCCTAGTATTGGATGCGGATACTTAGATAACCTTGCTCGTCATCTGTTAACACATTTTGATCAGACCAGTATCTTGTCATCAAATTTCAGTCCTGGGCCAATTTTGGAATTGGGTTAGTACTCAGTTTTTCATAGCATCCTTCTGTAGTTAGATGTTCTTCCGCTGCTCTGATATAATCTGTTGTTTTCATCAATACAACATTCCCACCTTTATCGGCTTTCTTGATGGTGATCTCTGAATTTTTGCTTAGTTTCTCAATTTCTATTTTTTATCTCAAAGTTAAATTGTGTTTGATGTTAGGTAAGTATGCTGAAAGATAACTCTGTCATAATTCTTGTGTGGTCGCTTTGAAAAATAGATCTATCACATTTTCTTGTGTCAGGTGAGGGGTAAATGTAGATTTTGGCGTTAGAGTTGTTTCCTCACTTTGGTCTATTTCTATGTCCATGTACTCTGTGACTGTATCTAAGGTGTGGATAGCCTCTTCTTCTCCTATATTCAATAATTGAACAGTATCCTCTATATGGTAAACAGTAAGTTCTGATGGGATTTGGAGGTCCTTTTGTTTTCTGATTCTTAAATTTAGTGAAAAATATTTTTTGAGTTTTAACCTCCTACAGAATCGGTAAAGATCTGTATTCAATGTAAAATAGGTGGTCTGGTAGGGCAGAATGGAAGTCCTTTGTTTAGAGCACATACTAGGTGTGGTGAAGGGTCCATAACTGTATCCGGCACCCCGACAACATGCATGTGAACATTCGCAACTCAGCAATAACTCATAAAATGTGCATGCAAACCCACGTAAAACGTTCCTGTACCATACTACGCAGCTTACGTGCACCCCTATGTTACATCTGAACCTCGATTGAGTACACGCACCTCGAAATCCAACATGCAATCCCACCTGCGTGCTGAAAATCCTATGCGCAAATGTATTAACGCCTGCCTTCGGGTGGTGGATCCTATGAAGGACTTGCATGGGCATTTCCCAGCCGAGATGTTGAGCGATTGATTCCATGAATACGTCTTTTGCTGCGCAATAGTGGGCATGTGAGGGATTGCCTGCATGCCCACTTCTTTGCAAGTAGTCCCCATTTCTGGTGTTCCGCCCCCTTCCCAGCCCTTGGCCCAGGTCACACCCACCCTCTGCTCAGAGTTTTGCACAAGGCCCTCGACGGCTCGAACAATCGTGCCAGGGCAGCACAAAATCCACGCTAGTCCAGGAAAAGTGCAGTGCACTCGATTCCATGACTCGCCAAACAGTGTTGCACGCGCATATTGGGTGCAAGTAGCCTATTTTCTGCGCATTAATTCTATGAATCAGCCCCAAGGCATTTATTTCCTCACCAACATAGAACAAAAAAAGAACCGAAGTGTCACTGTTTCCACAGCGTAATCATGGCAATATTAAATAGAATTTAAACAGTTTAAAATAGTTTAAACAGTTCCTACAAAAGCAATCCATCCATACAGAGCCAGTAACCCTCCAAGCAGGCATGTTCAACTCAAGTGGTACTGCAGAATGACCCCAGGTGGTGCTAAATAGTGTCAAGTTGAAGATGTTGAGACAAGACTGAACAAGTCATCCTGATGTAAATGTAGGAATCCAAATGAAAAAGTACAGCTTTTGCTGGCTTCCATATTTCATTTACTTTACTTTTGTCACTGCAACCTTTTTTTTCTGTTGAACTAGCTTTAGCAGCCTATGGGCCGGATTCATGGAAAATGGCGCATCTATCCCACAAATGCTGTTTGCCGAAAACAACAATGCGCAGACCATCACGCATAAGAAATTCTGTGCCCTCCCCATATTCATGGGAAAATCCATGCGGAACAACCCAAGGCGCAGGATGCGAGAGGAACGCCCACGACACGCCCGCACACAAGGCCATTCCAGCCATGGAGAGGGACATTTGTGCACTCCTCTGATGTGAATCGATGAAGCCTGGCCGGACCGCATGCAAACTCCCACAACGAAACCAGCAGCCCGGAGGCGGTGCGTGGTGTCCCCCAGTACCACACGCAGCTCCCCGTCAACATGTAGACCAATTACTGCTAAAGTCAACATTTGCTGGTAAATATGCATGCGAACCCTCGCATTCCGCTCCTGTACCCCGATGCAATGCTTACGCGCACCCCTAAGTCCAATCGGAAACCCGTGTGCATGCACGCACCCCAATTTATGACTTGTGATCTTACCTTTGCGCAGTGAACCCCATGCTCAAATGCTGGTACGCCTGCCTTCGGGTGGTGGATCGTGTGAGGGATTTGTGTGGCCTTTTCCCTGCCGAAAGGTTGCCTGGTTGGGTCCATGAATACACGTTCTTCTGCGCAAATGTTGTCGTGCAATGGACTGCCTGCGGGCCGTCCCTTGTATGTTCTTCCCCATTTCCTAAGATCTGCCCCTTTCCTAGCCTTCTGTGCAAGCCACGCACACACCCTGTGTTGTGACTCACGAAAAGGCATTCAGCTGCTCGCAGAGGCGTGCAGGGCCTGCACGAAATCGTCGCAAGTCCCGGAAAAGTCCAGCGAATCTGGTTACATCAATCACCGAGCTGGGATTTGCGCACAAATTGGCATGCAAATCTCTGGTTTTCCATGCAAATACTTCCATGAATCAGACCCTATGTTTTTACCAGGGAATTGGGTATTTTTGAATCACCACGTTTTGGTCCCAGTGAGATTTGATCACTCTGTAAGAGTTTTGTGAAGAAGACGTGTTGCACCTGTCATTTAGTTTTGCCTACACCATGGCTTTAGCCTCTTTTAGCACATTCACAGTCCAGTGCAACTTCATGGTAGCCAGTGGGGTGCTAATGTATTTTTAAGCTACTACTACTTGCCATTTTATTATTGTCTATCCCTGTGTCTCTAAGTGTATCCCTTTTGCTGACAAGGGTTCATCTTGATACCACAAATACACCCTCACATATGGCTTAAAGTGATGTAGACTTGTATAAATGCCCTTATACCTCCCAATCTACATTCAGTGTGGGAGTGCCTGTGTGTTTGGTGGTTTTTAGGGCCATTTGATTAGCTGGCTGCCAAAACCTTGGTGTACTGGGCAGAATGTTATTGGTGGGCTGGCTTAGGCCAACCACTGAATGAAGGTTTTGTATGTGGGGGGGATCCTGGGCATTCATCAGATCTGTTTCTAACCCTTACTCGAGGACTGCTGTGAAGATCGACTCCTGACTGTGCTGTTTATCCTGCTACTTTCTGATGATGGAAACTCCCCGGGGCTCTTCCTTTGCTTTAGGCCGTCCTCCCAGGTGGCTGTTCTGGCTGTCTTTGCTGGCCTCTTCCTCGCCTGCAGTTGTTGGTATCCAGAACAGCCTGCTGGCCCAAGTTGGTAAGGTTGTGGATCCCTTATGGTCTTCCTGGCTTGCAAATCCAAGTGTCATGTTCCTCCTCCACCGCCTGCAGCCCTTTGTTGACCTGTGACCTTTGCTGGGCTCTTCCATGCTCTTGTTGCTTTCTTTGTTGCTGCCAAGTGCTCCACCTTGTGGCTCGTCTCTCCAGTTGTCTCTTGATTGGGCCTTCTCCATCTGCATCCAGGCAGGGCAGATTACTCTTCCAAGTTTGGCTGTGTTTTTTTTTCTTTTCTATCTTTGTTTCTCCTTTTCTTTTGTTCCATTTACCCCCTCAACACAGTTTAACATTCAACCCTTGAAGACTGCAATGTGTGTGTTTGGGGTGTGGTTGTTTAAACATCAGTAATGCATGACTTTCTGAATAAACTAAAAATGAGGTCAACATACACACACAGATAAGATAAATGGAACCCTCGAAAGGGATATTTAAGCTGTCATGTTTTTCATAGGCTTTGTTTCATCCCTGCCTGAGGAAGTGGTGCAGACCATGAAAGCTACCGAATAAATCACTTGATTAGCCTAATTAAAGTATCAACTTTTGGTTTTCTTTTTGAGCAATGCTTTATTCTACCCTTGGCTAACACCGTACAAGCAAACTGAAATAAATGTATTGATTCGAGTAACAGGTTTGATTGAAATTTCGAAAGTGATTAAGGGTTCACGACCCCCCGCTCCCCAGACTGCAAATTTTCATAAAGATTAGAAGACAAAAAAATAAAATCTCCAAAAGTGCAGCCCACTTCCCATTCATTTTCCCATAGACAAACATGGTCAATTTTTTCCAAAGCACACATCCCAAACCTCTGGACTGATTTGGATCAGCTCCAAAACACCTTTGGCACCATGCCTTGACTCGCGATCCATGCATGGTTTGGTGTTATTCCGTGCAGTAGTTATTTAAATATTTGACCGAGAAAGGGGTTCCCCTTCTAAAAATAGATAACTATATCTTAGGTATTTACCCCAAACTGTGTTTTTAGAAATGAAACAGCCACCATCTTGTTTTTCTGTTTCTGGGAGAGATAACCACAGCTATAGCCGAGGATATGGGAAAATGAAGCGCAGGAAAAAAGCCATTTGCCGGTAAAAAAAACATGCAAATGCCATCAGGCTAGAGTTGGCGGGGTGGGTGTGGCTAGAAAGCACTGAGTAAAATTAGGAAGTTGGAGGCGGTGTAGGGACTGAGTTTGCAACACAAAGCTTTATGTAGCCTCGGCTATATCCTCGAATAGCCGAAATCTCCAAAAAAAGTGCGTCACAGAAACAGCATGTGTTGTAGGGGAATGGGAGAGGGAAGGGGAGGTGAGGAGGCCATCTAAGGAGTGGGGGGAGCTAGCACAGACGAGTGGGGCTTGCACAGATGAGAGGGGCACTTGTTGATGGCCTGGGGGGGCAGGAAAGCATTTTTTTCCAGCTGTTTTTCCAATATTATGGCTACAAAGGACTACAGATAGTCGTGGGTAAGAGCAGTTCCGTGCCCGCGGTTACAGTTTAAAATAAAAAAAATAGTTTGACAGCTATAGTGATGTCAGGGTTTAAATCACTGCCGATGGCCAATGACACAATTGCTATCCAGGTCTCCCCGGTACAGTAACAAGGACAGATCCTTCTTAGCTTCAAATTGAGGAAGGGTCCAGCCTCCTCAGGCCATGTTGCCCGATGGATAAGCCACAGTTACAAGACCACTTAGAGTAACGGGCCGTACCTTTCCTTGCTTTAAAGCTAAGCAAGGTTGTTCCCGCTTTGAAACTAAGCAGGGTTAGTCTCGTTTACTGCATGGATGGGCGACCAAATGGGTATCCACATTTATTTATTTTTTAAACCGTGCTACTGTCAGTGCTTGAAAGGTTTGCACTCAGAGACCATCTTTTGCCTTTTGATTAATTTAATTCTGGTATTTGCAGTCTCCCAGTCAATAATAGCAAAAATCTAAAAGAAGGGATATTTTTTACAGCAACAGTGGGTTTCCCATCTCTGCAGTAACTGGAACAAACCCTGCTTAGCTTTAAAGTGAGGAAGGGGTCAGACCCCTAAGGCCATGTTGCCTAATAAATGAGCCCACCTTACACAATCACTTAGAGAAACATGGCCTAAGGGGGCTGGATCCTTTCTGGCTGTGATTGTACACTGGCGCTCATGCACTCAGTCAGTGTCGGACTGGGGCATAAAATTGTCTTGGGCACCAATGAAAAAGTGGGCCCACTGTTGCAAATGGCAATTAATTCCTTTTTGTGACAGACTGTTTGAGAAGTACCCAAGGGGGAGGTTTTTGAACAAATGTGATGCAAATTGCGCATTTTAAAGAATGTTTATTCAGCAACACCTGTCAAAACTACATGGCTGCATGGTGAAATAACTCATCAAAAATGTGGGCCACTTTTACCAAAATAGGAAGTTGGTAGGCAAAGGTCAAATGTTGTAGCACCAAACAGCACTGCAATGGACGTCCCACTAATGCTGCACTGCATCAGGTATCCTTCTAGCAAAGGCCTGAACCACTCATCGCAGTCAACTCTTCCATGCACTGCATGAGAGAGCGTATGGTTTTTATCGTTGTTTGTGCACAGCCAAGAAGTGTGTTGCAGAATGTGTGTGAACTGTGACGTAGAGAAGGTTTTATAGGGGATTGGGCCAGTGAACCTTAATTAATTTTCTTTTTAATTTCTTTGCAGGACTTGGTGCAACCCTGATTGTCTCCTCAACTGTGCTTCTCATTCATAGTTCATGCCACAGCCGGAGGTCTCAGTTAACTTCTGGTGTCGCCATTCACGCGCCAGTGTCACAACAGCTCAAACACAGATTGCGATGTACACCGGTGAACATTTCTGACGGCAAGCCTATACATTTTTCAAACTAAACTTGCTTGTTACTAATCACATTACGCTCCCAATTGTTGTCATTTATGTTGAACCCTAGCATTACCATGGGTGGGTGTTTTTTCTTTGGGAAGCAAAGCCCAATATTGCTTTTCAAAATTGCAATGTTGTTCCTTAATCATCAAGGCAAAAAAGCGGAAAAATGTGCTAATTGATAGCATCATGTGTGTGTAGGATCTTACAGCAGACATACGAAAATCAATTGCAGAGAAGTTTAAAGTTATGTTCTAAATTCCCTTTATAAAATAGCATTCTTAACTGTATGTGCCATAGCATTGCATCCATGCAATTTATATCATGCTTTCTAACTTGCATACATGTTACACATGATTCTTTGTAAATGTCATGCCCAGCCATTTTTAAAAGTAATATAAAGATGTAACTCATGCAAGCAAAGCCATAGCTTTGTGAGGGGGACCCATAGCGCTTGCAATAATGTGATGAGGAAATGAAGTGAAAATAGACAAGGGGGATAAGTGGGTGGATGGATAGTTGGCTAAGATAGTGAGTACATGAATGAGTGTGGAAGTGTCTGAGCACTGTGAAGGCATCATGAAGTAAGACACAGCCAACAGATTAAGCCTTCTAATCTCATGCTTTATTTTTACTTCAAAGTGGGTTGGAGTTAGGCCTAACTTGCCGCATACAAATAATACTATGGGGGTAATTCATAGATTTCAGCTCAGGGGCAGCGCACACGAGCAGCGCAGAGAGGGAGCGTGCCCCAGCGTGCGCCAGCCGTGTGCGCTAAAGAGCATTCTGGCGCACCGCGTATTCATGGAATTTCCAGTCCATTTTCAGTGCTGGCACAGGGAACATCCCGCAGCACCAGTTACGCCCCCAAGAACGCCCCTTGCGCAAGAAAAAGCCATTGAAATCCCCAATGCAATGCAAAGGCCCGTGCTAACCCTGGACCAGCTTACAGGGCCGCTACACTGTAATCGCATGAAAATACTACGCGTACCCCACTCACGGCAGACAAAACTTGCGTAGAAAAAGCATCCCCTGTGGTGTGGGCTTCCTGTGGGGCATGCCCAGGGTGGATGGCCTGCCTGCGGGGCATGGGAAGGGTGAGTGGGCTGCCTGTAGGGAATGCCCAGGGTGGATGGGGTGCCTGCGTGTATTTCGGGGGTGCGCAGGGAGTTTCACACTCGATAGGCATTGGGCTAGCGGGGTACGTGTATTTTGGGGGTACGCAGGGAGTTTCACATGCGATAGGCCTTGTGCGAGTGGGGTACTTGTATTTCGGGGGTGCGCGGGGAGTTTCACACACGATAGGCCTTGGGCGAGCGGGGTACGTGTATTTCAGGGGTACGCAGGGAGTTTCACACGCGATAGGCCTTGTGCGAGTGGGGTACGGGTATTTCGTGGGTGAGCAGGGATTTTCACATGCGATAGGCCTTTGGCGAGCGGGGTACATGTATTTCGGGGGTACACAGGGAGTTTCAGACACGATAGGCCTTGTGCGAGTGGGGACGTGTATTTCGTGGGCGCGGAGGGATTTTCACATGCGATAGGCCTTGGGCGAGCAGGATACATGTATTTTGGAGGTACGCAGGGAGTTTCACACGCGATAAGCCTTGTGCGAATGGGGTATGTGTGTTTCGTGGGTGCACAGGGATTTTCACAAGCAATAGGCCTTGGGCGAGCAGAGTTTGTGTATTTCAGGGTACGCGGGGAGTTACACACGCAATAGACCTTGTCGGAGTGGGATACGTGTATTTCGTGGGGGCGCTGGGAGTTTCACATGCAATAGGCCTTGGGGAAGCGGGGTACGTGTATTTCGGGGGTACGCAGTGAGTTTCACACATGATAGGCCTTGTGCGAGCGGGGTACATATATTCCGTGGGGAGTTTCCCATGCGATAGGCCTTGGGCGAGTGGGGTACGTGTATTTTGTGGGTACGCGGTGAGTTTCACACACGATAGGCCTTGTGCGAGTGGGGTATGTGTATTTCGTGGGTGCGCAGGGAGTTTCACACGCGATAGGCCTTGGGCGAGCGGGGTACGTGTATTTCGTGGGTGCACAGGGAGTTTCACATGCGATAGGCCTTGGGTGAGCGGGGTACATGTATTTCGGGGGTATGCAGTGAGTTTCACACGCGATAGGCCTTGTGCGAGTGGGGTACGTGTATTTCGTGGGTGCGCGGGGAGTTTCACACGCGATAGGCCTTGGGCGAGCGGAGTACGTGTATTTCGGGGGTACTTGGGGAGTTTCACACGCGATAGGCCTAGTGCGAGTGAGGTATGTGTATTTCGTGGGTGCGCGGGGAGTTCCACACACGATTAGCCTTGGGTGAGCGGGGTACATGTATTTCGGGGGTACACGGGGAGTTTCACACGCAATAGGCCTTGTGCGAGTGGGGTACGTGTATTTCGTGGGTGCACGGGGAGTTTCACATGCGATAGGCCTTGGGCGAGTGGGGTACATATTTTCGTGGGTATGCGGGGAGTTTCACATGCGATAGGCCTTGTGCGAGTGGGGTACATGTATTTTGTGGGTGTGCGGGAAGTTTCATATGCGATAGGCCTTGGGCGAGTGGGGTACGTATATTTTGGGATACGCAGTGAGTTTCACACGTGATAGGCCTTGTGCGCGCGGGGTACGTGTATTTCGTGGGTGCATGGGGAGTTTCACACACGATAGGTCATGGGCGAGCGGGGTACCTGTATTTCGGGGGGTGTAAGCGGTGAGTTTCACACACGATAGGCCTTGTGCGAGTAGGGTACATGTATTTCGTGGGTGCATGGGGAGTTTCACACGCGATAGGCCTTAGGCGAGCGGGGTATGTGTATTTTGTGGGTGCGCGGGTAGTTTCACACGCGATAGGCCTTGGGCGAGCGGGCTACGTGTATTTCGGGGGTACACGGTGAGTTTCACACACGATAGGCCTTGTGCGAGTGGGGTACGTGTATTTCGTGGGCGCACGGGGAGTTTTACACGTGATAGGCCTTGGGTGACCAAGGTACGTGTATTTCGGGGGTACGCGGGGAGTTTCACACATGATAGGCCTTGTGCAAGCGGGGTACGTGTATTTCGTGGGTGCGTGGAGAGTTTCACACGTGATAGGCCTTGGGTGAGCGGGGTACGTGTATTTCGGGGGTATGCAGGGAGTTTCACGCGCAATAGGCCTTGTGCGAGTGGGGTACGTGTATTTTTTTGGGTGCGCGTGAAGTTTTGCACGCGATAGGCCTTGGGCGAGCGGGGTACATGTATTTCGGGGGTACGTGGGTAGTTTAACACGCGATAGGCCTTGTGCGAGTAGGGTACGCGTATTTGGGGGGTGCGCAGGAAGTTTTACATGCGATTTTGCATTGTGGCCCCTCCTAGGTGTGGCCTTTCCCACCTCCCCATGCCCTGCAGGCAGCCCACACCACAGTGGAGTACCCTACAACCCTCACCATGCCCTGCAGGCAACCCACATGGCACCATGTACTTGTGAGCACACTTGTGAGCCCCGACTCATGTCCCCCCACCCACCCACCATTGACGGGCACCTGCCAGCAGGCCCCGACTCATGTCTGCCACCCACCCACCATTGACGGGCACCTGCCAGCAGGCCCCGACTCATGTCCCCCCCACCCACCCACCATTGATGGGCACCTTCCAGCAGGCCCCGAATCATGTCCCCCAAAACCATTGACGGGCACCTGCCAGCAGGCCCCGACTCATGTCCCCCCACCCACCTACCATTGACGGGCACCTGCCAGCAGGCCCTGTCTCATGTCCCCCACCCACCATTGATGGGCACCTGCCAGCAGGCTCCTACTCATGTCCCGCCACCCGACACATCATCACACTCCAGACCCATGGCCCTTATGGCCACCCAAATCCCACCCCACTCCACCCCAGTCCAAAGACCCAACCAAGCATTCCATCCACTCCACATTGAATTCCCAATGTCATGATAGAAAATAAATAACCAGCATGCCCATGAATACATGTCCCTCAGACCCACACAATGGCGACACATGACTGTAAAAACCCGCATTGTGACATGCACAAAACAAATGAGAGAAGACCACACAAGTAAAGTATAGAAAAAAAGTGTATTGAAAAACAAACCAAATGAATAAAACAAACGCATACACCAACAAAAAAAATATTCCAAGTCCGGAAGTCCATAAAAGAAAAAAGAAAATGAATGCTGTAACCAATAAAATCCAAAGTAAAATGGCTCCAATGGGTCCGTCCATCAAACAAAAATCAGAGTTAAAAAAAAGCAAAGTATTCCACCATGGGTCCAATCAAATGAAATCCAGCTCCAAAACTATTTACAAATGAACATCCAAGGGTCCATGAGCCCAACAATCCAAAGGAAACCTAACCTAAATCCTACCTAATTAATAACTATATACAAAAAAGTGGGGCAAAGTCCATGCGCCCCAAAGGAAAAAAAAATAGAAAGGAAACTTACACATACAGAACTATTTATAAAGGCGACAGGCAAGTCCAACGGATCACTTGTTGATGTCCTGGGCCAGGGCATCATCGAACTCCTCTTCAACGTCCTGGAGGCGGGCCTCTTCCCTGGCCCCGAGGTCTCGCAGGGATAAAGCCATGTCCATGACCAACTACCTGCGAATTTCCTCGATGCACTCAGCCCGCCTCAACGCTCTGCGCATGGAGTTCTCCGCCCTGACCATAGTGATCTGTGCCTCTTCTGCCTGCCGCCGCTCTGCATCTATTTGCCGGCCCAACTGCTGCCACATGGAAGACACTCCCAATCCAGGGTCCCCCTGCCCTCTGGCCGATGCCTGCCCCTGTGATGTTGATGGCTCCGAGCCATCATTGCTCCCACCTTGAGCCTGCTGCTGCCATGCATGTACCCTGCCTGTCGATGCCTGCACGTCCTCCTCCTGCTGGTGTCCAGTTGTTGGGGTGGCCACCCCTGCTGGACCTCCGCCTCCCGACTGTGGCAGGGATGTGTCCTCCAACAGCCTGGCCGCTGGGTCAGGGGCAGCTCCACAGGGTGCCCAGGTGATACTTTGGCAGGAAGATGGCACGGAGGACGACTGGCGCATAGGGTGTTCAGTTGAGGAGGGGGTCGGTAGAAGGTCCAGCACACGGAGGAACCCAGCACTGGTGACCCATCCTAGTAGGTCGACACGGTCAACGAGGCATCTGAAATAACGTGCATTGCCCACACAGGAACCCTGCACGTCACACGTCATCCCGAATGCCACGTTGACACAATGCCACCCCAGCCAGGACAGGCTCAACATGATCCCGGATTGCCACGTCCGCAGGGAGAGGAAGGCCAGTTGTTGTGTGCGCATCCCCTCCCTGAAAACCAGCACACAAACAAAGTTTTGAGCTTCATCTAGATCTTGGCTTGCACTCTGCTTTCCCTTACCCAAATTCAAAACAGTATATGCACGAAGCCCAGTCAGGACAGCTGTCCTGAGTGACCGACCAATAACAGACTTGATTGTAATACTTGTTTGTTATAAGTAACCAAAACATGGAAGCTTTTTGATTAGAAAAATGTTCTTTTATATTGGTAGATTTCATCATGGATAAAAAAGGCAATGATGACGGGAAAAGAAAACAAATTTAAGGAGGTGCTGAGAAAAAACGTTAGAAGAAAAAGAAAAAAAGAGAAAAAGAGGCAGGCCAATATCAAAAAGTAAGTGACATATTTAAGTCAACAAAATGTGTCCATCCTACACTAGAAAGCAGCTGTTCTGCCACAATTACCACTGAAACTGAAGTTGGAGGTACAGGACAGGGTGACGAAAGAACTGAAACAGGTGCTTCAACTTTTGAAGCTTTCCTAGAAGTACAAGCTGAGGAAGTAGAACGTGATAATTTTGATATACTGGCTGAAGCTGAGTCAGCTAAAAATGTGGAGGAAAAACAGTAGTTTGTCAGGCCATCATCAGAAACCCTAATTGCTTTTTTAAAATTCCATCCATGTCAACCAGATGACCTTCGAATTCCTTTCAATACAAAAAAATGATATCAACATAAAGATGGGGAGTTGCGGCAGTGGTTGACTTCATGCAAGGCTAGAGCTTTTTTCTGCATGGTGTGTCTTGCGTTTAGCAGAAACACAGACAGAAGTGTTTTCATTGAAGGATGCATTGACGAAACGCATATGTACCAAAGTATTGATGAGCATGAACGAAGCAACCTACACAACAATAGTTCAACCTCTTTCTTCATGAGATCAATGAATGCTGATATTTTTAGCTGTCTCTTTCAAAAAAAAAAAACTGCAAAACAAGAGGAAGTGAAAAGGCAATGGGTCATTCTGGAGTGTGTGGTGGCAACAATTAAACTGATTGGCAAAAGAGGTCTCAGCTATCGGGCAATAATTGAAGCAGACCATACCTTAGGAAAGGAAAGTTTGGATCATGGCAATTTTCTGGAAATTCTTCTTCTGAGCAAATTTGTTCCTTTACTAAATAGTCACCTTGAAGAAGTCGGGAAACTTAGTAAAAAATGACATGACCGTGTTAAGGGTAGTAAAGGGCGTGGCAGCCTGGATACACCGATTTCAAAAACTACTGTTAACATCATTGATATTATTTCATCATTATTGAGAAAAGGAATTGCTGAAGAAATCAGAGAAGCTACAATGTTCTCAATACACTGGATACAACACAGGACATAAATGCTTTGGATCATTGCTCTATTGTAATTAGATACATTACGGATGTTGTTCATAAGCGCCTTATATCTCTAGTAAACTGTGCATCAACCACTGGGAAAGCTATGCATGATCTGTTCTGTGATGTACTGCAGTCAATGGATATTGATGTATCAAACTGTGTTGGTAATTCAACAGACAGAGCCTCCAACATGCAAGGGCAGTAGCAGCCCTTGCATTACAGCAATGGCTGTGCAGCAAAGCCCCAGACCAAATTCATGTGTGGTGCTATGCACATGTACTTAATCTATTAATGTTGGATGTCACAAAAGTGGCTATACCTGCAATTTTACTGTTTGGGCTATTGAATTCATGTGGTGTATTTATTTGTGAATCATACCTTCGCATGAGCGTGTGGCGTGACAAATGCCAACGGGATAGATTTCGTTCAATATCTGTAATTGTGCAAACAAGATGGTGGGAAAAAGATGCAGCACTTACTAAAATGTTTGGTTCATATAATGATCCAAGTCATGCAATATTTGTTGATGTTGTGGAAGCGACGCTGGAGTTAGCCACATCTGATCGCTTCAATGACAATACTAGGTACAAGGCTGAAGCATATGCAAAGTCACTAATTTCATGCCGTACTGTTTTGACTGCTCAGATGTATCTATTTATTTTTAAAAAAATACCACTCCTTTATCTCGGTACTTACAACCACAAGGCCTGGATGTGCTACAGGCATATCGAATGGTAAATGAAACCATAGAAAGACTACTGACACAGGGTCATAATTTTAGTGCTATAATGGATGCAGCAAGGAAGTTCATAATTTGGGAAAATGACAAGCTGGAGGAAAGGGAATGTGAAGTTGTAGTCGAAGAAGACTTCCCAGTGCCTCGAGTACATCGAAAGAAGGTGATGCCTGGTGAAGCTGCAGCTGATAAACCTGTCGAGTTACCCAGTGATAAATTCAGAGTTGAAGTGTACAATACTGCAATGGACAAGATCATTACAAGTCTGTAGAGCCTATTCACCACCCATAGTCAGCACTTAGCAGATTTGGCATTTTTGGACTCCAGAAACTTTCAGGAGATCCTGCAGGACCTTCCAAGTAATGCCCTGGCTCGACTAAGCAGCTTGCTGACCCGATTTGATTCAGAAGCATCCACTGAAACATTACAGACTGAACTGCTTGATTTTGCATCAAAGTGGAACAGACTCAAAATGTCTCTTGATACAGAATATGAAATGTATGCACAGGATGATGCCCATTTTCATCTCATTTTTCAAATTAAAGAAGGTGACCATCCTGAGGACAGAGACCAAAGTACAGCATGCAAGATGTGCAAGAATTGTATAGCATTTTGCTATAACATGCCACGAAGATACAAAACGTACAGTATTGATTTGATCTGTACATATGTGATTGTGTAACCTTGTAATGTGTAAGCCTAAAGTATTCTTGTTCTAGCACCCTGATACCCTCGGGTCTGGCGCGCGCTACAAATAAAGAAACAAACAAACAAACATACAGTCAAACCTATAGATCACTTTCTACTGCCTACAAGTTACACTGACATTATCCTGCTCTCAGGTGGCACGTGAAAGGTCATTTTCAAAGCTCAAGTACATCTTGAACAGATTTTGCAGTGCCCTTACTCAGCCTAGTTTGGAAGCCTTTATGCTTATGTCAGTCGAAAAAAGATGCTTTGATGACACTTTACAATGATGAAATCATTGATCATTTGGCCTCCAAAAATAGCTTGTTACAAAGATTGTTAATTATCTAATATAGTCTTCTATACAGTTCTCCAGCTTTGCAGGGCTTACATTATTTAATACTGTACGGGTAACATGCTGAATGCAATATCCTATTTTCCCTCAGTTGGAAGCCTTTATGGACATTCCTTAAGCAAAATGATGCTCAATGTTTTGCCCTAGAAAAGGCAGCTTGTTATAAGGGATGTTAATTATTTAATACGTATTATTTAAAATTAGCTGCTCCACAGTCCTACAGTTTTCATGGATGTGTGGTATTTAATAATAAAAAACATTATATGTTCAATTTAATTATCTTTCGACATCTCCGTTGGAAGCCTTTATGCTCATGGCAAGGGTGAAGCAATGCTTTTAGTCACTTAGCAGTGATATTACCATTGATCTGTTTGCTTTGAAGGTAGAATGTTGCAAGAGATAATGAATATTTATTATTTATTATTAGCTGTTTTACAGTTCTAGAGTTTTCACAGATTTCTGTTGAATATTGAATATTTATTATTAGCTGTGTTACAGTTCTAGAGTTTTCACCGATTTCTGTTGAATATTGAATATTTATTATTTATTATTAGCTGTGTTACAGTTCTAGAGTTTTCACAGATTTCTGTTACTTAATAAAAACATTTACAATCCATGCTTTATATGATATGTTTCTTACGTTTATTGAGACTGATATTGCACTCATGGTTTGTCCATCTATCATGGAAGATCTACTTTGCGAGATCATGAACTTATTTAAAACCTGAATTTTTGTAATCCATATATGATTAAAACATGGTTTAAATGCACTAATTTGGACTAATTGTATTGAACATCTTCTTGGGGGATACTCGCAAACCATCTCATAGAAGGGTTGGGCTCACGCGATGTGCTTGCTCCTTCGGCGAAATATGGAGCCACTTTGAAAAATAATTCCAGGGTCACTTTTGGTTCACAGTCCATCTCTGCCCCTAGATAGGACATCACCCTCCCCCGCCCCCCGGGTGCACCTGTGACCTGTAATTGAGTGAGAGCTGAGATTGGTTGCTGTCCCTATATGATCCCGTGGCTGCTTTGGGCATATGTGGTTGGACCAAGAACTTAACTGGCCTGTCCAGCATTTTGGATGTTAGTTTTTCTACTGTGGCCTTCTCTGGTGTTGCCTGTCATGAGCTGGACTCTTCTGTGGACTGTGAGAAACCAAAGGGTGTCTCATCAGCTAGTCCTCAGGGACTTGTCATCCAGGTGGCCAGGACACAGCCATTGCTATTGGATCCAGTTCTTGGGTGGACCCGCGCGGGAGGATCACCTGGGTGAGGGGTCTCTGGGGAGTGAGGGTGAGGCAGTCGGTGGCGAGACATGGTATTCCAACTTTTCCTGTACTTATGATCCCTCCTATTGCATAGGATTCTCTGGTGTCCCAACTCCCCCCCTTTTCACACAAACACTGGGAGTCGTAAGAGAGCGACTGAGAGTAATAATGCCAACTCTTACACATTGCATTGGACATGTCCCGCTAATTGGGTCAGGCAAAGTCAGGCACTTTACTCTAAGTGCATACATCTGATACCAATTAGCTCTCCTCACACGGATAAAAGGCGGAATGTAAATCAAGACGCACTCTGAGGAAGGTGGAACATGAGTTAGAGCAGAACCTCCTTGTTCATGCGTGAGTATTTGTACATTCTGTGAAGTTACTAATCTGTGTTCTGTGCCTATGTTGGGGTATATGTACCTTGTGCATATGGTTCCTGATCTGTATCCTGCGTCCCCTCCGTAAACAGCTCAAAAGGGCCCATGCTCTCTGGGGCGAATGTAGTCCCCCTGGGTAAAAGGATATAGGGAAACCCCTTTGGGTCTACATTCTCACAATAAATGGACAATTGATGAGCTAGTTGTTTTCATGAATTTATTCCTATTCTATGTGGAAAAGGCCCTACTGGAAACCGAGCCTCTCAAGGCCCAACTGGGAATTGGGGGACTGTAATTGTTTCAAACATAATATGGATGAAATGTAAAAGTTACTATTGATGGTTATATGTGTCATGATGTTCTTTTATGGCTCCAGGCCACAATAAAGTTATTGATTGATTGTAATAAAACCCATAGCATGCTTTGAAACACAATGGCTTGCTGTCCAGGCGCCTTACAAATGGACAGTAAAATTAAAATAACTAAATATACCTTTCTCGCTATTGTTAAAAGATGCCCTGTTCTTAAAGCCAGAACACAAGTGTCATCATCATGGAGAGATACTGTAGTCATGTATATGTCATTTGTTTATTGTTTACATTACTGCACAGGTGATTGGGCTGTAGAGGCTTCAAGGGAGCTTCTGTGCTTATTTTAATCCCTGAGGGGTAACCAGAGCTTCTTTGTTTACTTTATTTATTTGGAGGGGAACTCCTTAAAATGGCCCTGATCTCAGAGTTAGTTTATTTATTTAGTTTGATATGGCCCCCTAGATGTGCTCCAGTTGGTAGTAGCCAAGCTGCCTAGTACTAGGAGGAAACATTCTGTGCTCACTCAGAACTCTATCCATATGATCATGTTTAAAAAAGTGATGCTGTTATTTATGTTGTGGAACGAAATGGACTAAGCAGTGGCACTGTGCTATATGGTATGTAGTGCCTTTAACAATGGGTATAACCCAGTACATTGGTTACTGTTGGTTACTGTTCATGTTATTGTTACTGTATGTTACTGTATGGGGTTGCTGTTGGTACTCTTTTTCAGAAGAGAATTGCCATAGCATTTTGGTGCTGGACTGCCCATGTGGGCGGGACATAGACTGATATGCAAATGGATATTTCCCTTCTGTGAAAGGTACAGTGAGCTAAAGTTTGGCTGCAGACTCTTGAGTGGGTACCATCCCAAAGAACAGGTCATTTAGCCGTGTTCGTTTGGGGCGGCTATGGACTATTTTTTCAACATTACAGGTGATTGATACCAATAATATTGAATTTTTGGGATCAAAATGATAATGGGAATGTGAATGGTGTGATTTCATTGGCTTAGGGGCAAGAGACGTTGATATGGAGAATGAGTGCATATGAGGGGAGCATCAAAGAGGGAAGAGAGCTACTTATTACCCAAGGTGTTACACCCTGGACGTTCACAATCCTCCTAATAGTAAAAATAAGGATCTAATTATTATTTTGTGGAATACTAGGGGTGTTAACCACTTTATGACAGCCTGGATCTCTTTGAACATTTTAAAAGAGCATTATGCTCCTTTTGCAGGAGATTTGCCTTAGATCAGTCCCGATGTTAGAAGTACTTATCTCAATATTAGTCTGTGCAGTGAGAGGAGTAATAGGTCGCCCAAGAAAAGGATTTTAATTGGTTGTAAGAAGAGGACAAACATAAATGAATTAAATGGAGGGCCAACTTGTGAATTTGTTTTGCCAACTCAGATTTACTTAAGTGGTAATGAGTGGGTAACTGAATAGATACCTATTATCACGATAATTCACGGCAGACATCGACACGTCACTCTGTTCAGGTCTTCTCTCTTCCAAGCATCTCCCAAGTAAGTTATGGGCTACCTAAAATCTCTGCACCTGCTTGCGCAGGCAAACCAGCTATTCAATCAATACATAGTTCAGCAGTTTTTACAATCTAAACTTGACTTGCCCATGCCAAAAACACCCGCTGACTTTTCTGCCCTGGCGGTCACTACCCACATAAGTCCTATCCTCCCCAAAGCAAGCAGCATAGATCCTATAAAACTGCAGCATTCACCTTTGGCCACTGCAGCAAGCATAAACAGCCAAAGCGAGAGCATAAATATGACAACATCTGCAGTTAGCGACAACACCCACTCAGATATCAAAATCGCACTACTTAACACAAGATCACTTAACAAACACGCTGAAGACATCCATGACTATATTACAAATGAAAACCTTGACATTCTATTTCTCACAGCAAGAACCGACAGGACCTACTATTGATATTGCGATTCTTTCAGATTATAATATCTATTTTCAAAATAGAGAGACTGGAAAGGGAGGTGGTGTGGCTATAATAGCGAGACAAGACCTCAAGCTTTTCCCCTCAACTATTCAGTGCAAAGGATGCGAGATCCTACTCCTTAAAATGACCCCCACTCATAATCCCTGAATTAACCTTATTGTTATCTACAGACCTCCCTCGCTGACCTCAGAGTTCAACAATGACCTATGTCATATTTTAAACAACTTAAAAGGACCAAACACAGGGACACTGCTCCTCAGTGATCTCAATAGATGAAGAGGGAACGATGCAGATAAAGAGGCCATCACCTTCGAAAGGGATCTACAAAACATTGATTATGCTGTGATTAACAAAGGCCCCACTTCCATATCAGGTAACCAACTGGACTGGGTTATAACAAATAATGTGGATTTGTCAGTCATAGACACCTTACCTTGTATTTGGACTGTCCATTATAAAGTTGAAGCCAGACTTACTTAAGCAATATGCCCCAAGAGGCGGGGGCATTACCGATTCAGGTAATGCCCCAGCCGCGAGGGGCATATAGCTATTAGTATCCCAGCCTGCAAGATCTGCGTGACCGGGGCACTAAAAGCATTTTTTTTGTCCCGAAACGCTGCAGCGTTTCGGGCAGAAGAAAAAAACATAAGACCAAGAAAATGGCCACCGGGAAAGGGAAAATGGAGTCTGTTTTCCCTTTCAGTGGTAGCCATCGGGAGCGGACGCGCTGGGAACATAAGTGTTCCCAGCGCGTCCGTTCCCGAAAGACGACAGAGAAGAAGGTAAGTGGGATTGGGAGGGCGGAAGGGAAGTATGTCCCTGCTTCGAGTCTCCAGACGACTGGAGGTTGCCATCGCCCCCACCGGGGACAAAGCAGGCAGAAGGTAAGTGGGGGCAGGAAGGGGGAGGACAAAAAAAGGCATACCTGAATCCTCGGCGGGTTGACGAAGGCGCAAAGGCAGCCTCCAGCCGCGTGGCGGCTCGGAGCAGGGATGGCCCCACTTTGAGTCTCCTCATTGGCTGAGAGGCTGCCATGCACCCCCCCCCCCGGAGACAAAAGCACGGAATCCCGGGATTTCCGGCCGGGTAATGCCCCGGCGAGGGCCAATCAGATGGTCCTTTCATTCCGATTCGCCCTCGCCAGGTACTAATTTAAAAAATAAGAGCACAAAGCTTAATAATATACCCAAGACCATTCTACGCAGAAATCTTAAGAAAATCACACCTTCCATCTTATTACAAGGAATAAACCACATCACGTACTCCACCTCCAATGAAGATCCTTGTGACTTAATAATATCCACCTACAGCAACCACTTTCGAGAGCTACTAGATCAATATGCTCCATTAAAAAACAAACATGTCTGCCCCAATTCCAACCACCAAACTTAAAAGAGATAAAATAAAATTAGAAAGAAAATGTACGAAGACCCTTCAGAGATCAACAAAGATATCTGGAAGAAAACTGACTACCTATACAGATCTAAATTGACATTGACAGAACTAAAACGACTATAATGAACAAATATCCTCTGAGGCAAACTGAGAAGCCAACTACTCTCTCTCCCCCTTTACAGCCCACTACAGAAGACTGCGAAAAAGTGCAAACAGCCTTTCAAAATAGGATTAAAAAAGCTTGAGAAACAATAATAGACTGCAAAGTCATTGATCCTCCATATTCCTTCTTAACTACTGAAAATCTCATCCATTTAGGAGAACCAAAGTTCCAGTTCACCCCAATCTCTCTGGAAGATATGAAGACTGTACTTTCCACCATTAATTGTACCTCCTGCCCAGAGAATATGCTTCCCCCCCAAATTAATCATAGACAATGCTGAAACCTTCTCCCCTTACCTCTCCTCTTTCAGGGACCACAATGTTCCGGTGGAAATTAAGACTGTTACAGTCACTCCTCTGGTTAAAAAACCAGGCATTCGACAACAGGACCCCTCTAATCTCCGGCCAATCACAAATTGCAATTTTCTGCTCAAAATACTGGACAAAATAGCCACACGCCAACTTCAGGAATATGTTGATAAAAATAACCTCCTCCACTCACAACAATCAGGGTTTAGAAGTGCACATAGTACCGAATCCGCTCTTCTGGATCTGCAACCTAAAATGCTTGCCATTCTTGATTTTGCTAAAGCAGGCCTTTTGATCCTCCTGGACCTCTCGGCGGCTTTCGATTTACTCGACCATCTGAAGCTCCGATATTCCCTGGACAAATCGGGAAACTGCTCCCAGGAAGCCATTGATTGGATCACCTCCTTTCTTGAAGACAGAAGCTCAAAAATCACCTTGGGGGACTATTCCTCCACATCCAGGCCTGTAGACTGTGGCCTTCCGTAGAGCGCCAGTTTCTCACCGCTGCTCTTTAATCTCTACCTTTGTTGTCTCTGCTCCCTGCTCACAAAACTAGGTGTTTACTTAACAAACTTTGCAGATGATACACAATTGATTATGGAATTGTGTGGAAATCAAACCCTGGATAATGACAAGCTTTCAGCAATATATAATCACAACGAAATATGCATGAAATCAAATTGGATGTGCCTTAATGGCACAAGGACAGAGATCATGACATTTGGCTCTACCAAAGCTCTAAACAAACTAGACCCTGTCTACTCCTCTTTCTCAATCAAAGACTCCACAATTAATGTTGTAAATAAAGTTAAGACACTTGGGGGCTGATTCATGGAATTATTTGTGCCGAAAAACAGGGATTTGTGCACCATGCTGCCCGAGATTTGTCTTGCTTCCCTATTCATTTCAATGCACCTATGGCTTCCGTCTTTGTTCTCATGGCCGTTTACGTTAGTCGAAAATTAAGCATTAGCAAGCTAATTGTACATATTCTTAGGTGTCTTGCTGTTTCTGCATAGCTTAAAGAGTTACTGGTGTAAGGGTGTCGGTCCTCTAACTATTATGAGTTATAAGCATTTGTTTCATGTCTATCAGCAATAAAGTAAAGTGTTCATGTAGCTTCATGCATGGATGCCAATGTACTTCATGTCTAACCCATCTATGTCATGACGTCAGTGAAGACAGTGATGCCAATGATGATATCATCAGCTTCTTCAAGGTTACAGTCGATCAACTTGTTCGATTGATGACAACTGCATCTCCTCCATATTGTCAATCGGGTATGGCTTGAATGGCTGTCTGAGCGAGTAATGTTTCTCACACCTGCGATACATCTACGATGGCGATGAAAGGCCTAAGAGTGATGTGCATCTCTCGTTTCTCTGCTTTCGGGCTGCAAATCAGGTGGGGGTCACAAGGGCCACACTTGGGTCTCCCTCTTCAAGAATTACATGGGAAATATGATACTTACTAGTTTATTAAAATCATTACAATACGATAAGTGAGCGAGGTGGTGGGCACAATGGTTAAAGGATTGCAACCTATTAATGGCCAATGGCAGAATTATTGAGATATCTCTATGGGATTTATCTGGTATAATAATGACTCTAAATCTATTTTAGATGTATTTTTTATAAACAGTACACAATTTGGTAAGTTATAGAACTTATCATTAATAATGTCTCTATCATGTCGCCACTTGGAATCTGCCGGTAATTCCGGCAGACAAAGTGGCGGAAACGGTAATTCCGCGTGGTGGTATCCCGCCGGCATTTCCAGCAGGATACCACCAAACATTTAATGCGGGCCTTTGTATAAGTTTTGTTGTGCCTCATTTTTTGTGAAGATCACGCTGGGTTCTGAGAATATGTTTGTATCCTCATGGAAGGAGATTTGGAAAGTGGGTGGTTGCAGAATTGTGGCTCTGTTTAAACAAGAAAATTAGCAATTTCTAGGTACAATTGGTAAAATGGTAGATCAGGATGAAATTGATACACATTCTGATTTAGACCAACATTTTAGGGAAATTAACAAAAAAGTATTTTTATGGGAAAGAAATCTGAATATTGCCCACTTGACAACAAACCAAATGATTGTAGGAATAGCTCACATTTCTACCTAAATATAGATACTCTATTTTGTATGTTGACCTTTTTCCAGATAAAATATCATCGTTAGTGCCAGCTGAAAAAACACCTTTCTCAGAAACCTTATCATTGCTGCATCTGGAATTCAAGTCACCCCCAATCAAGATATGAGTATCCTCTCTCCCAGTGCTATAGAATGATAGGCTTTTGTAAATTCCTATTTGAATATTATCAGCACATAATCCGCCTGGCTGGTCATATATATTAATCGAAAGGATATGAAAATCCTTGCACACTTCAACATGCACCAACAAAACGTTTGGATTGGGATCCGACTGTGGTAACTCCCTTGCCTTAAATTTATTCGAACATAGTGTTAATAACCTCCCGATTGGTTGGTCTTTTAAAACCCTACTGGCCAGGTCACTGAAGCACATGACACCATCAAAAATGACTTCCCCGGTCAGCCATTTATCTTGAAGTAAAACTATGTCCGGTTTTGTAGATGTTCAAACGATCCCTTATCAATAAACAAATGGGAATGGCCAGGAGTTTTCCAGGAAGTTACTGTGATGTTATTTTCAGGAATGTTTTGAAGGAGCTGGTAAAAAAGAAAGTAACCATTCCCAGAATGTAACCATATCCTAAGAGTTGGCTATAAGAGGCATGTGTATGGCAGCTACGTGGTTATTTATTGTGCTTGTTCCCTTTGCTTTAATCAAGTTAGGTTCTACTACGCGGCCCAGATCAAAGCCATACTTCAATAGAAAGTGCGCACAACTCTGCACCATTGAAACAACCGCTGCGTCCCGACAGTGAACCTTAGCATATGTGGTTGCCCCACACTCCAATTGCTACACTTATTCAAGATCTCTATTCTGTAAGACACGCAGGCAAGGGAGGTGTCTAAATAGTGTCAGGAGGGTTTTTCTGTTTATCAGTTGCTCACTGTCTTCCAAAAGTCAAGAGTCTGTAAATGTATTTAATGGCAAACCACTCAATTCAGTCTCTGTGATCACTACCGCTTTTGATATATCCAGAGTGGTATTAGGTAGTAATGTGTGAGCTACTACAATAGCAACAGATGACAAGGATAGCTGAGCCGGTATCAATTGTAACCCTTCACTTAATTCCTCAAGCTCGTTGCTGCACGGAACCACAGGCAAGGACATTTGTTCAGCATTCTTTTATTTCGTGTCGACTACAAAGCCATGAGGTCAGATTACCTACTCTATTGTCCGATCTTCTTGACCTTCTCGCTGCCTTCCTTTGTGCTTTTTTGTTAGTGGTACTCTTTTCTGAATGTTAGGAGACTAGAGCATTACCAGCATACTCCGCTATTGTCTTTTGATAGGATGTCTGTTCTCTACTGCCCTTCATTATCTTTGCCCTTTGTCGCCTATCTCTTCTAGAGATAAGTGATTCTTCAGGCCATTCATTCTCTGTCGCTTCAAGAACTTCAGCAAGAGTGGATTCAAATGGAGCATCTTCAATCAGTCTCTCTACCTCAGCAATTGTTATGGCTGGAATCATCTTTCTTGAGTCTCTCGCTTTCCAAGAGTTGTGTTGCTTGGAGGCCATGTCAGCCATCAATAAGGAGGAGTCTTTGTCTTTAGCCAGTAATAACAGTTGTGCTATTTGAGTGGTGTGTTTCCCTGATTCATCGGAGAGACAGTTACAAAGTTTCAGAAGACTTATTAATGCAAAATGTGTTACTTGGTTATCTATGTACCCGACAAAGCAGTATCCTCAGGCTCGCAGACAACTTGTGATACTTCCTGTTGTCCCGAAAAATCACTTTTGCCCACCTGCCATAGATTATCTTGATTTGATGCGTCTAGGAGCCCTGTTAAATGGGGAAGGTGGACAATCATTGGTTTACTGATCCTTTACCGGCACTCCCTTGAATCGTTAAGTTGGTAACCTCCAACCTTTGCTCCAAGTTTGAACAGATAATAGTAGGTTGCTGGTGGATGTCAGCTTGCAACGACAGACATAAGCTTAATAAAGAGTTGTTATTGTCTATTTCTATAGATTCACATGTCGTCGTAGGGGCTTTTCCATTTCCCTGCGCGTTGAAATAGTAATTTTAATGCCTGCTTGGGTATTACTCGGTTGGCCGCTTGCCCGTGGGTATACCGATCTTGTTTTTCTACCTACACGACTAGTGTCCATTTGAGCAGACTCAGGTGCCTTTACTAATTGCCTGTTTCTACAGAGATTATTAATCCGTTTCAGCGGCATTGGGAATTTGCAAATTAGCTCAAGGTATATCGTTCAAACAGCAAATATAAAGGTGTAAAACCACTCAGACCTTATAATATTTTACTCACTTTTTCCTGTTAAGGCAGGAAACACCGGCTCCTGCGGCAGCGAGTCCCGAGCCCTTCCTATATAATATAATAAATAATAATCCTTATGCAGGAATACTATAGTGTGGCGCAGTTTTTGAAGTGTGGAGAAATACTTTGTACCGAGCCCTTCCTAGACTGCCGTGACTGCCTTCGACTTAGCACACCACTTCTCACACAATGCACGTGCTACGCGCAGGGAGGCAGAATGTAAAGTCTTCAGGTCTCTGTGCAGCACGCCGAGTTAACAGGCAAATGATCGTAGACTGCCGTGACTGCCTGACACTTAGCACACCACTTCTTACACATCTCCATCCTGTTTTACTCTTTCTCTAAAGCTTTTATGCATAAGGAACACCAGGGAAGCATCCAGTGTGGAAAGAGTGGGGAGTGGGATGGGGGCGGACTATGGAATAAGTCCTGTTTTTTATGGTGGTAATTGGGGTCTCCTAATGTGTCGTGAAAGAAGGTACCAATATCTAACACGTCATCTTCATGGGCTTCCATGGCCCCGTTCAATGGTTCCACTACAGTGCAGAGCAGTTGCAGTATATGAAATTGGTAAAATGTAGGGGTGTACATGTTTTCCCTGAATTGAACCAATATAGTATATCTATAGTATATTTGAACTTAACACAGTAATATTTTGGCTGGTGCTTCCCCTTGGCTATGTTTTAAAATAATGGGTTGCAAACTTGCTTGTTACAGCAAAACATTCAGAAAAATTGTAAAACAATTTAGAATGTACACTCCATTCTGCAGGGCAACACATGAAAAACGTCAACAGTACACAGGAACATTTTGTTACAGGTGTTGATGCTGGCTGTCCCTAAAGAAAAACCTCTTTCAACTAAATATGCCAGCATTGGCTCACTTTCAAGCAGCTTCTGCCTAAACCAGATCATACAGTATGTCCCCCTTCAGGCTTTTTGTGTCCAGAGAAAGTAATTAGGTTGGCGTTGAACAAATACATGCCAGCATTACCCCTGTGAAACACATTGTCATGCTGCTAGCGCCCCAAAGAGACCTGTCTTAACCATATATGGCTACCCTGCCCACCTTTCATGCTGCTAGTGCCTAAATAGAATCCTGGAGTGTGTCTCAATATATGCCAGTCTTGCCCCAAAGTTCTGCATCATGTGGCTCTAAGTGGGCACGGATTGCACTTTTGCCGCGGGTCTATGGGGGTCATTACAAGGTTGGAGGTAGCCATGCCGCTATTTGCGTTAATAACGGGCCCGTTGTTAGCATGCTGGTCCTTTAGTGGGTCCCACTAAGGGCGCCTGGGACCCACTAAAGGACCTCCTAATGCGGCGGTAAGGGGTTGACGGCTCCCGCACCTTTACCGGCGCCGTTAACCCCTTACCGCCAACCTTGTAATGACCCCTTATGTGTTTTTACTGACTTATATTTTAAAGTGGTCATTTTGTCAGGCACTTTTGTTTGGCCAGCTATCAACCTGTTTTTTTTTATTATGGCCGGTCTCTTCCATCCTTGCCCCACTACCTCATGAACCCACATTCCCACCCTCTACCCTCAAACCCCTACTTTTGTACCCCTACAAACTCACATACATACCCATTAAAAACACTTGTTTAATTATAGTCTTCCAAACGTCCACGACCAAAGTGACCACTTTAAAAAGGAAGTAGTTAAAACACGCGATGCGTTTTGCCTCAGATACATACACACACTCAAATGCATACATATATACACAAAAACACTTTCACTCAAGCACACACGCAAAAACACATTTATTAAACATATGTTTTTCCTTTTTTAGGAGTCTAAAAGCCAGAAGCGTTAATTATTTCATAACTGACATTGGAAAACTTTTGATCACTTTAAACCAGGGATCTGCGACCTGATGCTATGCAAATGTTGTGTACTATGACTCCCAGAATCCCCCACCATTGATTGTGCTAGCAAAGGCTGATGGTAGTTGTAGTCAAAAACGTCTGGAGAGCCAAAGGTTGCAGATCCCTGACATAAACTGTCCTATATGTCTGAATAGGTTCAAGACTTTTACACCCCCAGAAGAGCCTTTGTGATAAACCCATATGCGTCTAATCATTGTTTGACAAAGGTATGCATCATGTATACACATTTTGAACATCAAACAATAATCAGAAACATGTCAGGAGAGCTGAGATTTTTTGAGGGGAAGAGTATTGTTTGCCATGCCTAGTGCTAGGGGCATGACTCCCCTGAAACATCAAGGGATGGGGTAGATTAATGCTTCAAATAGTAGCTTTGTACAATGCCTCTGAGGTGTCTGTGGGCAGTGTGAGACAGGCATGGTATCAAGAGACACAGGGCCTCATTACGAGTAGGGCGGTAAGGGGTTAACAGCGCCGGTAAAGGTGCCGGAGTCGTTAACCCCTTACCACCCCATTACGAGGTCCGCTCGCGGGACCCGCTCAGGATGCCTGGTTTTACCAGACGTCCTTAGCTGGTCCCGCGAGCGGCCCAGCATGCTAACAACGGTGGCTCAAATGGGAATGGGGATGGACCGGGTCCGGGATCCCTGAATGGGGAAATACCCGGCCCTCCAAGGTCGGAATGGCCCGGTATTTCCCCATTCAGGGAACCCAGACCCGGACCTGGCTTTGGTGGTAGCCTTGGCTACCTCCAAACTCGTAATGAGGCCCACAGACTCAAAAGTGACAGTTGAAAAATCTTTATTTTTAAACTTTGTTGGGTTGGTGTAATACCTAGCTAGCCCTAACTCTAAAGGGGTTGTTCACTCAACTGATGTTTCAAAGGGTCGTCAATGTCCATAACCAAAGTCTGTGTCTGTCTAAACCTATGCTTGTCCTCACTCCTAGACAAAATGTGATTAGGAGTCTTCTTAAAGAAAAATGGTGGCTCAAAAAAAAATGTAAACCAAGACTGCCAGTTTACAAAATAGTCCAACTGAAAAAGGGTAGCCGTTGGAACCTTCCAAGTAGGGCTCTTGCGCCACGTCAATAACGTTCAAAATGCCTCTGGGTCTCTTGGGGGTCCCTTCCCTAAGCTTCAATCCTTTCAGTTCCAAATACAATAAAAGACACAGTTCTGGTTAGGCCTCTCAGGGTTCCCTTCCCCAAAATTAGGCCTCTCTTCACAAAGTTCAACAATGTCATTTGTGGGCCTCTCAGGGTTCCCTTCCACAAGCATAGGCCCCTCCGGTCTCACACAAAAGTTCACCTTGTCAAGATGCACTGATTTAACACACGCCTTGAAACACTTGTGTATAGGCACGTTATAAATGCGACATCATATATCATATCATATCATATCACACAGTTCCTTCCGTGGGGTAGTGTCAGAGACTTTTTGAAAATGCTGGGCTTTGGCTCCTCCCCTGCACGGCCACTCTGACTTCTGACCCCTCTCTTTGTATTCTGTATCTTCCTTCTGGCACCTTTCCCTCCGGTGCACTTTCTGCTTCTCTTTCACCTTTCTTTCCTTTTGCTGTGCACACCTGCACCCTCTTCTCCCTTTACTTGCACACTCCTCTTGGCTTTATTGTTTCCCTGGCACACTTTGTTCCTTTGGTTGTGCACCCTTGCACCTTCCTTTCTCTGTATCGCGCTCTTGCACTTTCCTTTTTCAGCCATTGGGATGCTCGCACCCTCTATTCCTGCTTTTGGGTCTCTTGCACCCTCTTTCCTGCTTTTCGGTCGCTTGCACCCTCTCTTTGCTTTGTCAAGTTCTTAACTTTACTTTTCGAGTCTGTCTGGTCGCTCTCACCCTCTTTCCTGTTTTGGGTTTCTTGTACTCTCTCTGCTTTATATCGTTTCACATTTCAGTCTGTCGGGTCGCTTGCACGCTCTTTCCTGTTTCAGGTTGTTAGCACCCTCTCTTTGCTTTCTCTCACTTTGATTCGCCTGCGCACTCTGCTTTTCTTTTCTTTCCTCTTGTTTTCTGAATAAAGCGTCACTTTCTGCTTTCAAGTCTCCGCTCCCAATCCAGCCATCCACATGGCACTGGATTTCTCTCACTCGTGTTGCAAAACTCACCCATATGGCACAGCGCTGGCAAGCAGCTTCCAGGGATACCGGGTCGAGGTCAGGGCCTCACCACCTGCCCCTCAGAGACTCCTGGGACAGGCACATGTCCTAAGGAAATGAGCATTGGCCTGGACACGGCCAACAATCTGCATCTCGCCTTCCTTTGGCTTCATGGAGACACGGCTCCCTCGCCACGCTGCAACTCCTCTGGTACACCCGGTCAGCGTCTCAGCGTCCTGTTCCCCTCTGATTCTCCCATGCTCCTCTTACTGCTGCCAGCTCCCTCATAGTCTTTGGCAGAACCACACATTTTATTTCTGAACTAAATGTCAAGTGGATTGAGGTGTGACTGGTTAGGTTAGATTGCCTGGCCGTGCCTGACTTTATCAGTGAGGCAGCCTAGTGGTGGGATGTAGTAGGCCTTTCCCTGCTTCCCCATGTTATCCTTATGGATAATCTTTACTGCTCTCGATCACCTCCTACTTTTCCAATTACATGTTGGAAATGGGCAGGGGAGATGGAATGGGATTGGAAATACCCCACAAAAGCAGAGGGAGAGGGTTTTGATGGGAAATCGGACAAGGGGGAATAGCATGTCTCACCCATGGGTATTTTCCTCCCAGTCTCCTGTGATCATCCACTCAGGTGATCCTCCTTCGCTTGTCCAACCCCAGGGTCGGGATCCAAAAGCGATGGCCCTTCCCTGGCCACCTGAATGGAGGATCCCGGAGAGGGGCAGGTGAGAGAACACCATCAGGTTTCTCCAGTCAGAGGGGAGGTCTTGGGCAACTAAATAGAAACTGTGGGCCTTGGATTTGTGCCAGGGCATAGTGTCAACTGTTGTAGCATCACTTTGCCTAGCATCATATATTGTGGCATAATAAGGCATAAAAGCTGGGGAAAGAATGTTTTTCATGGATCTGAACCAAAGAATTTGAACAACTGTGATTTGTCCAAAGTAAAAAAAATTGCTGCAGTAATTAGGTGGTTTGTTAGGCAAGACATGATAGCAATAACCACCTCAAAGGCTTTCTACCTCCCACCTAACAGACTCGACACAAAACTCAAGCAACAAAGCAACACAGGTTACACAAGGGAACATGAGGAAACGTGTCTACACTAAATGTCCTTATACGCCACACTAACTCACCAGCGATACAGCAATGCAACTCTCTGCACTCCTTAAACACCCCTCTCACAGACACCACAGAACTCACACAAACAATTTACAGTAGCAACCTGAAGCATACATTAACAACTGATCCGACAACTCACAAAATATCTAAAACGTACACATCACCTAAAACTCTGTGCATATCAACATTGCAACAAATCAACCTTAATCTGCTTCCCCTACTCCCATGCCAGTCCCCTACCACAACTCTTGCAGATCATAAAGCACCATGCACCCATGAATGCAACAGAAAGTGTGCAATGCAAGAACAAATAACATTACAGAGCCTATTAATGAGCTTCACTTACTCGCCTGCGGGCAAGTAACTTGGGCGATTTACAACAGCAGGGGAGGAAATCAGTGTCGAGTGTCATGCAGTCTGTCTGCTATACTAGAATCTGTAGTGCACTGTCTGGATAGTGAGACTATATATATGCCCATCAAATCAATTGTTATAGGATGTAGGAAGAGCCAGTACAATAACACAACTCTAGATGATGGTTTCAAAAGCCACACAGAGAAGAACACGAGGGGACACCATTTTGTAGCTAAATCATTAAATCTGCCCCAGTGTATGGACGATTGTTTTTGGATAATGTGAACTTAATCACTTCTAAGGACTCCATGTTTTTCAGTTAAGGCACAGTGAGATTAAATTATTTGTCCATGATCACCCACTTTGGTTAAGCAATGACATAATGATTTTGACATCTCTGCAATGTATTCACTTGACTGCATACTTTCTGAGCTTCACTTGGTGCAAATATTTAGGTTTTGGCTTCCAAGGACTATAATAATACTGTTTATGGTTATTAATTGCAAAATGCACGAGTCACATAGTAAAGCAACTTGACAACATACAAATCACTATAGAAACACGTTATGGCATATTATATCATATTGCTTTTATTTCCACATCATGAATACTCAACAAGTCCCTGAATGTGAAATAATATGGCGTTAGCACCGTGTTCCAAGGGCTGGGATGGGGTTAACAGCTCGGCAGCCCGAGTTAATGGCCCGAGCAAAGTGAGAGTCTACAACGAGGGCAGCATGATGTTAAACCTCATTCCAGCCCTTGAAACACGGTGATAACACCATTAGCACCCTGGGTTACCAAAGCGCTAACCTGGGGTGCTAAAAAAAAAGAAATGTCGCTCATTGAACCAGACACTGTGCGCGCCCCGTTCAATGAATGAAAATCCATTTCTAAGATGCCATACGGAGCCCCTCTTCCATTGCCATGGCGGCCTGGAATAGCGAGTGTCGGGGCAGCTGCTGCGGCGGCTATCGCTGCTGCAGCAATCAGGTAAGTGGGGGAGGGGAGTGGTGTGGGGTGGGAGAATCGTTTTGTTTTTAGTAAAAAAAAGAAAAATGTGGGTGGGGAAGATGGTGGCCCACAGCGGCGGAGGCAGCCAATCCAGAGATTTCAGCAAGCGATCCGCAGAAACCTGATTGGCTGCACCCCCACCCCAGTGCTAATGCATATTCAAAAATGTTCCTGTTTTACACCATGGCAATTTTTGCATTTTAAGAAACACACTCAAATTATGTTTGCAGTAAGGTCACCTGGGAATAAAGATTGCAACAAACTACCAGCTTGCTGTTACGCATGGTGTTAAGAACATTTCACTATCTACATAACAGCAAACCCTTTTTTCCATGTCAATCTAGTAGACATATTGGATATAAATCAATTATTAAAAGGAGCTTTATGGAGGGGGAGTGGCTTGGCACTGTGTGAGATGTTGGGCTACTTCTCGGCTCTCCACCTCGCAATGTTTAAATAACATTTATCACCTTTAAGGAATCACCCGACAGACCTGGCATTATTGTGGAGCACCTCCGAAGTTACGTGGAGTGTTTTGCTGTGCTTGATGGAGCTGGTGGTCCAGCAGTCAGGAGAGAGGGAAAAGCCGAGAGGTAATGTAGAGGAGGAGCCAAGTGCCTCTACCGGAAGTCCCGCCCCCATTTTGCCTATATGTTGGAAACCGGAAATTGCGACATGAGCAATGCCAGTGATGGTACCTATACCCCGAAGAGCGCCTTGAAACAAGGTATCCATTGAGAAAACCCTATATGATGTACCCGCAGAGAAATGACAGTCTCCTGCAGGAAGTTCCAGAAGAAGTGTGAAGAAAGAGAAGACTGGTGACGTCACATGAAGCAGAAATGACGCACCCAGAAGAGATGCCATTGAAAAGAGTTTATGGACCTTATAGATCCTGATGAAAAAGTAAAGAGTCAAGTAATAAATGTGCGGAATGAAGATTGCACGTGCAAGGAGCACTGAAATAAATAGAAGCTGTTTTATAGTTGTACAGATGCTGTAAAGAAAGTAGACTGAGTAATCATGAGGCTGGCTATACGTAGTGAATAGACTGCAGGCGGTGCCGCCAATATATATATGTATGTGTGTATAGAATCTGGATGTTCCACGACGCATTTTAGCAAACTCGGACTCCATGAACAGAAGGGCTGAAAGTGTGGCGCAGTTGAAGAAAACAGCTGGCATCGAAGGCAGATTCGAGAAGGCTTGTCTGTCCCAGTGTCAAGAGTTGGGGCCGGCAAGAACCTGGTTATACAATGAACATGAGAAGCGAGATGAGCGCCTGTTGAGGTGTAATGGAAAAACACTAGAAGTGCCAGGTTTTATTCATTTAATAATGTTAAATGCGAAGAAGGAGTTCAAAACACGGTCTCTTGTCACATGGTCAGATGAAAATAGACTTTGGGCAAATTACACCGAGACCAGAAGATAAGGCCATGCTCACACTCCCTTTTATTCTCAGGCATAGTGATCCTTTGGAAGGCCGAGTTCAAAGGACTAATTGAATGGCAGAAAGCAGGAGTGATGATGGGCAAATTGGGTGGGGAGGCATGGTCAAGTCCAAACCTCCAGCACCTGGGGTACCAGTTTGCATGCTGCTAGCGAGTGGAATATTCCAGAAGGGTGCATGCGTGCCAACCAATTGTAGAGCGCCACGTAGTGAAGAGCCCTATAGCTTGAAAGCCAATGAAACGTCATGTATTTGATGACACGGAAGATGACTTTCACTAGTGGTGGGCACAGCTGTCCAGCTGACCTTAGAGACCCAATCACATTCCTGTCCCCCATAGAAAGTATACCTAGATGTTCCAGTTAAGCCTATCATAAACCCCTGTAGGTTTGTGCATATTTTGCCACGTAGTATGATGTCACTTATGATTACCTTGTAGTATAAATGTGTAATTTTTTATGAAAAGCTTTGCGAACTCTTGAGAGAGAAATGCTGTGGGTTGTCCGTTGACATCCGTTGTACTCCTTGTTTTAGATACATGTTAACAAAACAGCTAAAGATTTGCCAACTTCCTGAGTCGGTCTGATTATTGGTGCGAGAGTAAGAGCTGCATCCCCATTCATCCCGGATTGTGTACCTCGTTTAGAGGGCCTACGGCTTCACGTGGTACAACTCTTGCAAGAAAATCCATACAGGTGTGACGGGTCCCTCTTTGACAAAATCCCTCCTGGTGTCCACATGCGCTGAGCGGACTGAAGGCGACGGTGGTCGGTTGGAGGAGGGGGACGATCCCGACGTTCTAAGCTGAAAAACGAATGGTGAGTAGATTGTGTGGAGTGGCAAAATAAGGGAATGGGATTATGGTAATAAAGAAAAGTAATGGGGGTTTGTTTAGTGTATGATGAGGAGTGTGTAAATGAGAAGTGTTGTTGTAGAGCCCGGGTACTTACCTTAAGGCA